>NC_058135.1:78017590-78142542 GCF_016433145.1 Gracilinanus agilis
AGAGAGAGAGAGAGAGAGAGAGAGAGAGAGAGAGAGAGAGAGAGAGAGAGAGAGAGAGAGAGATCATTCTCATATGGAAGGGGCAAGGAAGGCTCATAGGACTAGAAGTTAGAGATGGGAGAGAATTGGGAGGGCAATCTGGTCTAAGCCCTTCATAATACAGAAGAGGAAATAGACTCAGAGAGGTTAAGTGATTTGTCCAGGGTTCCATCTTTAGCAAACATCTGAGGTACAATTAGTATCTATTATCTTCCTGACACCCAGTCCAGTCTTTATACCATATTATTTCTATAGACTTGGAACAAACAAGTTTTAAATACCAGCATTTACCATTGAGACAATAACAAATGGTGTCCTATAATTAAAGAAAACAGTGAGCGAGCCAAATCTTGCTAAACCCCATTGATCTCTGAGAGTGAAACTTTTCCTGTCTGGACCCTCAGCCCATTAATCTCAATTTTGCTTCTTCGTGGACTCCATCTCATGGAGTTTTCCCATGTAATTCCTTGAAATGAACTTTTTTCCCCTTGTTATGCTTCTATATTTCCCAAATGACCTTTCTCAACTGTCATGTCTCTATAGGCAGGGCTTACTCTGAGACTCTCACCTTTTCCTTAACCAGCTGTCCTAACTCCTCAGGTCAGGGAAGTGAAATAGTGGATAGGGTGCTGGATTTGGAGTCAGCCAGTGAGTCAGTCATCATTCATGAAGTATCTATGAAATGTCAGTCACTATGCTGAGTCCAGAAGACCACAGTTGAATCCTACCTTGACATTTACTTAGCTGTGTGACCCTGGTAAAATGACTTAATTTCTGCCTTTCTCAGTTTTCTCCTCCCTAAAAATGACAATAGCACCTACCTCCCAGGGTTGTTATGAGGACCACAGGAGAATTATTTGTAATACTCTTTACAAACCTTGAAGCGCCATATAAATGTGGCTATTGTTAGAGTCATAGGCTCCAAGGGACCCACCAGCCTAGTCAGATCATTTTATAAATGATATTATAGATGATACTGAGGGATAGTGGGTTGAAGCAACTGATATGTGATCACACAAATGGTAAATGACCAAGACAGGACTTGAACCTAGGTCCCTGACACCAGAGCCAGTGTTCTTTCTAGGTTACCACAGTGTCTCTCAATGGAAAATATTGAGATGGCTTCTTGTTCCAAATACTCTTCTTTGGGCTTCTATTAACAGAAATAGGGAGCAGACTTCCACTGAAAACATTTTTTAGGAGTACTGGCCATCATGTAACCAAGCATCCATCTATCAACATCTATCTATTTTTATTAATGTATCCCTATCATCTTTTATCTATGTTTATTGACTGCCTTTCATCTATCTCTATCATCTCTATCTTCGTTTTAAATATCTACCTCTCTTTCTCTCCTCTATCTTTGTTCATTGTCTGCCTGTTTATCACTTATCTCTATCATCTCTCTTTGTTTATTAATTTCTACCTCTCTGCTATTGATCTCTGTCCTCTTTCTTTGTTTATTAAGGTCTGCCAATTTATCTATGATCTATCTTGGTTTATTGTCTGCCTATTCGGCATCTATTTCTATCATCTCTCTATCTTTATTCATTTCTGCCTATTATCCATCTCTATTATCTCAATCTTTTTGTTTATTAATGCCTTCTTATCTGTCATCTATCTCTATCATCTCTCTTTGCTTATTAATGCCTATATATGTCTATGCATCTATGAGTCTATGTATCTATGTATCTATCTATATATCTGTTTGTCTCTGTTCATCCATCTACCTACCTACCTACCTGTCTGTCTGTCTCTATCTATCTGTCCATCCATCTGTCTATCTGTCTATCTATCTATCTATCTATCTATCTATCTATCTATCTATCTATCTATCTATATATCTGTTTGTCTCTGTTCATCCATCTACCTACCTACCTACCTGTCTGTCTGTCTCTATCTATCTGTCCATCCATCTGTCTATCTGTCTGTCTGTCTATCTATCTATCTATCTATCTATCTATCTATCTATCTATCTATCCATCCATCCATCCATCTATCTACCTATCTAACTAACTCTTTCTCATCTGTCTCTGTTTATTGGCTGCCTATCTAGCATCCATCTTTATCATCTGTCTCTCTGTTAATATTTGTCTATCATCTCTAACTTTGTTTATTAACATTGACTTATTTATCTGTTATCTATCATTGTTTATTAGCATTTGTCTATCTATCATCTCTAACTTTGTTTATTAACATTGACTTATTTATCTGTTATCTATCATTGTTTATTAGCATTTGTCTATCTATCATCTATCTCTTTATTCATGGCTATCATCATCTCTTTATCTCTTTTTATTAATGTCTGTCTATCTATCATCTATCTTTGTTTATTAATATCTATTTATTATCTAGCTATCATTATTAAAGTCTTCCCATCTATCTTAGCTAACTATTGCTTTAAGATTTGCAAAGCACTTTCCACATATGGTTTCTTTGGATGCTCATAACAATCCTGTGAGGTCTTTCACATCCCTACTGTCCATGTGTGTTTGTGCATCATATGGGGATGAGGACTAGACCTCTGATTTCATCAGTAGGGCAAATTCCAGGTAAGAAAATTCTCTCTACCAGTGCAGATCTGCATAGCCCCTTCAGGTTATTGTCTTAGAGGTTTAGCTGAGGGGACTGAGAGGCTGACTTACCTGTGCACACAGTGAGGATGTGTCAGAGCTGAGCCTTCAAGGCAGTCTCTCTATCCACTAAACACACATACACATACACATTTACTCACAGTAAAATAAAAAATCAATCATTCATTTGGAGAGGGAAGGCAACTACTCTTCTAGTATTATAAAACTGGTGCTCTCCCATGCAGACAGACAGATGTTTTCTCTCTGAGATAGAAGAATTCCTGAGCTGAAGAATTTCTACATACCAATCCTGGCCTCTGCCTTGTCTGTCTCTGGAGAGGCATTCAGTTTTGCATCAGCTGGGGGTCAAGGCTATTCTCTGCAGAGGTCAGTGATTACTGGATGAATGGCCTCTCCTGGTCTCTGTAGGGCTGAATTCTTATGGTTTTTCTAATCTGTGGCAACTCTGAAACTACTCTTCTTGTTAATGCTCTTCCACAGTTTCTATAGAAGATTTTTATTTGAACATTACTAGATGAATGAATTGCTCATTGGAGGCCTTGCCAATAGAATAGAGGTTGTTGGGAAAGGGAAATGGAATTCCTTCATAAACCAAATGGAATGTTTGAATAATACAAATACCGCCACCATTATCGGATAGAATATATCTGATAAGCACTGAGTATATCTCAGACTTGAACATATCCCAGCATTTGCTTATCGTGTACATATATCAAAATAGGTGAATAAAATTATATTAATGGCTAGCATTTATATAGTACTTTAAAGTTTGTGAAAGGCATTCCAAATATTATCTCCTTTGATCCCCACAATAACCCAGGAAGGTAAGTTCTATTATTATTTCCACTTTACAGTTGAGAAAACGGAGGTTCAATGACTTGTCCAGGATCACACAACTAAAATAGGATTCTAAGTCAGGTTTAACTGACTCTAGGCTCAGCCTTCTATTCCCTGCCCCATTCCTGCCTCCAATGTAATGATCAATGAAGAAGAGACTTCTCCACCCAGCCTCCTTCTTTGGGTAGGACAGAGTGAGTTGCAAGAATAATGAGTCATGGATGACTTGCATTACAGGCCACTTTATACTATCCATTGTCCTCTGAATTCCTCCTATTCATTATTTCTCAGGGAACACTAGGATTTCATTATATTCATATTGTATTGCATTCATATTGCAATAGCTTACACATATGCATATATAGATATTACATTCATATTAAAACCGATTGACCTTTCTTTAACGAGTCCCTGTTATTTTACTGCATAGTTGGACGTGTTCCCAGCTCTATCAACAGTGAATGAGTGTTCCTGGCTTCACAGCATTAACCAGTTAAAGCCTTTATCCTCTTTGTCAATTTGATAGAGATAAATGAAACCTCACAGTTGTTTTAATTTTCATTTCTCTTATTTTTAGTGATTTGAATTTTTTTTTCATGTGGTTGTTGATCATTTACATTTCTTCTTTTGAAAACGATTCTTATCCTCTGGTTACTTGAAAAACTAATGGTTTTGTTAATTCCTAATATATGTGGCGCATCTGACTTTTATCCAAGGTGTTTGATGTAAATATTTTCTTCATGCAACAGTTTCTTTTCTTATTTGAGATGTATTGATTTGATTTTTGAATAATTTCTTTTTGTATAATCAAGATTTTTTTATTTTGCCTTTTATGAACTCTCACATATGTGGTTATGAAATTTCTCCCTTTCCCAATAATAAATCTGAAAGTTACTTCTTTGTATTTTCTTCTAACTTTGTTTATGATAAAATATTTCATGCTTAGGTTATCTATCCATTTGTGGATTATTATTGTATATGGTTTAAGAGGCTGTTTTAAACCTCTTTTCTGCCATATCTCTTACTATTTCCCACCCCTACACCCAGCATTTATTATAGACTCTCCTCAGTCATTTGTGTTCTTATGTCTATCCAAAGCTTCACATTTAAAAATAATTTTATTGTACTGGGTCTAATATATTATATTTGGCCTTTAACATTTAAAGACCATGAAGAAAATTGAATGCAGAAATATCGGCCTTACCATAGAAAGAGTGCATGCAAGTTTGAGAAAATAGATGTAGGAGCTATTTTATAGAAATAACTTACGCTTGCTAGAAATGTTACATTTTAATAGCACTTAATTACTGTAATAAAAACTGTATTTAAAAATTTTTCCTAGGGAATATGGCAATATCTAATTTGTCCTTTCAAACAAAGAGGCTTGCTCATTTGTTGACCACTTTTCCATGTAGGTGGTTGAACTCCCAATGGTAGACCTTAGCCAATCAAATGGGGATGAGGGAAGATGAATATATGTGTGGAATTTTCTCATTGTCCAATTTGAATATTTGAATGTTACAAGAAACAAATGCCCTCCTTACCCAACCCAAAAGAGGTAAAGTATATGGTAGCACCAGTAAATTTATCCATCCAGTATATACACAATCTAGCCCTTAGAGAAAAAGAAAAGTTTTAACAGATATGGAGAGTGTGTGCTCTAAGTGTAGTAATGGATTTGAATAAAATCACAGAAATGGGAGAGTTTGGGACAAGATCCAGGATTAGCTAATAGTTAGATTTTCCTACAAGGTAGGGTATTACATCAATCTCTGATAATGGCACAGTTCTTCTCCTCACCAAGTTCTCCTTGGAACCTTGATCTCATTCCAGTCTTTCTCCTCCAATGGATTGCCGCTTTAATAATCTCACCCTCTACCCAATCTCTCTAAACTCTATCTCTTGGCTCATTCTCTGATGCCTACAAACATACTCAGGTCTAAGACTTTAGACTCTTAAGTCAATCAAATCTTTTTTTTTAAACCCTTACCTTTCATCTTAGAATTGCTATATCAGTCCCAAGCCAGAAGAGCAGTAATCGATCAAGTTTTTAAAGGAAAAATTAGCTTAACATGCATAGGGGCAAGGTTCAGAATATTACTCCAACTACATTTTGGTAGAACCAAAATATGCCTCTATATTCTCCTCACCTGACCACTTATTTTTTCCCTTCTTGGGTCAAGCAGAATAAATTAACTTCTGCATGTAAGAGTCCCTCACACAGTTGAAAACAGCTTTCATATATTCACACCTAATTATTTTCCTCTATGGATTAAACATCCCCATTTCCTTCAACCAATTCCTGTATAGCATAGTCTTGAAATTGTTCACCATCCTACTTACCCTAATCATCCTTAACTGAATTCTCTCTTACTTATTAATATCCTTTCTTAAAATGTATACCTAGACCTGAATACTGAAGATCTGATCTTGTCCTTCTCTGTCATAGACACATCCCGCCATCTTGTCCTCAAAGATAGCATGAAAGACCATCTCCCATTTCTATGCCTTTACTATGGCACAAACTTGTTATACTCTTCCTCCTTACTTTTTCTTCATGGAGCACTTCTCTTATTTTAAGACGTAGCTCAAGCACTTCCCTTTCTGAAGCCTTTGTCACCCACTGTTGGCACTCTTTTCCCCAAAATACCTTGTATTTACTATATTGAATTTAGTATCTTCATATTTATTCTGTATATACTTAATACTCTGTGTCTATTTCATTAGTATTTCCTTGCACATAAGGATTGGTTGTTCCATTGGACAGAGAGAGTATTCCAGCAGATGTCTGAAAATTTCCCATTACTACTATATCATGGGTCTGTAACCTATTTCTCAAATCCCTCAGTTATTTCCTTTCTCAAGGGGTCTGCAGTTAGCTCTGATGAAAATAATGTTCCTGTTTTGCTCCCCCCCCATGAATCTTCCTGAGATGTTTTTTTTATCATGATTTACCCCCTCTGATTCTTGAATTTCCTCACATATTTATTTATCTACGGATGAAGAATGAAGTCCATGATTATATCTTTTTTTAAACCCTTACCTTCTGTCTTAGAATTAATACTCTGTATTGGTTCTAAGGCAGAAGAGCAGCAAGGGCTGGGCAATTAGAGTTAAGTGACTTGCCCAAGGTCACACAGCTAAAATGTGTCTGAGGCTAGATTTGAATTCATGAACTCCCATTTCTAAGCCTTACTCTCAGTTCACTAAGTCACATAGTTGCCTCCAGTTTATCTTCTTAATACATATTACTACTCCATCTTGCTCCATCTCTTTCCACCCCCCATCCAAACATACCCTGCTCTGTTTATTTAACCTATTCTGTGGTAGATCCTCTCTCTTTAGATGTCTTTAAGCAGAGACTAGTTGACCACTTGCCATTATGAGGATGCCTTTGGCATATGAGTTAGACTGAATTAAGAATCTTAATCTGAAGTCTACAGATATCCAAGGGGTCCATGAACTTGAATGGGAAAAAAACTAGCATCTTTATTTTCACTACCTTTGATTTCCTTTATAATCTTCTGAATTTTATTTTAGGCATTTAAAACATCCTGAGATGGGGTCCAGAGTATTCATCAAACTATCTAAAGAGTTCAGGGCACACAAAAAGATTAAGAACCTTGGGACTAGATGGCTCCTAAGGTTTTTCCTGATTTTTAAATTCTATGTAAATATTTTAAATTCTGTAAATAAAATAAGACCTCCAAGAGTCATATACTAGTCAAAGGTTTATCTCAGCAAATCGTAATGATGACTATGAGGAGGTGGTGCAGTAAATAGAGTGGAGGCATGGGGGAGCTGAGAGTCAGAAAGATTTATCTTCCTGAATTAAAATCTGATCTCAAACATTTAATTGGCTGTGTGACCTTGGGTAAGTCACCTAACCCTGTTTGCCTCAGTTCCTCATTTGTAAAATGAGCTAGAGAAGAAAATTGCAAACCAGCCTAGTATCTCTGCCAAATGGGGTCTTGAAGAATCGGCCATGATTGGAATGACTGAATAACAGCAACAAAATTTGGATCTTTAGTCTATTATGCTCGCCATATATAGCTTGTATTTTTGATTAGAGACCACTGGGATATTGTTATATTGCTGTTGCCTTCTTGAATTTTTCTACTGTGGATTTTTGAGGGCTCTCTTTTCTTCTTCATACATTGCAGTTGCTGTCTGTAGGTATCTAGGTTGGTGGTTCTACATAAACAGTTTTCTTCTTTTTCCTTTCTTTTCGGATCTGATTACATTTGAAAGACTCAAGTAAATATGTGCTTTTCATTTCTTGTTGGATTTGTTCCATCCTGTCACTGCTATATCCTAAGATGTCATCTAGAGATTCAAATCAAATTCTCAGACTCTAATTTATTAACTAGTTATTATTACCTTCCTAAGTATGTCTTTGGGAGCCCTTAGGGTCTTTGGCAACAGTGATAAAAATTAAAAAATAAATAAAAATAAATAAAAATCCCTTGCCTGTGACCCTAAGGCAGGAGTTCTTAACCAAAACAGAATCCAAGGGGTTTGGGTACTTGAGAAAAAGAAGTATACCTCCCAAAGGAGATATATTGATTGGGGAAGGACCTAGATGGATTGGTGATGGAAAAACCCACCTAGGGACCTTCCCAGGGCCAGTGAAGCACAAACCCCTTGAGATTATAGGAAACCAAGTTTATTTTACTTATTGAGGTTAGGGAAATGGTAGGTAAGGTCCTAACTCTACACAGTTCTGACTCCTCCCACTTTCTATGTTCCTTTCAGAAGAGAGAGCTCTTCTGATCTTTAAACCCTTCTTAGCCACTTCCTGCTCTTTCTAAACCCAAAAAAACCATCTGACTACTTTGCTAAACTAAATATCCCACGTTGTCTCTAAAAGGCTGAGGAAACAGGACTCACTGGTGGACTGAATCCTTCCCCAAGCCTGGGGTTGGCTTCTTAGGTAAAACCCAAAGCCCCAGATGTAAAAACCCTTTGTTTTACCTTAGTGGGGAAACCTCCTAGGTATCTTCCAAGCCCAAACCCTCCTAGTTTCTCCACAAAACTAGTTAGGTTACAGGAATTTGATGGAGCAGGTGTTATCCCTTCCAGCTCAGGGAAAGAACTCTTTAGGAGTGACAGTTTTTCTCAGTTAACTCCCCAACCCCACCTCTGCAGAGCTTCCAATTATAGAATCTTTCCCAGGGTTTATGGCTAAATTCTCCTCTCTCCCTTTCAGAGACAACCTTTGCATTTTTCCCTATCCCTTATTCCTCTATCCTTACACTTGGATGGGGGAAAATGCATCTTTTTATTAATCTCTGAGATTTAGCATTTCCTTCAATTGCTTAGAAATATTCATAGAAGGGGTCCAAAGACTTCACCAGATTGCCAATGACCTCCCAAAAAGTGAAGAACCCCTGTCTAAGGAAAGGACTCAGAAATAAATTGTTTTCTAAGGACTTAGATAGGGTGATTACAAAAGTTTGACCACCAGGTGACAAATTTAGCCCTAGCAACTTATGTAATCATCTACTGAAGTGTGGAGGAATGACTTATGCTCCCATATCAATGAAACCAGTGAAGATTCTTGACATTGCATGACCATGTTTGAAGAATGGTATTTGAGAAGTAATTAGGCGGTGTTATGTAGAGATGGATGCGTGGAATCCCTGAAAAAATACAAGAACAGCCTCACCCAGAATTCCAGGGGACCCCCCTGGAGAACTTTGGGTGAGGGGGAAGTTGAGAAGGGTTGAGACAGTTGCTTTGTGGGGGTTGAGGTGAGCAGACTCACTGCTTACTGCTCCTGACTTGGGGGGGGGGTTCACCTGAGTGGTCATTGTGGCATAAGCCATCGTGGTTTCTACTCAGGGGTTAGCTTGTTTATTAGGATTAATCCTTATCAATACCAATATAACAATTATTTAGTGACTTAGTGATTAGATATAACAAGAGAGTCAGTTCAGCTAGGTGCCTTCACCCCCTCCTGTGGGGGGGAAGAGCAGCTTCAACCTAACAGATCAGGGTCACCTTTCCTTATCCAAAACCCTTCATTAACCCCTCTAGCTTTTCCTTTTACTTCTTAATATAAGCTTTACCTTCAAAATCTGTGCCTGAAAATTATTAGGGGAATACTCACTGCTCAAGTCTGGTCATCTAACTTAAATCCTGTCAGCTTCCAATATTAAAAAGATCATCTATCTCAGTCCTCAACAGTTAGATAACTAACTCCTACTTAACCCTTTATCAGACCTGTGGGGAATATAAATTAAAGAAAGGGAACATCATTAGAGTTTAGCCTCAACAGAAACTTACCAGAAGAATCTCAGTCAGTCTCCATTTTCCAACTGAAACATCAACTGCTTAGGGGGGGAGGAGATTTGAGATCCAGGAGTATCTAACCCCCTCCTTTCTCACTGAAGCCTGTCAATCAGTGTCTGTGACTTGAAGGTTACTGGCCCTGACACATTTATCTGCTTCTCCAAAATATCTGTTATTATCATCATAACAGCGACCATGAGCTATTGTTGAGATATTCTCATGGAGAAGAGATGTCTATTTGTTCCAATGGTGGAAACCTATCCTCTCTTTAGCAGGAAGAGAGGAAGTAGAGGGGATATAGTTGAATGGTTCATTGAAAGATTTTAATATTCTGCTTTCCTTCTAATCTTGATTACATTAATTATATTTCCAAAAATCTTTTTGACTTAATGTGATCAAATATTATTCATTTTGCATCTCACAATGCTTTCTATCTCTTGTGTGAATCGACAAAGCTGTTAGGTAATATGCTCTCTGTTCTTCTAATTTGATTATGATATCTCCCTTTATGTCTAGGTCATGTATCCATTTTGATTTTATCTTGGTAAATGGTGTAAGATAATGGTATACATCTAGTTTCCGCCAGACAGATATTAATAATTAGCCACAGTTTGCTTAAGTATGACACATTGTAATGGAAAACAGGCAGGCCTATTATTTGCAAGTTTATATTTTAAGATTTTACAAGTTACCAGAAATATCTTATTGAGACAAGAAGATTTGTCCTTTGTTTTAAGTTTTATGACTGAAGCAGAAGCTCTGAATCTTCCTTTCTCTCAGGCTTATATCTCATGGACTCTCTAGTAAGTTCTCTGTGTCCACATGATAAACATGAGTGGTAAAAAAAAATGAGTTCTGTGACAGGATGGGGGTGGGGTACAGATGAAGGAATAATCTTCCAGTCCCAGAAGAGGATAAAAAAACTTTCTCTGATAGCTTTGAGGACTCCCAGTTCCCCAGGACTTCCATGCATGTTCCTGGTGGGTCCATTAGATAATCCATTATTGGATTTCCCCCCAAAATTCTCCTCCTTTCCCTTTCCCCTACCCAACTATGTCTCCCACCACGGTTTGAATGCTAAGGAGAATGGAAAGAGTATGTAGGAGACAACTGGCAATGCCAATTTAAGAGATACACCAAGAATGAGTTAAATGGCATTTTTTTTTAACATTACGGCTGATGATTCCTGAGTCAGCATGTGAGCATTTATTTTGGAGGATTAAAAACTTGTGTTTCAGAATCTTCTTTCAATGAATAAGACCCATTGTCTCTGTCCACAGAAGCCCAAGGCACTGTCCCACCAACAATTTCCCAGAATAGGTTTAGGCTTTCCTTGATCTTTGCCACCCTTCCTGTCTGCAGTCCCTTGAACAATAATCCTGCTTCATATCTCTTTTATGTACCATAGGAGGAAAGAAATAGTTGGTCTCTGACCAGTTGATTCTGTACCTCCTCCCCATATTTTAGTCATTAAACAGAGGCAGATAACAGATTTCTCATTGATTGCTTGACCCATACTTTCACTTGAATTGAAATACTCTCAAATTTCCTACTGGGGGAGAAAAACTCTGAGAGATTCCTCCATTCTGATATAGGTATAGGAGTTACAATATACAAGGCTTCCCTAAGTCTGAACCTGCCTGAATTTTATAACAATTGTTTGGCTGTCTTTTAAAGGCTACCCTGTGGTCATGACTAGTCATTTCTTAGCCAATGACCAAGCTCCCTTTTTAATTCAATCGAGAAACCTGTTCACAAATGTATAATGGGACGTGGCATCTTTGTTGTCATTGTTCAGTCTTTAAAATTTCTAAGACCCACTTTGGGGTTTTCTTGGCAAAAATCCTGGAGTAGTTTCCCATTTCCTTCTCCAACTCATTTTACAGATGAGGAAATTTGGGCAACCAGAGGAAAGTGACTTTCCCAGGGTCCCAAATTAGGAAGTATCTGAGGCCAGTTTGAATTCTGGAAAATGAATCTTCCTGACTCCAGGTCCCAGTGCTCTATTTACTGGGCCATTTATCATTCTAGATAAAGCTTACAAAACACTTTTGCATTTAAAATTTTTTCCATAACTTTTATTTTTTCTCACAATCTCTCTCCCAGCTTTTACTGAAAAGGAAAAAATGGAAACCCAAGTTCTTGTAAACGATATGCATAGTCAAAGATATCCGTTTCCTATACTGATTATGTTCAAAAACAGATGTATTATTCTATACTGGGAGTCCATCAACTTTCTGCTAGCAGGTGGGTAGGGTAGCATGTCTCACCGTTGATCCTTTGGAATTGTGACTTGTCATTGATTCAGTCAGAGTCTTTGAGTCTTTCAGAGTTGTTTGCTTGCCTTTATAATGTTCTTATTCCTATATAAATGGTTTTCCTGCTTCTGCTCACTTTTCTCTGCATCAGTTCATATAAATCTTGCCCAGTTTATCTGAAACTATCCATTTCATACTTTCCTATGGCATATTAATATTCTAGTACATTCATACACTATAATTAAAAAGCATTTTTTTAAAAATCACAAATTATCCTGTGAGGTAAGGCTATATTATTTCCATGAGAGCACTGAGACTCAGAGGGAGTAAATTATTTTCCCAAGGTAACTAATAAGGATCAGAAACAGAATTCAAACTCAGATATCTTGATCCAAAATCCAGTGTGCCTTCACCTATAGCATCCTACCTCTTAAAGACACAGGAAAAGAGGGCATAGCATGCAGAAAGATGTGGGCAGGTGTCAAGGGGGGTGTGGGGAATAATCTTAAATCTGTAGGTGGAAAGACATCCCCTCAATTATCCCACTCTGTTCAAGAGATATTGATAAAGTTAATTTGGTTTCATCTTTAGGAGCAAATATCTCTATGGCAGCAGTAGTAGAGAATTCTGAGTTATCATGGAAGTATTCAAAAATAAGACAGTTTGGAGGGGATAAGGAGAGGGAAAGAAGAGGAAAGATAGCTGGTAATTTCCACCTCCTACAATTATATCTATCTCTCTGAGCAATCTCAGTGGTAGTGATAAGCAGCTATATGAAGTACAAATTGATCAGTTATCAAGGATTTAAGTGCCTACTATGTTCTAGGCACTGAGCAATGGGTTTAGTTAATTGGTTTAAATGTAAGTAGAAGGACACACTCTCCAAATACTCTTTCTGGGTGTTAACCAGATGTTTCTTCTAAGTGTTAATAAGCAAAGTCTTACCTTTGGGTCACTCACTGGGGACATTTAATCGGACAGTAAGCAATCTGATATAGATTTTATATGTATAATCATCTAAAATACTTTTGCATATTAACCATTTTGTAGAAGAGATCTCAAATAAAAAATGGAAAGTGAATAGTATATCTCAGTCTGCATCAAATTCCATCAGTTCTTTCTCAGTGGGCAGATGGCATTTTTCATCATGAGTCTCTGGGATTGTCTTGGATCACTGCATTGCTGAGAATAACTACATCATTCACCACATTCATCAAAAAATATTATTGTCCCAATGTACAATATTCTGGTTCTGTCAACTTTGCTTTGCATCAGTTCATGTAAGTCTGAAATCATCAGGAGTGGTGCTTCTAATAATAGTGATTCTAAATCTATCAATTTGACTACCATGATTCAGCTGCTCTCTTCCCCTGGAACTTTCCTCATACCTGGAGTCTTTTCACCCTACAATATCCCTTTACCATATCTGCCCTTTTCTGCCATTAGTGACTTTCTTTTGGGACCTCCATTTTGGAGAGAGCCAAGCTGCCCCTTTCCCCTTTCAAGCTCCCTTTAATATGCTGTCTTTCCCATGAGAATATAAGCTCCCTGGGGGCAGAGACTATCTTTTCTTTTATATGCATTTTCAGTTCTTGGTCTATTGCCTGGCACAAAGAAAGAGTTTAATGTATACTTGTTACGTACCTACCTACCTACCTGCATAAGTTAGATCATGTTACTTCCCTGCTCAATAATTTTTAGTAGCATTACATTGCCAAGAGGATTAAAACAAGAAGTTCTCAACTTGGTTCATAACTCCCTTCACGGTCTACCTTTTCAGCCTTATTTACCATTATCTCTTTTTGGTGTTCTTATTTTAGTCACTTGGGATCACAGAATTAGAGCTGGAAGGAACCTCAGTGGTCTTCATATTCTAGTCTCTTAATTTGACAAATGAGTAATCAGAAGTTTGAGATGTTAACCAAGTGACTGAAAGTCAAGCAGGTTGTTTTTTTAAACCCTACTACTTCCATCTTAGAATCAATACTCTGTACTGGTTTCAAGGCAGAAAAGCGGTAAGGGCTAGACAATGGGGGTTAAGTGACTTGCCCAGGGTCACTCAGCTAGGAAGTTTTTGAGGCCATATTTGAAGCCAGGACCTCCCATCTCCAGGTCGGATGCTCTAACCACTGGGCACCCTAGCTTCTCCTGTCATATGGGTATAAAAGTGGCAGAGGTAGAGATTCGAACTTGAATCTCCTGAGTCCAAATCCATTGCTTTTCCCATAAAATGCCTCTTGTCATTCTTTTAACTTTCACCTCCACTTTTTTTGCCCATGCTCTCTCCCATGTTTGGAAAACATGCCCTCTTCATTTCCACCTGTTAGAGTCCTTAGCTTCTGTTAAGCCTCAGTTCAGGGACTATTTCCTCTGTGAAACCTCTGTCTAGGTCCCTAGGTGTTAGTTTGCTCTCTTTCCTCAAATTATCTTGTATTAAATTCTCGGTTTGAATATTGTGTCCCTCTTTAAAGGCAAGGGATTTGTGGTCATTGCTTTCAGTCGTTTCCCTTGTATCCTTAGCACCTAGCATAATGTCTTGTGCATGGGAGGAGTCTAAAAAACAGTTAGTTGAGGTCAATTAAATTAGTCTGGAAACCAGCAGTGTCCACCATTTTGCAATAGCCACTGGATTTTCCTTTGAGTCTCCTGACTACAGATTATACAAATCAGTCTACCAATCCTGTGGCAACTTTATTTTTCCCTCTTGAATTTGAGAGCGTTTAAAGTTTTGGCTTAAGTTGTGGGGGAAAACTCCTTCTTAGTAGTGGAAGCCAAAACCTTAAACAAACACTGAATTCAGCAGCAGGGAGAAGCTCAAACATCTGGATCACTCATTTTCTCCCTGCCAGACCATAATCCCAAGCTGGGGAATGTTCCAATCAATGTTGCTCATAAATGATGGATACATCAACTTTACCAGGAACGAACTGTGTGTCTCTAGGGCAACTTGCTTAACCATTCTTGCCTCAGTTTCCCACCTATAAAATGAAGGATGTTTATTCTAGAGATTATACTCATTCTTCAGTTTTATGATTATATAGTATTACTGGGTTGGGTAGGAAAAATGAGAATAAAAGAGGGTATATTTGTTCTGGCCCACAGATAGCCTTCTCAGAGATACTGAGAATGGAAGATGGTTCAGGATGGATGATGGAGATTATGTTCAGACCTCTGTATTATTCATGAAAATATCATAATGCCTTACATGTTTCCCCATTCTGAATCTTCTGAAAAATGTTATGATAAAACTTCTTAAGAGAATAATCAGGAGGCAGTTAGGTTGCTCAGTGGATTGAGAGCCAGGCCTAGAGATTGGAGGACTTGGGGTCAAATCTGGCCTCAGACACTTTCTAGTTATATGACCCTGGGAAAGTCACTTAACCCGCATTGCCTAGCCTTTACCACTCTTCTGCCTTGGAACCAATACACAGTATTGATTCGAAGACTGAAGGTAAGATTTTTTTAAAGAGAATACTCAGACCCAAGCTTTATCTGATTCTAAGGATATTTTGTCAAGGGTGTAACTGCATAAACACTTGACTATGTATTGAGTACTGAGCCTCAACGATTGCCCACATGACTCTATGATTCCTCACTATTTTTTAGGTTCAGTGTTTGATTTTGGATCTTCCACTATCCAGGCTTCAATTTGAGCCCCCACCAAAACAGGATCTATGCTAGACCATACAAGAGGCATATAAGCCCTAAAATGAAAAGGCATTTAATTGATCAGAACCAGAAGACCAATAACGGCAAGTGAATCAAGTAGTAAGCAGTTTGGGTAACCATCCATAAAAATGTTGCCATTTATTCTGCTTCCAATAAAGGTAAATAGCCCTATTTCCCTTGAATTCTTCTTTTTTTCACCACTGCAAGAGAATATTGTCCTTTCAGACTCAAAACACCAGTTGTGAAGTGTAAGGTTTAGTGCCTTTTGTGTTTCTTCCTCTCTAGACTTGTAGGGCAATTGAGAGCAATGGGGACCCAGACTGATTGACAATCACTGAAGCTCCTTAGCTAGAGCTCTCTTCTTCTCAATTTATTCTGTTTGCCGGCTCTTCCATCTCATGGATTTTTCTGCTTTACTCCCAGGTTCATTCCCATGGGACAATTCCAAGTTTGGACATACAGCACTCTAGGGGCCAGGGGAATGAGAAATGATCCTTCCATGGTTACATCTAAAAAGGGGCATAGGCAATAACAACTGCTCAAATAACACATGTATACAAACAGTATAAGATTTATGGATTTAATCAAAGGAAAAGGATTTATGGACTTAATCAGTAAGAGAGAACTCCCATTGCGGGAATCCCTACCACTAGCACTCTATGTTTCATGGAATTATTAAGAACTGGAATTTTTCAAAGACCATCTAATCTAACTGGACCCTACTTGACCAAGAGTCCCTTCTCCTTCTACAATGTTACTAATAAGTATCTTATATATAACATATGTTATATCATATATCATACATGATACTTATATATAGTTATATAGTATATCACAACATCTCATATATTATATAATTTGTATTTAAAATATGAAATTATTTTGAAGGAAGAATACTGACAATAGGGGAATCAGAAAAAAAGAAAAAAGAAAAAAAGAAAAAGAAAGAGAAAGAAAAAATCTTTCCAGAGGTCATCATTAGTTGAACCTTGAAGGGAGGTCAGGGTTTCTAAGAGGAGAAAAAAAGGAGAGAGCCATTTCAAAGCATGAGGGACAGCCTGTGCAAAGGTGACAGAAACAACAGATATAATGTGATGTAAGTAAGACAGTTATGCTGAAACAGAGGGTCCATGAGAGAGAGCTATGAGATATCAGTCCAAAATGATAAATTGGAGTCAAATTGTGTCGTTGTTCAGTTCTGTCTGACTTTATGTGACTTTTGGGATTGTCTTGGCAAAGATATTGGAGATGTGTGCCATACTGTTAAAGACTTTGAATTACAAATGGAAAAGTCTGTATTTTATTCTGTTGACACTGGGGCCAGGCAGCCAGGTGGTTAGTGGAAAGAATGATCAGGAAGACCAAATCCTTGTTATTATTAATACTCTTGATTGGAGGAGTGACCCAAGTTTTAGAAGTAGCGAAGTTATACTTAGGATAAGATTAGGGATGGTACAGGCTTTGGGAAAGAATAATTATTATAATCAGCCAGTTGCTAGGGGCCTGAATTGGGTTCACAGACATATAAGTAGAGGCAGGGAGAGAAATAGGAGAAGTATTGAAGAAGTAGAATCAATAAGACTTGGTAACTGATTGGCTATGGAGAATGAAGGAGAGTAAAGAGTTGAAGATAACTGAGGTTAGGGAGAAAGATATGTTTTGTTTTGTACATGTTGAGTTTGAGATGTCTAAGGGATAACTAGTTGGAGATGTCCAATAGGCATTTGGAGATGCAGGACTAAAGCTCAAGGAAGAGACTAGGACTGGGTCTATAAGGAGCACAAATAAATGATTTAGGGCAAAATGGAGACTTAATAATTATATTATAAAATAATGAGTAGGATCAAAGAATGGAACTACTAGTAGGGGAGAGATTGAAGATGAATTAAAGTGTTGAGATGCTGGATGGCAAAAAGGCCTTGGAAAAACAAGAGTGGGGTGTAGGTGTAGACCTTAGCCTTAAAAAAGAAGAATTATTTCTTAGAGAGAAGCAAACACATTGTGATATAATTAACACTGGATTGAAAGTCAGAGGACCCATGTTCAAATTTGAACTCTGATGATTACTATGTGACCTTGAGCAAGTCCTTAAATTCCCTTGGACTCAATATTTTCATCTCTAAGATGAGAGAGTTGGATTTAGATCTAGGGAAGGGGTTCATCACCTTTTTTGTGTCCAGGACTCCTTTGGAGAAGTCTATGGACTTCTCAGAATAATGATTTTAAATGCATAAAACAATATACCAATGATTACAAAGGAATCCAGTTATATTGAAATATAGTTATCAGTTATTTGGAAAGTTCACAAATTCCAGGGAAAGAAGTCTTTTATTTAGGGTTGGAAAGTGTAAAGCAGAGGTCACCTAGCCCAACCCCAACATTTCACAAGGATAGAAACTGAGGCCTAGGATTTATCCCCAGACATTAAACGTTTTTTCAAACTGTTAAGTCTGAAGTTGGCAAGAACTTATTTCAACAACAATCCTGATGAGGAGTACCCTGAGACTCTACTCCAAGCTTCCAGAAGACATCTTTGGACTAACTTATCTCTACTTTTCTTTTTGCATGGGTTTCAGAGAAAGCATATTTGGAAGACACAAGTACATTGTATTTTTAAACCAAGCATCATCCAGGTCCCTAACTTCTGAGCATTTTTGTGATCAGGCACAAAATGCCATGTGCCCAAACTGAAAAAGCCAACTTAGAATTTCCTTGACTTCTCTTTATTCTCTCCCAGTTGAGCCAGTCTGTGGCCAAACTCTACTAAGCATTTCTTCATAGGAACTTTTAAGATCTCTCTCTTATTTCCCTCATCAAGCCAGATCCTTAGCTTTGCCCCCCCCCCCCAATCTTACTTCTTTGGGATTTAGCAAATATCACAGGCAGCGAGGTAGTATAAAGGGGGTTGTTGGAATTAGATGGAGTTTAGAAGATCTCGGTTTGTAATGAAGGTGATATAAAAATGAGAGATTTTATTTTCAAAAGAATATAAGTTCCTTGAGGGCAGCACTAGTCTTCCTTGTTGTCTTGGAATCTCCAGTGCCTTCAATTTCACATGTGCTTAATAATTGCTTTGGACTCAAGTTAAATCTACCATAGTCTCTTTCAAACATTATTGTCAATGTCTTATTTTTTATTGTGAGTTTTAACCATTTCACTTTTGTGTTTTTCTGTTGCATATTTTTTTCTCATCTTGGCCTATGTAGGAAATGACGAAAATGAAATATTTCTTTTAGGAAGTGAGTTATTCCTCATTTGAGCTTCTCTTACATCTGAGCTCAGAGTTTGACTATGTCTACTAGTTATTTAGATGTTTTCTTTCCTTCTACTAGACAATAACGTACAGCTAGAATATTGTTTAGTCCTAGGCCATCATATTTCAAGAGTGACTTTGACACACTAGAAAGTATGCAGAGAAGGATAACTAGTGTAAGAAGGAAAAAAAAATATATATATATATGTACACATATATATATATATTATATATAAGGTGTGGTTGCCAGGAATCAATCAGATCTAGATTGATTCCATAATTAAAATAGACCCAAGTCAGGATGGGTTTTATGGTACTTTATTTATAATTAGGAAGATTGAAGGTAGGGAAAGAGAGGGAGAAAAACTCTGGTCAGAACCAGCAGAGGACCGGACTGGGTGAGAGTTAAAAGATTAATTAAATTAGGCTACTAGCCGCAAGGCCTTAGCAATTAGAGAGGCAAAGAAGCCTGCTTGAGGTAGAGACTCTAGAAACACCAAGATAGGCAAAAGGAAGTCAGCCTAACTTACCCACGTGACCATTCAGAGTAGAAGCTGCCTGAGGTCTCAGCCGAGATCCTTCAGCACCAAGTTCAGAGTGGGAACTGCCTCAACAGGAAGTAACCAACATACTTGAAGAGATGGTGTCTTTTTTCACTTCCTGTGGGTCCACCTCTAATTCAAGTGGACAAATGGCAGCTTCTGCACTGATTTGGACTGCCCAAAGGGCAGTGACTTGTTCTTGATTTGTTACTTATTGTCCTGTGTGGGTAACTCATCTCCCCTCCCCGCTAAGGGAGGTGGGGATGACATTATCTCTGGTGGCTAGAGTTTTAACTATGAATGGGGGTGAGCTAATTCCATTTGTACACTAGGAAGTTGATAAATTGGAAATTATTTCATGGAAGAAACTGGAAAACAAGCCTGGAAAAGAAATGACAGAGACATGGCTAGTTGGTCTACATTTCTGAAAGGTTATCATATAGAAGAAAGAATATAGTTATTCTCTGATACTCTAGAAATAGAACCAATAGATGGAAGTCCACCAATCAGTCAATAAGCATTTATTGAATATTCCAGAAAGGTAGATTTTAGTTCTGTTTAAGGCAGAACCATCTTAACATCTAGAGCTGACTAATGGATTGCTTTAAAAGTCCACCATTAGAAATAGTCAAGCAAAGACCAGATGACCCATCTTATCAGGGTTTCTATAGAAAAATTTTTCCATTGGGTGGAAAGTTGGACTAGACCAATGGTGCCAAATTCAGATAGAAAAAGGGGTACATATTGACTTGGAAAATCACACATTAATATTATGTTGGTTCTTAAATTTTATTTTGTTAAACATTTCCCAATTATATTAAAAAATACCTTCTGGGGGCAGCTGGGTAGCTCAGTGGAGTGAGAGTCAGGCCTAGAGACAGGAGGTCCTAGGTTCAAACCCTGCCTCAGCCACTTCCCAGCTGTGTGACCCTGGGCAAGTCACTTGACCCCCATTGCCCACCCTTACCAATCTTCCACCTATGAGACAATACACCGAAGTACAAGGGTATAAAAAAATTAAAATAAAATACCTTCTGTTTTAGAATCAACAGTTTGTATTGATTCTAGGGCAGAAGAACAGTAAGGGCTAGGCAATAGAGTTTAAGTTACTTGCCCAGGGTTACACAGCTGGGAAGCATCTGAAACCACATTTGAACCCAGGACCTCCCATCTCCAGATTTGGCTCAATTATATTTTAATATGCTTTGGTCTGCACACTCAAAAGTACCTGAGTTTGGCTATGGTGAATCTGTGAGATTCCTTTTGCTTCCCTTTCCCCCTTCCCAGGTGCCATGCAGAGTGGGTGATTGACAAATATTTCTTGTATTAAATTGACATTGTATGAGGGGGTGAATGTGAAGGTCCACACCTTAGTGTGTTTCCTGTGATTCATTAAAAAAACTTTGTTATTTAAGAAAGAAACTGAGAATGAAAATAATGGAAAGTTTCTTAGTGGGAGGTGGGATTTTTGTGTTTAAAAATCTCTACCGGAAATTTCTACTTCAAGTCTCATCCTTCACTACTAATTTCCCTGGGTACCCAGTTGAATTCTTTCTGGGAAATATTGAATGGATTCATTCCCTCAGGTTTCGCTGGAACAGAAACTTCTCCTCATGTGCTTAGCAGCTAAAGGCAGAACTGTTGAGAGATGAAAGTCCCTGGTGCGACCATGAGGAATTACTTATTATATTAGTTGTAATCCATTTCTCGAGCACGGTCCCAGCCCTGTTGTCCTGTGACCCAAGTCTGTTCCTAGCCAAATTCTCACAAAAGAAACTTGACAGGCACAGTGGTTGCAGCCCCAGCAGGTTACAAATGAAAAGCCAAAGAAATTAAATTCAAAATGAATGGCTTCCTTAATCACCTTATTCCAGAAGTTTCCACCTATCCATCTGGGGCTATGAAATGACAAATCCTGGTACTCATAAAAAATGTACCAATGGGTGAACTTGACTTCTGCTCCATCAAAGGTCCTTTGGAAGGAAATAAGTGCAATAGAAAAATGGCCACATTAATAGACCAAGGAGTTTAACCATTACTCTAAAACCCACACCTTTCTGGGGCATGAGTATGTGTGTGTGTGTGTGGTGTGTGTGTGTGTGTGTGTGTGTGTGTGTGTGTGTGTGTTTATTTCTAAAAACTACTTTGTAATCTCCCCAAATGACTTTTTCCCCTCATAATAATGGACCCTAATTTAGTGTCTTCTTCTATCTTCTTTCACTGTCAAATGATAGGCAGCTAGAAAGCTGGGTCTGTGTCCTGACTGTGATGCTAATTCAACTGGGTGGGCAAATTACTTTCCCAAGTCAGGTCCTCTGTAAAGTAGAACAGTTCAAACTAGATGATACTTGAAGCTACTTCCAGTTCATGCATCCATTCTTATTTTAGTTGTTTCCAATTGTTTCCAACTTAAAAGTTGTTTCCTCTTTGGTAAAAATGATGGGGTAGGACTAGTTGGCTTCCAAGATTCCAGATTAAAATCTGTGACCCTCTTGTTGTGTCCCATAGAATGTCCTGGAGGTCAGGGACTGTAGCATTTTGGTCTTTGAGTCCTCAAGGCCCAGCACAATTCCAATACACAGTAGAAGCTTAATAAGTGTTCATCCATTGATTGAATGATCCCATGACCCTATAAGCTTAATATGGTCTTGTAGTTAGGAAGACCTGATTTCAAATCCTTTCTCAGTCACTTACCACCTATATGACTCTGGACAAGTCAATTAATGTTTTTGTTCATTTCAATTTTCTAATCTGTAAAAATGGGGATAACAGTAATAGCTCCTTCAATGTTATGAAAATCAAATGAGATAATATTTACAAAGTACTTTGCAAACTTAAAGCACTATGTAAATTTTATCCATCTGTATTATTTTAAATTTTAATGTCCTTTTATATAATCAACATATTATGCATGGATTATATATTATATTAATTTATTTGCATTTATATTTATTTTTACATATTTATTTTATTTATTTCAAGTTACTTGTTCAACTATTCTGATTTATGTTAAATTTTATTTAATAATTTGTCATTCAAAATATTATATACTTATTTGTCTAATAAATGTTCACTGTATTATATTGTAAGTATTATGCTACATGTAACACACCATATTATATGAAAAATAATGTTATCTGTTAGACTATATTATATTGATATGAAAAATAATGACATACAATATTATAACATTAATATGTTATATGTTAGAATATGTTATAATATTGATATGTAATATGTAATGATATCTTTCATTACATATATGTGTTTATATAGTATACTATATTATGGTATAATATATTACATCGTAATCATACATAATGATTAGTGACATTATATATTATAATACATACTGATTTATATTTTATACTTAATATATGCCAGTTAGAAATGTCATATGTTTATAATATGTTATATTGCAAAATATTATAACAAATACATAAAATATTCTACTATATGAATATATCATATGTAATATTGTTACAATATTTATATAATATTTATATTATCTATAAATGTATATAGATATAGTTATTATCCATAAGTATGTTATATAGAGATATGATATTATATTTATTATATAGTTGCCTATTATACTTCTATAACAATATATTATATTTATAAATTACCTGTGCATTATATATACATAAATAAGAAATAGTAATTAGTCATTAAATTTTAGTACATTCTCCTCCCTTCCCTCCCCATACTATTTTCACCCTTTAATTTACTTGAACCCAATCCAATCCCACAAGAATCTATTAAGTGCCTTCTTGCCATATATATGGCAAGAGGCAGCATGGCTCAGTAAATAGAGTATTGACTTTGTAGTTAAAAAGCCTTGCATTCAAGTCTTCCCCCTAATATGTACATTGTTCCTGGTGAAGTTCCTGTCAGTTTCTCATGCCCATTTAAAAATTGTAAATTGCCCAGTAGTTGCTCTCCCATCTTGCCCCGTTTTTGTCTCTGTCTCTCTGTCTCTCTCTGTTTCTGTCTCTTTCTCTCCATCTCTCCCTGTCTCTGTCTTTCCCTTTGTCTGTGTCTCTCTTTGTCTCTGTCTGTGTCTTCTGCCTCTCTCTTCCCTCCTTCCCTCCTCTCTCTCTCTTTCTCTGTTTCTGCCTCTTATCTCTGTCTCTGTCTCTCTGTCTCTCCATCTCTCCATCTCTCTGTCTCTGTCTGTCTCTCTGTCTCTGTCTCTGCTTCTGTCTCTCTGTAGAGGGAGTTTTTTCTTCTGGAATTCACAGTACTAATAAAAGCAAAGGTTGGGTTACAGAGAAGGGAAAGGTATTGGGGATATAAAGCCAAGGTTCCTGTGTCTCCCCTCAAAAAGTATTCATTCTTATACCCTGTCAAAGGGCACCAGGCAGTCAAGCCAAGCCTCAGTTTCCAGATCTAAATGTCTGCCCAGTATCCAGCTCCTCCAGTGCATAGGCAGCCTCATCAGGGCTGACTATTGGCTCCCTGCTGTTGCTGGCGGTGTCCTCGGTCTGCCTGTGGGTGTGGGTCTGCAGTGAGGTTAACGTTGGGATGTTTTTGTCAAGGTCCTGCAGGAGCAGCTCTAAATTTGCTAAATGACAGAGAGTTTGCATTTTTATAGATCTTGCATCTCACACAGGGCCCCAAGCTTAGCCAGCAGTTTTTGCCAGGAAATAAATACCTCTGATAAAACAAAACAAAAAGCCTATGACCTCACTTGAACTAGCACTTGGCCTTGAACTTGAAATAGCCAGAGGGGGACAAAAGCATAAAAACGGGCTTATTTGTCGTCATCAGGGTCCAGCCCATATTTTCTTTTGGAGTCTTGTTTTGAAAGGGGCCCCATTGTTGTCTTCCTAGTCAACCTCAAAGCCTAGGGACACAGGCAAGCTGACCTTCCTAAGCAACTTCTCAGTTGACTACATAGGTCATAGATTTAGATCTGGAAGCACTTTTTATTTTATTTTATTTTTTTCTTAAAACCCTTATCTTCCATCTTGGAAGATACACAGTATTGACTCCAAGGCAGAAGAGTGGTAAGACAATGGGGGTCAAGTGACTTGCCCAGGGTCACACAGTGGAAGCACTTTTTAAAAACCCCTTACCTTCCATCTAGAATCCATATTGTGTATTGATTCCAAAGCAGAAGAGTGATAAGGGCCAGGCAATGGGGGGTAAGTGGCTTACCTTGGATCATGTCTGAGGCCACTTTTTAAGATGACCTAATTCATCCCCCTTGTTTACTAGATGAAGAAAATGAAACCCCAGAGAAATGAGGTCATTTGCTCAAAGTCACATAAGGTACAAATAGCAGGGCTGGGGTTTGAACTCAGCACTTCTGACTCTAGAGAGCACGCTGTCCATGGTACCACATTGCCTTCCCTAGAGCCTCACCAGCTGCCCTGTATTGATGATCATTCGAATGTTTTTAAGTAGCACCATTTTAGTGGTTGGTCTCTAGAACTTGATCCTAGTTCCCCTAGAACAGTGATTCCCAAAGTGGGCGCTACCACCCCCTGGTGGGTGCTGCAGCAATCCAGGAAGGCGGTGATGGCCACGCTTTTTTTGTATTACATTCTATTCTGAGTTCAATAAATAGGTTCATAATTTCCAGGGGGTGCTAAGTAATATTTTTTTTTCTGGAAAGGGGGCGGTAGGCTAAAAAAGTTTTGGAACCACTGCCCTAGAAAAAGGGAAAATCAGAATCACAGAATCACAGTTTATTACTAGCTCAAATTATTCCCAAGACAATAATGTGGACCCCTCTGGTGTGGCCACCAGAGAAGGCTTAGTATTTCTCAGGATCTTACCCAGTTATGGGCTTATAAGTTTTTCCCTTCAGTCAGCCTCTGGGATGATCTTTCCTTTTTTCCTACTCCTGAAATATACAGAGCACCTGGGTTCAAATCCCACTTCTGATGTTTACTTCTTGTGTAACATTGGGCAAATAATTAAATCTCCGTATGACTTAATTCCTTAAACTGTAAAATGGTGGCAAACATAAATGGTCTCTTAGGTACCTGCTGCCTCTAGATAAATGATCCTACAATTCTCCAAAGTGCCCACTGTAGCAGAGCGCCATGAGAGACAGATTATATGCACAATCATTGTCACCTATACTTAGAATCAGTCTGTTTTAGTGCTGAGTTTGCTGTGGTTTTCTCTCCTGGCTCCACTCCTGACTGTCTAGACTTTTTCACCACCTCAATAGTAGCTTTCTCACCCTGGAGATGCCTCCACCCTGTAGCCCTCACCTCTGACTGGTGAGATCCTGGACATTTTAGGAGGTGCCAGGATATCCAAGATTATTTCTCTCTTGATTTTATTCTGGACCCTCTGGACTTTTCCATTTCCTTAGCAACCCTGTCTCTTCTTTCTTTTCAACTTTCCTTTATAGGTTGTCTATCTCCATTAGAATGTCTTGCTTGTTCATATTTATATATCCAACACTTAGCATATAGTAAGTAAACTACCTACTTAACTACTTATCTATCTATCTATCTATCTATCTATCTATCTATCTATCTATCTATCTATCATCTATCTATCCATTATGTATCCATCCATCCATCCATCTATTCATCCATCCACCTATTTCTTTACCTACCTATCTCTTTATTATCTATGTGTCATCTATCTATCATATATATTATTTTATCATGAATATTATTGATCTACTTACCTATTATCTCTCTACCCATCTCTCCATCTTTGTTAGCTACCATCTTTCTATCATATATCTACCTACCAATATATCTATATTTATCTTTTATCTATCATCTAGCTCTCTATTATCTATTTATCTACCTATCAATTATCCAATTTAATCTGCTTATCATCTCTATCATTCATCCATTATCTATCTACTATCAATCTATCTATTATCTATCTATCTATCTATCTATCTATCTATCTATCTATCTATCTATCATCTATCTATCCATTATGTATCCATCCATCCATCCATCTATTCATCCATCCACCTATTTCTTTACCTACCTATCTCTTTATTATCTATGTGTCATCTATCATACATATTATTTTATCATGAATATTATTGATCTACTTACCTATTATCTCTCTACCCATCTCTCCATCTTTGTTAGCTACCATCTTTCTATCATATATCTACCTACCAATATATCTATATTTATCTTTTATCTATCATCTAGCTCTCTATTATCTATTTATCTACCTATCAATTATCCAATTTAATCTGCTTATCATCTCTATCATTCATCCATTATCTATCTACTATCAATCTATCTATTATCTATCTATCTATCTATCTATCTATCTATCTATCTATCTATCTATCTATCTATCTATCTATCTATCTATCTTTTCTTTACCAATCTATTCTTTCTTTCTCTTTCTGCCTGTCTCTGTCTCCTTTCTCTCATTAGCTCAGCCCAAGTTTTAAGCATTAAGCAGCTCCTACCAGTTGCATTACCAAGCAGTGATATATTGAAACTGGCTCATACCTGCTCTTGAGGACTGGTTGTTAAAATTTTATTCACATCTCAGAAATGGGCAAATGTTATAAGTTAGGGCTTGATTTATTATTTTGTTGATTGTCTAGACTTTAGAAGGTATTGAGAAAATCGGTTGAAACTGAGAAAATAATTAATAAAAATTAATTAAAATTGTGCATGCATACATTTTTCTTTCCAGGACCTGGTAGCTAAATATTTACTAGCATACCCTTCTCTGTGGATTTGCCATCCTTGATCATTTTTTTATTACTTCCATTCCAATTCAAGTCTTGCTATTTCCCCTCAATCCCTAAAAGTGAAAACTCTTTTTCTGGGGTCCCAAGTCCTCAAGGATAGTTCAGGCCTGATTTAGCTTCATATCCTAAACTCTTTCCATAGAATTCCCTGTACTAACTTGTCTTACTGACACATAATCCCCCAGAAAGGGTTTATTCTGTGAAGTTTTCATCCTTTTATTAACTTTATGTCATAGGAACATGGACTCATGAATAAAAAGTGTGCGGTTTGAACACAGGTTCTGACCCAGGTCAGCCTAAACAGGATTTGAAAACATACATTAGTATATAAAGAACTTTTCTAGCCAATCTATCTCTTTACCTATTCGAATATTATTCCTTCTTTTTCAGCATTAATACTTACAAATTTAATTTAATTATTCATTATTAATTCATTAAATTAATAAATTAAATTAAATGAATTAAAATTAATTAAAATTTACAAATGAACAAATATTTATTGAGTCCCTCTATGCCTATGTCTCCTTATTATGACACCCTGCTAAGTACACCCCATCACTTTTTTTTAATCCTTACCTTACCTTTAAATACAGAATCAATATTATATATTGGCTCCAAGACAGAAGTGTAGTAAGGGCTAGGCAATGGAGGTTATGACTTGCCCAGCTTCCCATCAATTTCAACACCTAGGTAGGGAAACTATACTGTTGATATCTTTTACCCATTGTGTGTATGTGTGTATGTGTTTTCATAGTTGCATACTAGCTCGTTAGCTTTTTAAATAATATAATAAGATATAGATCTCAAGTTGGAAGGGGCCTCCAAGTTCAAACTCCTCATTTTATAGTTGATGAAGCTGGTCCTATAAATAGGTAGACAGATAATAAATAGAATAACTGATAGATCGTAGAGAGGTCATAGATAAATAAGTAATAGATAGATTGGAACCTAGGTTCTCTGACTCCAGATACCATGCTTTCTTTTATGTACTCTGTGTCTTTCTCAGCAAGTTTTCTTTGGGAACATTTTAATCAACCAACAAGTATTTTTTAAAGCACCTTAGCAGCAAATATGAGGCACTGTTCTATGGGCTTGGGATAAAAATGAAGAATCTTTTGCCCTCAAGGAACTTAAGCTCCATGGTATCAATTGAGCACCTACCATGAGCTTTGTGCAAAGCTGATATTGAATTTTGTTGTTCAGTCATTTCAGTTGTATCTGACTCTTTATGGCTCCAGTTAGAGGTTTTCTTGGCAAAGATACTAGAGTGGCTTTTTCCTTCTCCATTCCTTTCTCCATTTCCTTCCCCAGTTGATTTTATAGATGAGGAAACTGAGGCAAAATAGATAGTATCTGAGGCCAGATTTGAACTCAGGAAGATGAGTCTTCCTGACTCCAGGCCCAGCACTCTGTCCACTTTGCTGCCCACAATGAATCCCCAGAGTATATTAATTGAAGAAGAAAAATCTAATCTGATATCACATCTCTTCTATAAATCTTACGTGTTCCTTCCATCCACCTATATTCCAAGGGAAAGAGAACATTTCCTATATAGTTTTATAAACATCCATTCTACCTAGGAAACTTTTGGAAAGGAAGATAGTCTAGAAAGGATCAAAACTCTGGAGAAAGAGGCAACATAACTTCCAGATTCCTGCATAAGAGAAAGGAAAATTCCAAAAAAATAAAGGAAGTAAATCAGTTCAAATAGCCTCTACCTTTCATCTGTAAATTTCCCATCAAACTTCACAATATTAAAATCAGGGAATAGCAAGAAAAATTTCATCCTTTTTAGAAGAGAAGAGGTTGAATTCATAGCTTAGAAATCCAGGTTCTCAGTTAACTTGTTTAAGCCTGGATGGATGGCATCTATCAAGTGAGCCAGCTTGCTCTCCCTGGTGGGAACACATGAATGAGAGTCACCCAGGATGGACAAGTGTACATGAATTGCAATGCCGCATCACTGGAGGGAATACATCCCTCACAAAGATCCCGTATCTGTCTGAGTATTAATCAATAAATGGAGAAGCATTCTGTAAGGACTAAATTATGTTAAGGCACTTTGCTAGCCCTGAAGGATGCCAAGAAAGACAAAAAATAGCCCCAATCCTCAAGGAATTTACATTCTAAAGAATGAGACAAAATATAAAGAGAGATATACTTGATTCCCCCAGAATAGATGGGAGGTAACCTTCAAGGGCCAGGCTCCAGTAGATGAGGGTCATCCAAACCTTCCAACCCAAAACTTTACATCCTCTCCTTTTTTTATTTGAAGAAACAATTCTACAAATGAAAGAAAATGGGAAATCCAGCCTCTTTATGCCCCAGGATCTTAAGGAGTGAGATACATCTATTAATATTTCCTAGTGTCAGTCCATGTGACTTTCCTTTTCTTGGCCAAACACGCTTATCTTTCCAGTGGATTAAAAATGAGTCAACTGGGGCAGTTATGTGGCTCAGTGGATAGAGTACCAGCCCTGGAGGACCTGGATTCAAATCTAGCCTCAGATACTTCCTAGCTGTGTGACCCTGGGCAAGTCACTTACTCCTGATTGCCTAGCAACCACTGCTTTTCTGCCTTAGAATTGATATTAAGGTAGAAGGTAAGGGTTTTTAAAAAAGAATTAATTAAGAGATTCATTTCTCATATAGAATATCATGGAGAACATTTCCATTAAGAGATTGTTTTGGGGGTAGCCAAATGGCTAAGTGGAAAGAGATCCAGGACTGTAGATAGGAGATCTTGGGTTCAAATCTGACGTTTGACAATTCCTAGCTGTGTGACCCCAAGGAAGTCACTTGATCCTAACTGCCTAGACCTTCTACTCTTCTTCCTTGGAACCAATACTCGGTATTGATTCTAAGAAAAATGATAAAGCTTTTTTTTAAGGTGGGCTTTGTGTCCTAGAACAACAAGTTTTCGTTAAAAACCGCACAATTTACAAAAGCTATCCATCTCATTCCCTTAATCCTCTTTAATTCCCAGCCAGATTTACCAGCTCTCTGCTGCATCTTCCCAGGATCTAGGTGTTTCAGGGCTACCTTGATCGAATGGCTAACCTAGGGCATATCATAGTCCAAACCAGAGGCTTTTTTTATCCAATAGGTGTTCCCCCTTATCCCCCCCCCCATCTTGTATGGACTGTTTGGTGGATCTCTTCTGATTCTTTATGGATCTCATTGAAGAGATCCTGTCATTATTATTGGCCATTAATACCCTGATAGGAATGAGTTTGTCAGATTAGCTTGGGGAGAATAGATCACAAGAGAAGGCATAAAGAAGAGTGGAAAGAACCCTGGATGAGAAGTTAGGAGAACCAAACTCTAGCATCCTACAGAGGTAGTAGAGTGGGGCAGCCAAATGGCTCAGTGGATGGAGCACTATTCCTAGAGCCAGGATGACACAAATTTAAATCCATCCCCAGACACTGACTAGCTGGGTGACTCTGGGCAAGTCACTTAATCTCTGTTTGCCTGAATACATGGAAGAAAATGGCAAATCATTTCAGTATTTTTGCCAAGAAATTATCCATGGGGTCACAAAGAGTTGGATAGAAATGAATGACTGAACAACAAAGTAGAGTGATGGTCTGCAGTCAGGAAGCTCTGGGTTCCAATCTAATCTCAAATACTTCTTAGACATTTTACTCTTGGCAAGACACTCAACCTGGCTGAGTTTCTCCTCTGTAAAAATGTAGGAAACAATAATAGTACTTTCCTTTTTTGGTTGTTATGAGGAATTGATAAGATATGTAAAATGAAAGCCTTAAAAACAATGTAAATATGAGCTATCATTTTTACCACTCAATAGCTACATGATTGTAGGCAAATCCTTCCATTTCTCTGTGCCTCAGTTTACTTATTTATGCTAAATGACTTGTTAGGGTTCTTCCAGAGCTGACATTTTTCCATTTCTAAAATAGGTAAGGACTAGAGCAGTGGTTCCCAAACTTTTTTGGCCTACCGCTCCCTTTCCAGAAAAAATATTACTTAGTGCCCCTGGAAATTAAATTTTTAAAAATTTTAATAGCAATTAATAGGAAAGATAAATGCACCTGTGGCCATCACCACCCCCCTGGATTGCTGCAGCACCCTCCAGAGGGCAGTGGCGCCCACTTTGGGAATCACTGGACTAGAGCATGAATGTGTTGGTGAGAAACACCCATAGGTTCATAGGATCATAAAATAATATCTATGATGAACCTCAGAAATCATCTACCTCAATTATCTCATTTTACAGATGAGGGACCTGAGGCCCCTAGAGATTGAATGACTTACCCAAGTTCTGTGCACAGGTAACACGGCAATCAGAGACAAAATCCTCAAGAACCCAGGTCCTCAGACTCCAGGATCACTGGTAGTACCACTATATCAAGTCATAGGAAGGTACCCTAAATAGACAGGGGTGTCTTGGGGGTGAGGGGTACCTGGTGGTAGAATGGTCAAAGGCCAAATAGAAGGCTAATCCAAGAAAGGAAGACAAGGACACTGAGGACAAATGTGAGGATAATCCTGAGGGTTGGCAGGTGATAAAGTGATTCACCTGGGCACAAGTGCTCAGCTCCCTGTGGCTGTATTCTTTTACTGTGTTCCTATGTGGGTGGTTTCTTGACCTCAGACAAAAGCAGATCCTCCCACAAAACCTTTATCATGACTCTAAGGACACTGAACAAAAGAATGACTACTTACCAATGAGGGAGAAGGAATAAAAAGCTGGAGCTGTAAAACTATAAAACAAGGGATGAAAATTAAACAGCAAACCAGAGGCAGAATTTGAAGGTTAGAACAAAACAAAAAAGATGGGCAAATACTATAAAGTAAAAAATTGAGGAGAATTTTGATCCAAAAAATCAGTTATTACCTATGGAACCTTGCTCCCTAGCACTTAGCTCAATTCTTCTCCCATAGTAAATACCCAATACATATTAATATATAATAGTATATACAGGTATCCCTTCCACATTGCTGGATTAGAGGTGCAGCACCCCCATGACCTGGAAAATCCATATAAAAGTTTTTGACCCTCTCTTCCTGCCAGTGGAATCTGATTTTTTTCTTTTATGGAGTCTTTACAATAAAAGAAATTGTGCATATTTATGGTATTAAAAGATAAAATATGTTGATCATATAATATGCTATTCATATATTTTAGACATTGCTGAATTTCTAAACTTCTTCTATGTCATCTGCTGGTCTTCATGTATCATCTGCAGCTTCCACAAAACTCCCCCAGAGTTTCTAATTAATGTCTTATACCAAACTGAGATATAGCAAATCCGTTATGGGGGAAGTCACAATGTGGAAGGAATACCTGTAGCATATTTTTCATTCATTCACTAGTCCTCAGCTTCTTCATCTGTAAAATGAGTGGGTTGGGATAGACCTCAGGTCTCTTATGTGTACAAATCTAGATCTGTAGATGTTGAAGGCATAGAGAATCTCATTTCACATGCCCCATTTCCTTCCACACTCACTGGCATCTACACTGGCCAATACTAAAATCCTTTGTCAGCATTTAATCTAATGAGAATGAATGAGGCATTTGGAAATCTAGTCTTATGGGGTAAGACTTAGAGGAGCATTGGGGTAGGACTCAGAGAAACTAGGTTTTTAGCTCAGGAGGTTCAACCTGGGGTCTGTGACCATGTTTTTAAAAGCAAAATTTGATAGTTCTATTTCAGTCTAAGTGGCTTCCTTTCCAATCCTGGGGATTTGGTTTTTATACATGAAAAATATTATTCTGAGAGAAGCTTGATTAACCAGCCTCCTAAAGAGGTCCATGAAACACACACAAAATGGTAAAAAGTCAGGCTCTAAACCAACTTTGCTCTGTGACTTTAGGCCAGTCACTTCTTTGGGAGACCTTAAGTTCCTCATCTATAAAGCAGAGGAGTGGAATGAAATGATCTCTAAGGAGTCTTCTGGCTTTAATATCCTGTAAGATCAAGCATTTCTAACGAACAGGATACTGAAGAAGGTAGAAGATGATTAGAATATCCAGCAGAGGGCAGTACCAAACAAGCTTGCCATTTTCTTTTTCTGAGATGAAGACTATTTCTCAGAGGTCCAAATTTCACAGAGAGTTCTCACAATTATCACCCACATCGTTGATTCCAAAGAAAAAAGAAAAACCTGAATCTCTAGGGGGAAAATGCTTATCTGAAGTATCTGATTTTGTCTTTAAAGGGATTGAGAGCACTAAGGGAGAAGTGGTACATAAGCAAATGATTTCTTGTTCTGTCATTATTCACTCATATCTGACTCTTGATGACCCCATTTGGTGTTTCCTTAGTCAAGATACTAGAGTGGTCTGCCATTTCCTTTTTCAGTTCATTTTACAGATGAGAGAACTGAGGCAAAGAGGATTAAGTGACTTGCCCAGGGTCACACAGCTAGTCAGTGTCTGAGCTTGGATTTGAACTCAGGAAGAAGTCTTCCTGATTTGAAACCCAGTGTGCCATCTTGAAACAAATAATACATGAAAAATGCTGAACTTCTTCAGCATGGGAAACCCTAATGATACACTAAGATCAGGATGATGCTTAGCATAAATATTTGAATGGGACTGGACTGTCACCTCTGAGAGTAGCAACCTTGTCTAGTAAAACTTCATATTTCCTTAATATCACAGTACAATATATTATATACAGTGGACACTTTAAAAATGTTAGGGATAATTGTTGGGATTATTACTTGACATTGATAAATCTATATAAGTCATTCATTCATTTGTTGTTGTTCTTCAGGACTCTGCAGTTTTCTTGGCAAAGATACTTGACAAAGATAATTTCTCCAGCTCATTTGACATATGAGGAAACTGAGGCAAACAAGGTGAAGTGATTTTCCTAGGGTCACATAGTTAATAAGTGTCTGAGGCCAGATTTGAGCCCATTAAGTTATTGGATCCTTTATTAAGGTTTCGCATTAATACAAGCAAGCATGGTACAGTGAGTAGAAAGTGAGTCTGAAGCCAAGAGGATATGGGTTTGAGTATTACTTCTTAGTGCTCCCAGGCAATTCTCCATGAAGTCACTTGGACAGACCATACCAACAGAAATAGGTTTGAGAGAAATACAAAGATAATACCGACATGGACTCTGTCCTTCCTTTCTCCTATACGGTGAAGCCAATTTCCATTAATGATCATCAAACTAGTTCCTTCTGTCTGAAGCAGTCATTCTTAATTTTTGTTCTGTTTAACTGGTTGGTGATGGCCTGATTGGGGGACTAGTATCTCCCTAAAATCCCATTTCTTAGGCTTCATCGAAGTGGAAGATTATTCTTTATTTTCTTTGTCCTTGAGACTAGTGATTAGTTTATCCACACCCCAGACATGTACTTAGAACCCCTGAAGACAGTCTAGTACATGAACCAAAGAGAGGTGGCGACAGAAGCTTAATAGAGTAGTGTGTCTTTATAGGGAAAAGGTGGGAAACTAGACTGGTAAAGTACAGCCAAAAAGACTGGACCATTTTGACTCAATGACTTATTGGATCAGTATCATGACCTTGTAGTCATACTACTCACTACAGAGGCAGCTAGATGGCTCATTGGATAGAGTGCTGGTCCTGGAATCAGGAAGAATGACCTTTCTGAGTTCAAATCCTTAGGCACTTACTAGCTATGTGACTCTGGGCAAGTCACTATTTGCCTTGGTTTCCTCATCTATTAAATGAGCTTGAGAAGAATATGGCAAACCACTTTGCTAAGAAAACCCCAAATGGGGTCATGGTGAGTTGGAGCAACAAAGATGGCACTGTGGGTAAAGGGTTGTACGTAGAGGTAGGAGGACCTGAGTTCAAATCTTTCCTAAGACAATGATGAGCTATGTGACCCTAGGAAAGTAAGTTATTTAACTTCTCAGCCTCAGTTTCCTTTCTGTGAAGTGGGAATAATAATCAAATATGCCTCCTAGGTTTTTAATGAGGATCAAATGAAATAACACATGTTAACTGATTTGCAAAACTTAAGGCACTTAGAAAGATGCTAGCCAGTATGATTATCTATTATCATTCTGAGACTGTTTAGTGCTATCGGATCATAGTCAAGTTCTCTTAGAATCATAGAATATTAGAGCTCCCAGTGCAGATTAGTGAAATAAGCAGAGGTACTGGTTTTGAATCTCATCACTGCTATTTACTATGTGAACTTTTGAAAATGATCTAACCTCCCTGACTCTCAGTTTCTACTTCTATAAAATGAAGAGGCTGAATGAGTCTCTTTCTAGCTCTTTATTCATAATCTGTTCCATCCCCTTTAATTTACTGAAGAGGAAGCTGAAGTCAAGAGAGATGGTATTACTTGTCTGAAGTCAAAGAATTAGTGAAAAAGTCAGGATTTGAATCCAGATCTCTTAAATCCCTCTGGAGTGCTATCCCTATCATCCCATCCAGACTCCCTTCCTAAAAGGCTGAGATAAGGAGGAATAGCATTTGAGGCATTAAGGACAGTCTGTTCACAAAAGCATGTAGGCAGAAGTCAGAATGCTGACCTCGGGCAAATAGATGATTGGGCAGATATAAAAGGAAGTAATGTGGAATAAAGCTGGAGAGGAAAAAAGGCATGCTGACGTCATTTTCCAAAGGATAAAGGGGGTCACAGCTGGTTGGAACAGTGGATAGAGCCCACTGGATTTGAAATTGGTAAGACTCATCTTCATGAGTTCAAACGTGGCCTCAGACGCTTATTAGCTGTGTAATTCTAGGCAAATCACTTCACCCTGTTTGCCTCAGTTTCCTCATCTATCAAATGATCTGGAGAAGGAAATGACCAACCATTCCAGTGTCTTTGTCAAGAAAACCCTAACTGGGTTCACAAAGAATTGAACATGACCGAAAACTATTGAAAAAGAGAAGATTGCGTAGAGAACCAGTAGGGAGCCCCTGAAAGTCACTGAGCTGAGGAGTAACATTATCAGACATGCTTTTTTTAAACCCTACTTTATGTCTTAGTAACAATTCTATGTCAAAAGGATACATCCCAAAGATTCAGGCTTCTATTCATTATGGCTCTTGAAGACAGCCTTGTAAGTGGCAGAGCCTTTTGCTGGACATATCAAAGCTTTCTATGGGATCACAGACCTAGAGACTGAAGAGACCACAGAGACTTCCTAGTCAAAATTCCTCATTTGACAGAAGAGGAAACTGAGACCCATTGTTATATTGGGGCTTATCTGAAGTCATAGAAGTAGTGGCAGAGCTAGATGGATAGAGTACTGAGTTTAGAGTCATGAAAAACTGGGTTCAAATCCAGCCTCAGATATTTATTGGCTTTGTGACTCTGGGAAAGCCACTTAATATGTTTGCCTCAGTTTACCCTCTGTAAAATGAAGACAATAATAGTCTAGGAGCAGAGCTGGAATTAGCCAGGTTCTCCAAAGCCAATTCTCCCCCCCCCCTTTATTCCCACCTATCCCTTATGAATGCAAGCTCCCCGAGGGCAAGTAGTATTTTGTCCCCAGTAGAGTGCCTTTCGCTCACTGGGTATTAAACAGATGATAATTGGATTGGGCCAAATTTCCTTCCATTTCAAACATTCTATGTTCTTTCCCGTTTCTCACATGTGCTAAGCATTTGTACACTAATGGGCAGTCACTCATCCAAAAGGCATTGATTAAGCAGCTACTATGTGCCAGGCACTGTGCTAGATGCTGGGCACATGAAGCCCCAAAGCAAACACGCTTGCCCTCAAGGAGCCTCCATCCTATCTGTAGTAAAGCTCTTAATCCTCTGAGCCATTGAGCTGCCAAGACTTATGCTTTAGGAAGCTGGTGATAAATTGGCTATTTTGGGCAACTGTTGTATCTCTTAGAGCGGAGGCAAATGTGCTGGGGAGCCCGCAGACGTGAGGGTCAACCCTGGCTCTGCTACTAACACCGAATGATCTTTTGACCTCTGGGAGGATGGATTAGAGAGAGCAGAGACTGGAATCTGGGAGGCCAGTTAGGAGGCTATTGGAATCGTCAGCATGAGTGGCATTGAGGGCTTGGACCAGCGAGGTATCTGGAAGAAGAGAAGGAGACTGGGATGGATGTGAATGATGTTCTGGCTATGATTGGCTGGGAGGAGAAGATGAAGGAAGGAGAAGCCCCAAGGAGGCGTCAGTGTTGTGAGCCTGGGTACCTGGATGGGCGTGGTGCTCTCTCCAAAGAAAAAGGGAGCTCAGTCAGATAAGAAGCATTTTGGGAGCGATTGTGCTAATAATGGGAATACAAAGAAATACTAAGACATTGTTCTGCAAGTAACTCACCTAATAGGGTAAATAACATTAAGATGTTATTTCTAATAAAATAATTTAACATAATAATAAAAAGTATATACGTATAAGTAATATGATTATAAAATGTTATTTTTTAAAATAAAAATGAGCTAGGTGGCTTAGCGGATTTAGTGTCAGGCCTCAAGTTGGGAAGTCTTGGATTCAAATTTGATCTCAGACAATTCTTAGTTGTGTGACCCTGGGCAAGTCATTTAACCCCCCACTGCCTAATCCTTACTGCTCTTTTGCTTTGGCACCATACACAGCATTGGTTCTAAGATGGAAGGGTTTTCAAAAAATGGGCCAATGATAAAATCACTAAAATTTTAATTAGCAAAATGGCAATGTTCTCTGAGAACAGATCATAAAATATGCTTCCTTCCTCTCAGGAGTTTTATTCGAGAGATGCTGGTCGTAGTATCATGCATTGATAGGAGAAAGGGACCTTAAAGGTCATTTAGTCCACTTAATAGATGAGGAAATTAACACCCAGCAAGGTTATAGGAAGTACTTTGCCCAAAGTTGCACAGCTATTGGGCAGAATTTGAACCTAGGTCTTTCCAACTATAAGCCACATCATAGTGCTTGAGATACTTGTGGGACACTCAGCTGGAGATATTCAAGAGACAGGTTTATCCTCATTGGTCTTCCCCAGGGAACAAAAGTCATTCATTCCTCCCCTCCCCATCCTCCTACCCCTGCCTGGTTCTTAATAGGTTAAACTAGCTCTCTTAGAACAGACTTGCAACTTCTCCCATTGGGAAGAGCAGTGCCAGAGAGTTCTGTGTCAATTCCCTGCTTTGATGGGAGAAGATGTTAGAGGGGAAGCTCTGGAACTCCTGGAGCTCACTACTTCTCATCTTTTGAGAAGATAAAAACAGTGGCTGCTTTGAAAGTGACTCAGCCTTCCACGGGGTTAATCATGTGTATCCTTTTGCTTCTTTGCACAGGGGCGAGGATGAATGATATCAGCTCTTTATGAATACAAAGTCTAAAAATCAAATACCTTTGGAACTCAAGTGTTTTTTCCCAATTAAGGGCAAAAATGCCTTGTAGCCGTTTTCCTTTTCCTGAAATCTCCCTAAATTATAAAGTAATTGCCTCATTAGTCCAGTGCACAGAACAGAGGAGCCAAGTCCATCCTGGCTCACGGTCATGTGGGCTCAAGGCAATGGACGGGAATTGCTCCAGTCAATACCATCTCCACTTTTGCCATTTTGAAGCTCTTTTCTTTGCAATCACTCCACTTCACACTATAATCAAAGCCTGTTTTCTTGGTCCTAGCGATATCTGTGACTCACAGACTCCAAGCATGCAAGTGTCTAGCACATACATCAGAAGTGGCTTTTTAAGATGTGTAAATTATGAACTTTCCCTGCAATTTACTCTCCCACATTTTATTAGAGCGCTGCTTCTGTTAACCCAGCAGATCAGCTCCTTGAGTCATTTAGAGAGACAAAATGTCAGCAGAGGCAATTTATGAAACAAACCCTTGCTACCATCAGCATCATCTGACATTTAGCTAGTGAGAGAGTCCTCACCCTTGTCCATGGAACACCCTGGAGAGAAACTGGATATTTTTGGGAAACTGCTTTAGCTCTTCTAGAACTGATGTAGGTGTGCTGGGCTGGGAGTCAGAAGACCTGAGGGTCAGCCCTAGCTCTGCCCCTAAAACCATGTGTCCTTGGACGAATTCCCCTCACTGGGTGCACAAAACGAGGACATTGGACTAAATTATCTTTAAGATCCTTTCCTTTTCCAATGTTAATGCTGCTCCCCAAAGAACATGTCCTCTCCTTTCTCTTTGCATTCATATGAGTTGCTTAGAATATTGCACCCACTCCCAAATCTCAACCATTCAGACCCCTAAAGTTCTTTCAAGGCTCAGCTCAGAGTAGCCCCTGGGACATCTTTCTTGAATATTTTTTTGGTCAGGATTCTTTTCCTCCTTAGATTACCTTGCTTTATGATCACTAGTACTCAAAGGATCCTGGAATTTAGATAATCTGGGACCTTAGTCATTGCCCAAGTCCACTCTCTTATTTCATAGATGAGGAAAACTGAGGCTCAAAGTAAGTGAATTGTAAAGTCACATGTCTTTGTAAGGAGCAGAGCTGGAATTAGCTGATACTCCAAAGCAGTGATTTTTTTCTTCCCACCCCTTAACTTCCACCTACTCCCCATGTTGTGGGGGAACTTGAGGTGGGCCCCGGGTTTGGGACAGGTACCTTCTGCAAGAATGCAAGACTCCAAAACTTAGCTTAAAAATATAAAAAGAAATTTATCAATTTGGAATTCATGTTGAAATGACTGGGAAGACAGCACACAGGTGGAACACTGCCTCCTAGAGGAGATGTGTCCTGGGCTTTTTATAACTTTTAAACAATAGGGGCTACATGACCAGGGATGAGGGGATGGAATGAAGTTAGGCAGAAGTGGGGGTCATTTGTCATTTGACTGGGCCAGAGTGATGTTCTGTGTTCTGAAGACACAGGGGGTAACCTGGAATAGTTTGGGGACAAGTAGATGTCCTAGATACAGCCTGATGGTATCAGAGCATAACCAGGAGATGTATATCTATGTCCATCTCAAAATTTAGGGGAGAATCCAAGGGGAATATTTCTCTCAGGGGTCTTTCCTTATTGTGGGTCTCTGATGCCCAGGGTCACCTTTTCCTCAGTATTAACAAGAATGCAAGGAAGGAAAGGAATTTTCCTGCTTTCTGTTTGATCTGAAACATTTCTGGAGTTTGGGGTGTCTAAGGGAAACCCGAGGCCCCATGCCACCTATAAATGTAAGATCTCTGAGGGAAAGAAATATTTTGTACCCAGTACAATGCCTTGTGCTTATTAGGTTCTAAACACACGGTAATTGAATTGGATTGTGCGCTATTTCCTTCCATTTTCAACATTCAATGTTTGGAATTTCTTTCCAATTCTCATGTGTGCTGAGGTCCTTTTCAGCTCTCATATTCTCTAGTTCTACAATGCTCTTTCGCTAATGGGCAGTCACTCAACTAAAAGGCATTTATTAAACACCTATTATGTGCCTGGCACTGGTAGGTGCTTGGCATGCAGAGCCAAAGAATAAAATAGCCCTTGCCCTCAGGGATCCTCTATCTTCTCTGTAGTAAATTATGAATTCACCAACCTAAAGGGTATCCTGAAAGAATTAATTCAGCTTACCTACATGCCATTTGTTTGCTACCTTCATTGACCTTGAAAGAGTCAGTTCATACCTGGGGCCTCGGTGACCTCTTCTGTAAAATGACAGAGTTAAGAATATGAGGAATTTAGAGAAGCAAGAGAAGATGAAGATGAACTGATACATTAAAATAAGCAGTGTGAAGAGAATAACATGGACAGTAATCACAATCTGGTCAATAAAAAGATCATTAAAGCTCAATCTGAACTCTAAAGAATCCAAAAACAAAGGTTAGTTGAATGAAATAACAGGGATTGTTACTGTCTTCATTTTATAGAGGGGAAACTGAGGCAAACAGATTAAATGACTTACTCAGGGTCACACAGCTGGTATCTGAGGCTGGATTTGAACCTAGTTTTTCACGATTCTAGACTCAGCACTCTATTCAGCTGTCTAGTTCTGCCACTAACTTTGTGACTATGGGTAAACCCTAATATGACAATGGGTCTCAGTTTCCTCCTCCGTAAAATGAGGGGTTTTGACTAGGAAGTCTCTGTGGTCCCTTCAGTTTCTAGGTCTGTGATCCCATGGAAATTTCTGATGTGTCCAGTTGTCCATATGAAAGGCAAAAGGCTTGGCCACTCACAAGGCCATCTTCAGAAGCCATGATGAATGGAAGCCTGAATCTTTGGGATGTATCCATGGTGATGCAAACCTCTCCTTTGATTTGTGTCCTTGGATTGCTCGGATCTGAATTTATGTTTTCATCAAAGATTTTAGGCTATTCATCTTCATGCATTCTGCAAGTATCTATTAAGGGGCTATTGTAGGCTGCTAAGTACCAGGCTGGAAGAGGAGACAAAAGAAATAGGAAGGAAAATTCCTGGAGCTGGGGATTTACTGGAGGAGACAAAACAGATGCATGAAACAATATTTCAAAGCAATAGGACTTTGAATAGCCAAGGGAAACAACCCTAATTCTCAGAAAATGTTTATATGTTGAGAGATATAGAGGGGAAAGGAATGATATAACAGACAGAGAGCATTAATCAGGGATGGTTTCTTGGAGAACATTAGAAAGATCACTAAACTTGGAGTCATTAGACCTTAGTTCAAATCACATCTTAGCCACATATTATCTGTGTGATCTTAGGCAAGTCATTTAACTTCTCAAACTCAGTTTCCTATTGTAAAATGATGGCTTTGGACTAGATGATATCTAAAGTTCTTTCTGGATTTAGATAGATGAACATCTTATGTCTCCTTTTCAGCCTGATGCTAATGAGCCTTTGATAATTAATGTCTTAATAAATGTTTGTTGAGTGAAGAAAGGAAGAAATGGATGAAAAGGTGAAAATATTTGGTGAAAATATAAACCCACCCTCCAAAAGAATTGAAAGTCTTGTTCAGACACAGAGAAGGGACAAATGAGGGGCTTAGCTTGTGTCTATACCTTCAGACTTAATGGAGAATAATGTGGTCAATTCATTTTAGTCATTTTCACACTGTGGATTACTGATCCTTTTTGTCCAGTCACTGTTCTCCAAAGGGCAAGAGACTAGAGGCAACTACCAATGACCAAAGGAGAGAAGCCTCCTAGAGAAAGAGGGCATGATCCAAGTCCTGAGCCAAGAGAGTAACTAGGAAGTCATATCGGGTCAACTAGTTCATGGGTTAACTAAATTTCAGGGGACAGCCAGAAGGAACAAATAAAAGTTCATTGCCTTGTTTTAAAGCTGGAAAAGTCAATGTAGGTGGAGTGAGGACAAGAAAAATCTATGCTAGAGAACAAGAGTCATCAGTGAGAGAGTTTGCCTCATCACTTTTTTGAGTCTAAAGGTGGTTTTTGTAGTGGTGGTATGTTACAATGACCAAGAGTTATGCCTAGTTGGTAGGGAGGATGGGATGCGCTAGAGTTCTATCCATGAAACTAACCTAGGTTAGGGCTAGAAGACTTATTTCTTACCCCTGGTAGTGAGTTCACCAGCACTGTGGTAAATCTTTCTAAATTTCTCTCCCTACCTCCTCCCTGGGATTTGGGGGTTTTAGGTCAGCCATGAGCCATACCATAGGGGTCCAGTCCAAATAGGACCTGTAGGCCATGGACATCCTTCTCTTGGCTTGGCTGTACCTAACTGGACAGACTTCCACAGAGGCTATAAGACCATTCCTCACTCTCAGAGAAAGGAAACTTGGGATCTCTGTCTCCCCCCAACAAAGAGTTCCATCTGAGGTCTCTGTCTCCATCTAGGAGATAGAGCAGTGATTCCCAAAGTGGGTGCTACCGCCCCCTGGTGGGTGCTGCAGTGATCCAGGGAAGCGGGGATGGCCACAGGTGCATTTATCTTTCCTATTAATTGCTATTAAAATTCAAAAAAAATAAATTTCCAGGGGGCTAAGTAATATTTTTTCTAGAAAGGGGGCGGTAGGCCAAGAAAGTTTGGGAACCACTGAGATAGAGTTGGGAGGTATTGCCATTCTTCCCACACTGAATCTGTATCACCACCCCCATAGGTCAGTGGTTCTAGATAAAAGTTCTGGCCACAGATCTCCTCTTTCAATCATTTTAGTGTTCCTGTGATCTAGGAGAAGTATGGCAGTGATCGTTGCTTTAGTAAACAGGTTTTGTGTTCCATGCCACTGACTCACAGCCAAAATACAGAGTAACAATGACTTCCAAAACTTTATTGATTTCTTCCTTTCCTCACCCTGACTCAGACTCTGTAGAGTACCACTTGCTAGCTGGGTTTCCTTTTCTTTATTTTTATATCCCTAGGGCTAGGTTAAGAAGTGGGACTTGAGTGTGTCAGGGTCCCTAGATTTTGTTTGTATTATTCACTTTCAACCAGCTGTTTGGGTGCCTCACAGACTTTAGCATGAACTGCCAAAAAACGAACATGTGTAAAATTGCATTGGAGCAGAAAAATGATGCAAGAGCTTAGTAGGGAATAAACATGATGACCTTGAGATGCTACCCAGGAATTTAGACATTTGTTTGTATGTACAGGCACTCCTTGTATATTCCTTCTCAATAAGCTGAGTATCTGCATTTTACAAGAATGCTTACAGGCCAATTAAAATCTGCTCAATTTGTCTTACCTCTAAGTTAGTTGAATCTTCTATTAATTTTATGCTCTAGACCAGTGATGGGCAAACTTTTTAAAGAGGGGGCCAAAGGAAAGGAAATGCTCATCTGTCAGTCCATTTCTAAGGCAACTCTTTTGAAGTTTCATTGTATTGTATCCTACTCATAGTATTTGTCAGATTAGGAATAATGTCACTTGGCCAGATAGAACATTTCAGGGGGCCACATCTGGCCCGCAGGCCATAGTTTGCCCATCACCACTCTAGAAGAAAGAAAACTGATAAGGGCATGGGGCAGGGAGGTTGGCATGGTGATGGGAGTGGTTCTAGAAACTAGATCTCCAATTTTCTAGTGCAATGTTAGTCCTAAATTCCCTTTTGAAGGCAAAAGAGACATGACACCTTGAGTAACTGGGAAGTTGTTGGTCCCTTCCACTTTAATTGGGAATTTAGGAAGAGGGGAAGATTTGGGGGTAAAGAGAACTAATGAGTTCAGTTTTGGACAGGTTGAATTTAGTATGCCTTTGGGACATCTAGTTTGAGATATCTAATAGGCAGTTGTAGATACAAGACTGGAGACTAGGAGGGAGGTTGGGGCTGGAACCATAGGAGCTGATGAGATCCTAAAGTGACATAAGAGGAAGAGGAGAAGAAGGTCCTGAATGGAGCCTTGGAGGACTCCCCATGTTTACCATACATAATTTGGATGAAGATCCAGCAAAGGAGACAGAGAATTTAGACTAGATGGCGTTGGAGCACCATATTATGATACTCTAATCCAGTGATTCCCAAAGTGGGCGCTACCGCCCTCTGGTGGGTGCTGCAGCAATCCAGGAGGGCAGTGATGGCCACAGGTGCATTTATCTTTCCTATTAATTGCTATTAAAATAAAACAAAATTAATTTCCAGGGGGCTAAGTAATATTTTTTTCTGGAAAGGGGGCAGTAGGCCAAAAAAGTTTAGGAACCACTGCTCTAATCTTTTGGTGGAATAGCTAGGTAATTGAGTGAATAGAGCTCCAAGCCTGGAGTCAGGAAGACCTGGGTTCAAATTTGGCTTCAGACACTAGCTGTGTGACCCTGGGCAAGTCACTTAATACTGTTGGCCTCAGTTTTCTTGTCTAGGAAATGAACTAGAGAAAGAAATGGGAAATTTCTCAAATATTCTTTCCAAAAAACCCCAAATGGGCTCACCAAGAGTCATGACTGAAACAACTCAACAACCATCTTCTGACTCCCTGTTCTGCCCCTAGTTAGTTAGTGAATGGTATCACTTTGAATGAGTCACTTTACCTCATCGTGGTCTCACTTTGCTCATTTGTAAAATGGAGGGATAAAAGAAAGCCCCTTTCAGCTCTGCAATTCTATGGCAAAGATGATAGGAACTCCAATGGCCCGTTAGTATTAGGCTGGGATGTGTCAATGACACCATGCTAAAGTTTTATACAACATGTAATTAAAGAGTTCCAAGTGGTAATCAGAATCTGTGTCTGATGAGGTGTCTGAGTGTGCTGTCCTGACACAAACAATGTTAGTATAACCGTGTCATAATGTGTTTGTGTGTGTGTATGTGTGTGCAAATCTCACCCTTCAAGAGACTCGAACACCAGGGGATCTAGTGATCTCTCTACATTCTTTCATGAAGAATTGTTGTTCCATGAAACTTAATATTCAGCCGTTAAATCAAGCCATGAGGGCCAGTTTTCCTGATGAGAATACAAATTAAAGTGGGAAATAGGAAAAAGAGAGCACAAAGCTGAAGGAGGAGAAAAAAGAATACGTAGATGCAATAGGTGTTGTCTCCTACAAGAATGTAAACTCTTTGAGAGGAGGGAGTGCCTTGATTTTGCATTTCTATCCCCAGAACACTTCATGTGGTATTTGATATTTAGCGAGAGCTTATCAAACGCACAGTTATTGGGGAGCCGAGAAGAAAACAACTATGTAGAATTACAAGACATATCCTGGATAAATTGGAGCTATTTAACAGATGGCTTAGATGGGAAGGGAGCTGGTCAGCAGGAATTTGAAAGATGAGAGCCATTGAAAGAGCCACTTTCAGCAGTGACCTGCCAGGAATGAGTGAGAGTGGGCAAGTACAAAGGCCAGAAACTCTCAGTGCCCTGGTGCTGGCCCTAGGCCCCTTTGTTCCTCCTGGGAATCAGAGCATGAAGGCAGGGAGAGGACCTGGGGTCTAGTTGCTAGGGTTTCCCACAGAGTCCCCACCAGTATGGAGGGGACAATGATGAGAGACTGAAAGACCGGCTTTTATCTAGTGCAACTTATCTGATTCATGGGCAGCTGAACTCTCAGACTGCTTTCTGTCTGGGGAGGAGAACTTAGGAGGGGAGAGGGACCACTGAGCAACTTATCAGAGAGAAGCAATAGAATTTAATGAAGGTTGATGTACTTGTGGATGCTGGGCCTGGACGATTGGCATGTTATTGCTTATGATGGACTGAATGCTGATGCAAGACTTCATGTCTATATAAGGACCCAGTTGGTGGGAGGGCTTTAGGGGAGAGGAGACTTTCTTTGCGAGAAGATACGTAGGGTGGCATATTCTGGGGACTGATTCCAAACATATGGAAAAAGAGAAAGAGACTTGGGTAGCTGCAAACATGTAGGGGATGCCAGATCCTTAACATGCCCCCAATTTCTAATCTTGCCTTCCTAGAGATTTGGGGTACTTTCCCTTGGGGTGCAATCTGGGGCTCTCCATTGGTTGGAACTGAGATATCATTTTACTCCAAGCAGAGTTCATTCATTCTTGCATATTTTCTGGGATAAACCATTCTAGCTAGCTAGTATGGATATAGCACCTACTGTGTGCCAGGCATTGTGCTAAGCACTTTTCTTACAAATATGATTTCATTTGATCCTCAAAACAACCCTGGGAAGATTATTTCTATGATTATCCCCACTTTACTGTTGAGGAAATTGAGGTAAATAGACATTAAATGATTTGTCTCCGTCATACAGCTAATAAGTGTTTGGTGCTGAATTTGAACTCAGGTCTTTGATCTGTAAAATTTTCTCCAGTTTCTGTTTGCTGTTTTCTTGAATAAATTAGTTTGCTATTTTTTAAAAATTTATGATGGTCTTTTGTATAACCAGTGTTTGAGGGAAGGAAGCTAAGCTGAGGGATAACTTCCCCTCTAAAAAGTGACCAGAGATGTAGCTTTTGTTTCAAACCTGTTGTACCCCAGCACTTCTTAGAGGAGGCAGATATAGTTTTAGTCTGATACTCTCTTAGAGTTTGGAGGAAAGAATACCCAGTCTAGTAATGTTTGCCTTTTCCATCTCATCTTCCTCCTTCCTCCCTACCCATGGTGTGATCTCTCCTTTCCTCAAAGCCACTAGAGTTGGAGTCAAAAAAGACCCAAGTTCAAGTCTTCCCTTAGATACTTACTAACCTGGGCAAGTGACTTAACCACAGTCTAATCTAGTTTACTTAACTGTAAAATTGGGATATTAATAGTGCTTACCTCCCAGAGTGATTGTGATGTTCAAATGAGATGATACAAATAAAAACACTTTGCAAACCTTAAAGAGTTATATAAATGCTATCTAGCTATTATGATTATTAATTATATACATTTTTAAACAATTAGAAAATAATTTTTTAAAGAATGCCTGCTTCTAGGTAATAGAGGAGAGATTGGTGGAAAAAAGGAGAAAGGATTTCAGACAAGTGTGGGAGATGTCTATTCTAGAAGCGATCCCCTTTCATCTTGGGGTGCATTACCTTAACTGGCTCTGAATATAAAGTTCAACAGAATTTCCAGTAAGGAATCAGGTAAGGAAGCAGGGAATCTCTATTACCTCTCTAACCCTAAAAGGCTGTAAAGTGATTAGGGTAGAAGTTAGCATGTCTATACCAGAGCCCTAGACTTCAAATTAAGGAAGCTAGACCAACAACTTAAGGATCTGTCTGGCGCAAACTTAGGAAGAGTCCCAGACTAGTCAAAGTAGATAAGGGAGAGTCAAATAGCTCCCATGAGTACGCACAGAAGCTGGTACACTTCTTTCTTTGGTTCTTTCATCGTTTTTCTGCCACTTTTATTCAGACAAGAGAGCTGAGAAAATCACTGGATTGGGTTGTACGAACAGCCTGTTGGGCCTCAGCATATTCATGAGCAGGAAAAAATATCTCAGCAAAGGCAGAAAGATTCTGAAGGGACAGAGAGACTGTGAGCAAATTCCTCCTGCTGCCTTCCATAAAGGTTGGCTCTTCTTGGAACAAAGGGAAGCCACTGGGGATGAAGAGTGCATCTGTGATGAAGAGCTAACAGGGTAAGCCCTACAATTTAAATTCAGGGCCCAGTGATTCCCTGAAGAGTCATTGGTAAATAGTGGCCATCTCACTACTGAGGAGCTATTTTGCTTATGAAGACCTAAGGGCAGGGGTCGGCAATGTAAGGCTCTCGAGCCATATCTGGCTCTTTTGAGGGCCAGATATGGCTCTTTCTGCAGGAACCACAAAGTCCTTTTTTTTTTTCAGGCGCTGTTACAGGAGCTCGCACTGTGAGCACTGTACGGCTCTCACGAAATTACATTTTAAAAAATGTGACGTTTATGGCTCTTATGGCCAAAAAGGTTGCCGACCCCTGCCTAAAGGGAAAGAATTCGGAGCCTTACATCCATCTTCAAAGACAACCTATCCAAGAAAAAAGCAACAGAAACCCAACAGGCATCTATTCTCAGATGTTACAGTTTTAGGGAAACCCAAGTTCTTATGACAGCTAGAAGAAATCACTCCCTTACGTTGTTACTAGATAGCTTGCTTGTAGTAGAAAGAACACTGAATTGAGCCAGGAAAACCTGGATTTATATCTTAATTCCTGTGAGGTCTTAGGCAAATCATTCTGTATCTATTTCAAGTTCTTTGCATCTTGTGCATTTTCTATAGAGTGAAACGAAGGCTGTCCTATACTCGATATACATTTGATACCTCAATAACTTGTATTGTAGGTAGGGATCTTCATCTAAGGGATGACACGAGCTATAAGATATAGTTCTTGGAACAATTCTAATTGGGATAAAAATGCCAAAAAACCAAAAGACCTTCTCTAAGCCCAAGTTTCTTTATGTGCAAGATGAGGGAGTTGGACTAGAAAGCCTCTGAGATTCTTTCAAGCTCTAGATAGGTGATCCTAAGACATTCTCGTAGTCTCAATGTTCTCATTTGTCAAATGGGGGAAATAAATCTTGAATTACCATCTTCCAAGGGTGCTACAAGGAAAATACTTTGTGAATCCTAAAATATTACGTAAACCAGGTATCCATGAAGATAGCTTAAAAATCCATGGTTAGATTATCAGTGTGAGCATTTATACCTCAAAAGTCAGCAATGACCACAAATCAGATGTTGTTTTGTCAATTTCTAGAGATAAGAAAATGTTAATAATGCAGATTAAACTTAAAAGCATATGCATGCTTACATTTTTTTTCCTGGAGAGCCCAGACTAGAGGTCTAGTGATTGTGGGCTAATAATAATTAATAAGAATAACTGATATTTCTATAGCTCGTTAAGATTTGTAAAGCGTTTTCCACCTATTATATCATTTGAGCCTTACAATATCCATGGTTTTTGCTGTCCCACAAAGGCAGAAATGTTTTGAGTGGATGAATCAGATGAGATTAACTGCCAAATCCAGTATTCCCACCTCCATCTCCCCTATTCACAGATTAGATTTCCAAGGCTTCATTGTGATTCCTGGTCAATTCCAGGGGAAGGAGGGAGGCAGGAAAGTGGCTACCACCAGATGAGGGAGGGGGTGGCAAAGGGTTCATGCCATAAAAGTCAGCTTGCTCCAACAGTCTGCCCATAGTGGTGGTCTTTCCTTCCATCAATTCTTCTGCTTTCCCTTGCAGGGATTTTTTTTGGTGTTGGTGGGGAGGCCATAGAGCACCAAGTCAAGGGACAGGAGTGACAGGAAAATTAACATAGGTGTTAAAAGTTACATCAGGAACTGTCTGAGGTTTCAGGCATCCTCTGAGGGTCTTGGAACATATCCCCCATGGATAAGGGGGGACTATAGTGCAATACTATATGTACAGTGTACTTTATAATTTCTGTATTTAATGTTGCCAATGTCTTACTGTGTGTTTATCAATTACATTTTATATGTTAATCCCATTAGATATGGGCTCTCAGGGGTTTACTTATATCAGTAGTTTCAGCCATTCATGGTAGGTCTTAGAATGGGTCCTCTGTGACTCGCTGTCTTCATTCTCTAAGTAAGATGCTTCACAGGAACATTGAGGATGAGCTTCTTTTTCTAAGGATCATGGTGTATCAGGAAATTCCCTTTTCTCTTTCGATTTGATCCTTGGATTTGTAAACTCTCAGATTATGGATTACTCATGAGACAAGTCAAATCAAACATTTATTAATGATTTCTATGTGTCAGGCACTGTGTCAAAAAGGAAAGCCCAAACAGCTTCTGCCCTCATGGAGCTTCTTCTCCCTTCTAATGGGAGAGACAACAGGCAAGATATATACAGGATACAATGGAGACAATCTTAGAGAGAAGGGACTAGCAATAGGTGAGTGTGGGGCTCAGGGAAAGGTTTCTTGTAGCAAATTAGATTTAGGTTGAGTAGGAAAAGAAACCAGAGGAAGTCAGAGGAAGGGAGAGCATTCTAATCATGGAGGACAGCTAACAAAAGGTCATGGAGTTGGGAGATGATGTATCTATCCTTGCTAAGTAACAGCAAGAAGGCTAGGGTTGATGGATCATAGAATTTGTGGAAGGGAGTAAAGTGTGGGGAGAATGGACAAAAGTAGGAAGGGATCAGACTGCTAAGGACTTTGTCATGAAGATTATAAGGACAAAGCCACTATAATTGATTGAGGAGAAGGGTTACATGGCCAGATTTGTACTTTAGGAAGATCACTTTGGTTCCTGATGTCACTCTGGAACTTGATAGACAACTCCCAAAGCATGTACATGTCTGGAAATTTCCCTTCTCTTTAGGAGATTTAATTCCAGGATCCTCCTTTTAAGCCCTGGGCAGGGACACGTCTCCCTGCACCATGAGAGGAGACTTTACAAGTATATAGATTTTTCTTCATTCCTTCAGAATGCAGTTCTCTGCTGTTATTCTGGTTTGTCATCAAAGTCCAAGAAGTAGTAAGCAAAAGACGGAGTTAGTGTCACGTTCTTTTTCTAGACCATGGGGAATGGGAGCTAGCTACTCCAACAAGATGGTCTCCATTAGTCCCAATTAGCCGATCACCTTGGAGATAGGGCTCCCTGATCTCTCAAGATACCATTTTATAGATGAGGAAACTGAGACAGAAGGAGGTTAAACAACATACCCATGATTAGCTAACTAGTGTGAGGTGGGATTTGAACCCAGGGATTCCTAACTCAAAGACAAAAATGAATACAATGAAACAGAAAAATACCCAGAAAGGTTAACATGAAAGTCACATGGTACCAGGTGGCAAGTCCAGGATTCAAATCCAGATCCCTGGACTGCGAAGTCCAATAATATATCTACTGTGGTCCATAGTTTCAGAGGACTGTTTCAAAACTACTCAAGTGTCTTAGATGAAAGAGACTACTTTTTTTATGGTCTTCATTCCCACAAGCCTGCTGTTCCCTCTCCCTCCTACCCCCTTAAAAATAGAAAGAAAATAAATGAAGAAAATGAAAGAAAAACTTTGATTAAACATAATCGGAGTTTGTGCCTGGTGCCAAATGACTCTGCCCAGAACGGAAGCTGTGTCTGAGGGCCTTGCCAATGTTTGTATTATTCTTCCTTGGAAGATGTGATGGGTTTATCCCCAAATTAAACATTTAAGAATGTCTTGAGAATCCATGTGCCTTGTTGGTGAGTACCTATTACTTCTGGCTTCTCTACTGGGACCCAGTTGAGGTCCTACAGAACCAATATTCATTTTGATATTGGATTCCATTTTCCTGATTTATTACACTTGCTTTTAAAAAAATTTTAAACTTTACCTTCTGTCTTAAAATCAATACTAGATATTAATTCCAAGAAAGAAGAATGGTAAGGACTAGGCAATGGGGGTTAAGTGACTTGCCCAGGGTCACACAGCTAGGAAGTGTATGAGGCCAGATTTGAACCCAGGAGCTTTCATCTCTAGCCATGACTTCTCCATCCACTGAGCCACCCAGCTGCCCCCTCTTGCTTTGTTTTTAAAAAATTCGATCTATTTCTTTTTATCTAACAGCTCTATCACAGTTTCTCACATTATCATGTGTGAAAAAGGCAGCCTTTCTGAGGAAAAGAAGATAGATTTGGCAAGACCTTTATTAGTCTCTTTTAGAGGCCTTGGGTGTAGGGGGTGACAGTAGGGGGATGGGGGAGAACTGAGAAATAACAAAACCCCTAGACAATTTCATTTGATATTTAGACCTTAATCTGTATCCAGTAGTGAATTTTTGGACACTCTGTTCCCTGTTAGACTTAAAATAGCCTCTCATTTGGCATTGTGCCTTTCATTCAGAGTCACCCAAACTTGAGCCACATGTTGGACATCTCTGTATTGAAACCGATGAACCATTTGGTTGGTATTTAGGTGGTACCATTCAGGAGGGGAAATGAATGGGGATGTAGCACTAACCAGACAAAATGCTAATGGCCTTTCCAGCTCTGACTGGATGAGAAACTAATGGTGCTATATATTTTTTTAAACACAGGTCGCCACTGTGAGGTCCATCAGATGATTGGGAACTACATGTGGGACCCCAAAACAAACAAATCATTCGACATTGGGGTCAACAAGGACAGCTTGATGCCCCTCTGGTGGAATGGATCAGAACCATTGTGGATCACTATGACCAAGGCAAGACGGAAGGTATCCATGTATTACTGGCCAGGTTAGTGTCTTGAAATCCTCTTATCCCACCATATGACAAAATTCCTTGGGGACCAATTCAAAAATCATGAAAGCAGGACCTCAAAAGCTGAAGTCCTACAGGAAGACCAAGTAATGGTATGGTCAATGCACTCAAAGACTGAAATATCATGGAGTGAATAGGATATTAGACTAAGGTAGTGATGGGCAAACTTTTGAGTTTGGTGTGTCAAAATTTGCCAAAAAAACGAGTATAACTTGGGTGGTGTGTCACTTCAAGAAAAAAAAAAAACATAATTTTGCTATATTTATAGTTTAAATAACAAAAAGTATAATTGTAATATATACTATATTTAATAAACCAAAATAGGTAAATTAATATAGGTAGAATTGTCATCTATAGTGCACAGAGTGTCTACACTACACTACAGCAAATGTTTCGTCCTTGGCATGCAGCCCCATACTTCTCTGTATGCGGCCACATGTAGCCGCATGTCAACGAAAATGGCTTCGCATGTCAGTGCTGACACATATGTCATAGGTTTGCCAATGTGATATGCAGAAATGGGCAGCCATTTTCTGTAGGTAAAAAATAGCAGTTTGCCACTTTGGAACAAAGAACCTGGCAAAGCACCCTAGGGCATGGGCTGCCCATTTTTGCATATCACACCATTACTGGATCAAGGAGTTCAAATCTTACTTCAGATATTTGTGAACTGTGTGACTCTGGGAAAGTCACCTTGCCTCTTTCAGCCTCAGTTTCCTTATCTATAAAATTAGGTTAATAATAGCACCACCCTCCCAGCAGAGTTTTGAGGAACAAATGAAAAAAAAACAACAAACCAAGTATTTTGTATATCTTTGAGTGCTATCTAAATGCCATCCGTTATTATTTACAACAACTTTTTGAGGTGGTACAGCATTAAGCCCTATTTTACAGATGAAGATACTGAGTTTCAGGTACCCATGGAAATATGTCTAATTAATAATAGACCTGAGATTTGAACTCATGACTTCTGAATCTAAGACCATCACTCTCCGCACTGTATCATTCCACCTCATTTCTTTGATGGAAGAGAAACAATGTTATGATTGCCAAATAACCTAAAACCAGGCACAATGCAACTCGGATTCAAATTATCTGAGTTTGAATCCCTGTGCTGCCACTTCCTATCAGGATAACCTTGTGAAGATGGGGTTAACTCTCCCCTGCCCATTTTTAGATTTAATCATCAGAAGTGTATACACCCCACTTATCTTTAAGTATGGGGAGGTCTGTGACCCATGAATGTAATAGTGGGTGACAAATCAGAATCGACTGACTTCCCCCTGCTCAGTCCTAAGTGAAACTTTAGCTGTAATTGGTTCACATAAAGTGGAAGGAAGGCACAGGAAGTGACAAAAGGAATGGTCTTTAAAAGTGGCAAAAACTTCCTGTGAAGAGGTCTTTCGCCTTCAATTTGATCTTGGGACCTTGGCTTGGGACCTCGGACTACTCTGGAATTTTTCCATTAGAATTATCATGTGGGTGAGTGAAAAAGGCTGACTCCCTTTCCTTGTTTTTTCTGAGTTACTAACCTCCAGAGAGGCCCCTCGTATTGGAGGAAGCTTCGTGGCTAAAACCCTTGTTTAATTGGTTACTAGGCCCTCTATTTGGGGCTCCTGAAGCCCTGTCAGAGTAAAGCCAGGGCCTGAGAAAATAGTCTAGCTCAGTGGTTCCCAAACTTTTTTGGCCTACCGCCCTCTTTCCAGAAAAAATATTACTCAGCGCCCCTGGAAATTAATTTTTTTACAATTTTAATAGCAATTAATAGGAAAGATAAATGCACCTGAGGCCATCACCACTCCCCTGGATCACTGCAGCACCCACCAGGGGGCAGTGGCGTCCACTTTGGGAATCACTGGTCTAGCTCATTAAGCTAGATTTCTTACTCTGCCTTCTTTCTTATTTCTCTACTTTCACTCTTTGCTTCTATTTTATAAATAAATTGCTAAAAAGTCATTCTGACTCGAGTAATAATTATGGCAACCACATTCCTCATAAATTTAGTCCAACCCTTTAATATTTTACCCCTTACAACCTTCACTGTGGTCATAGAGTAAATTTTATTTTAGAATTTAGAACCAGAAAAGACCTTAGACATTGCCTAGTCTAACTCTGTCACTTTAAAGATGAGGATACTGAGGCCAATACAATAATATGACTTCTCTAAGGTCATAGGGTGAATTTTTGGCAGAGCTGGGATTCAAACCCACATCTTTGGTTTCCATTCCAGTGTTTTTTCACTAGGGGTCAGCAATGTATGGCTCTTTCTGCAGGAGCCATAAAGTCAATTTTTTTTTTCAGGTGCTGTTACAGGAGTGCACCGTGAGCACTGTACGGCTCTCATGAAATTACATTTTAAAAAATGTGGCATTTATGGCTTTCACAGCCAAAATGGTTGCCGACCCCTGCTTACACTGTGCTCTGCATCTTGTTATTCAAAATGGGGAGCATGTCTGCCCTACTCATTAAGTTGTTCTAAAGAATGGATTAAATCATACTTATGGGAACACAAAATGATAAGGTATGATGTGAGATCATGGGATCATTAGGAAGGCCAGAAAGAAGCTCTGACAGTCTGGTGAGACCAAAGACAGAATAATTTACAGGACTTCAATGTAGCCTCCAATTATTCCAAGTGTCTATTGAGTAGGAGAGATGCCAGAAAGGACATTGGTTATGACACTCCCCTGAAACCTTCCCAAGGAGCTCCACTCTAAACAGCAGAATCTCTATGGCATCTTCTCAGTTCACCCCTCTGGGTCAGGCAATGGGTGTTATGAATAAGGAAAAGACCTTTTCTATCCTTCCCCTTCCATGACTTTTTCTTCCAGAGAGTAGAAGAAGGATGGCCCTATGTTATACAGGACGCAGAGGCATTCTCTTCCTTAGAAATCTGCAGAGGTCTTCCTCTGCAGGTCCATGTAAGGTCAGCCTTGCAGGATGACCTTGGATAAGTCCCTTAACCTTCTTTGTGCTCAGAGGGTCAGTCAAGGCTGGTTCAAGATAGCTTATGCAGTTGTGGAGAGAATGCTCAAGGGCTCTACCAAGACATTGCCAATATCTTTCTTTCTTCCTCGTCTTCAGTTGACTGATTAATGGTCATACATTGCTGCCTCCTTCCTCAGCCAATAATGCAGAGGCTGGTCATTCAGCTTCTAGAGACCTCATAGAGTTGTTGTAAGGATTAAACAAGATAAAAATTGTGAAGTGCTTAGCACCCTGGCTGGCACATCCATCGTAAGCACTATATGAATGTTAACTCTTATTATTATCATTACTACCTGCCTCAAAGAGTTGTTTGAAGATCAAACAAGATAATAAATGTAGATAGAGCACTTACCATGGTGTCTGGCACATAGTAAGCACTATATAATTGCTGTTCTTTATTATTATTATTATTATTATTATTATTATTATTATTATTATTATTATTACTTACTTCCCAGAGTTGTTGGGAGGATCAAATGAGATAAGAATTGTGAAGTGCTTAGCAGGGTGTCTGCCATAGAGTAGGTGCTATATGAATGTTGGCTGTTATTTTTATTTTTATTGAAGTTATGCCTCTCTTAATGGAGCCCAGTAGTGTTGTGTGAACATTTGGGGTACTGACTCATAGTGAGAATCCTTTCAACCCCCCAGATCTTTTACTGAACATTTCTTCCAACCATGCCCAATAAATGAGGCAAGGCAGAAAGAAAATCAGGCCGCTGTCTCTGAAAGTCAGACTGGGGCATCTCTCTTAAATACCACTAGATCATTTTTCCCCCCTTCTCCTCAGATTCTCCTCTTCCTTCCCCCACTCTCCACAGGACATTTTGCAGGCCTGGAACATTTTCATGGCCCCAGTAAGTTGTGTTATGACACTCTGGGTCCCTCCATTAAGTCAATATTTAGAAACGCAATTTAGAAATGGCAGCAGTTCAAGCTTTCCTATCAGGTAGACAAAGCAGCAGTCTGACAGAGGGCTCCCGGGAGAAGAGGGCCCGAGCCCCCAACCCAGTCTGGCCCACCCTGGCAGAAATCTAATATTGTAAACAGCCCCTCCCCAACTGGTGCCACTGGGTTGGAGGAAATAACCAGGGGCTTCCCTCCTACTTCCTCTCCTCAGCCCACGAACAGCACATGCCCTAAAAGAAATCCCAGGCTTTGAGAGTTGGAAAGGACCAGAGGGGACATCTCATCCAGTCCATATCCCAAAGAAATAGCCACTGGAGTTCACTTAGACAAGTGGCCTTCCAGTCTCTGCTTGAAGGACTCCTGCACTCTAAGGAAGCTCACTAGACTTTTTGGACAGCTTCAATTATTAAGATGTTTTTTCCTGACACCAAGCCTGAATCTGCTGCTTTGTAATTTCCACCCATTACTCTTTGTTTGGCCTTGGTGAGCCAAATAGAACAAATGTAGTCTCTCTTCCACATGACAACCCATTCAAGTTTAAATACTTGAAGGCGGCTGTCATATCTGCCCCATTCATTTTTCTAGACAAAACATGTTCAGTTCCTTCAGCTAATCCTCATGTAGTATAAACTCAAGGCCCTTCACCATCCTAATTATCCTTCTCTGGACACTCTTCCACTTAGCTGGGTCCTTTTTTGACCATGGGACTCAGAACCGAACCCCAAACTCCATATAAGGTCTAACAAGAATACAGAGCAGAGTGGGACAATCGTCTCCATATATAGGGGGTGGATGAGGAGCTGAGTGGATAGAGTGCCAGATCTGGAGTCAGGAAGAACTGAGTTCAAATCTGACCCCAGACTGTGCTAGCTGTATGACCCAGGGCAAGTCCCCTAACCTATGTTTGCCTCAGTTTCCACATCTGTAAAATGGGGATAATAATTACACCTATCTCCTAGGGTTGTTGTGAGGATCAAATGAGATAATAATTGTAAAGCACTTAATACAGTGCCTGGCACATAGTAAACACTACATAAATGCTAGTCATTATCAGCAGCATTATTAGTAAGTTCCTAGAAGTGATGCCTTGGGAGCTGACTCATATTAAGCTTGTAATCCTTTAAAAAAATCAGACATATTTTTCACTATCTAACATGTTTCTACCATTTTTTATTTGTGAAGTGTAAATAAATTGGGATACGCAAAAAGAAAATCAGGCAAATCAGGCAATTTAATTCCATCCGATTAGACAAGAGTTCTTAGTGCCTACTATAAACAGTGTACCTATTGTGTGCAATGTGTCTGCTATGTACAATCTAACTACTGTGTGCAGTATGTCTACTGTGTACAATGTGTCTGCTGCATACAGTGTGCCTGTATGCAATGTGTCTATTGCGTAAATGTGTCTACCAGGTACAGTGTGTCTACTCTGGGTACTGTATCTACTGTACACAATATGTCTACTATGGACAGTGTGCTTCTGCATAGTGTATCTATATAAAATGTGTCTACTGTGTACAAAGTGTTTACTGGGTACAGTGTGCCTACTGTGTGCAGTGTGCCTATTATGTGCAATGCATCTACTATATACAGTATACCTACCATGCGCAGTGTGTCTACTGTGTACAGTGTGCCTACTATGTGCACTGTATCTACTAGGTACAGTGCATCTACTATGTACAGTGTGCCTACTGTGTGCAATGCATCTACCATGTACAGTGTACCTATCATGCGCAGTGTGTCTACTGTGTACAGTGTGCCTACTATGTGTATGTACTGTATCTACTAGGTACAGTGCATCTACTATGTACAGTGTGCCTACTATGTGCAATGCATCTACCATGTACAGTGTAACTACCATGTGCAGTGTGTCTACTGTGTACAGTACTGCATGCATTGTGCTGCACTTGATGCTAGAGATCCAAAGTTGAAAATAACATCATTTTCTGGCACAGTGCTTGCCTTCAGTAATCTTATGGTTTAGAAGACAAGGACAAGTCTACAAGTAAGTTCTATCATGATAAGTCATGCCAAATAAATAAGTCATGTCAATATTTGGAAATGTTGAACAGAAAGAGTGCCTGGCTAGCATTTATAAAACATTTTGAAGTTGGCAAATCACTTTTCATACATCAACTCTTTTGACCCTCACAACAATCCTAGGAGAGGTATTTTTGCAGAAGAGAAACTGAATCTGAGAGAGGTTAAATAACTTGCCCTGGATCACACAGCTAAGTGAATGTCTGAGGGTAGGATTTGAACACAGGTCTTCACGGTAATGAAGACAGCTGTCATATCCACCCTGTTGTGAGATAAAACACACTTGGTTCCAGGGGCAGTTACATGGCACAGTAGATAAAGTGTGTACCAGGCCTAGAGTTGGGAGATTCAAATTTGGTCTCAGACACTTCTTAGTTGTGTGACCCTGGGCAAGTCACTTAACCCCATTTGCCTAGCCTTTACTGTTCTTTTGTCTTAAGAGTTACTAGGACAAAAAGTAAGGGTTTAAAAAAATGCCACGTTCCTTCATCTAATTCTCATATGGTATAAATGCAAGGATGATCTCGACCCAGTCAAAGTTTGGGCATTTGGGATTACATATTATTTGGGGAATTCAGACCTTTTCCCCTGATTTTTTAGTTAAGAATGGACATATATCAGTATTTCAGAGTGACATCCTTAGCTTGTAGTCCTTTAAAAAAATCAAACATATTTTTCACTAACTACTGCTTCTCCCATTTATTATTTGTGAAGTATAAACTAGGATATCCAGAAAGAAAATCAAATAAATCGGTCAATTTTAGACAAGCATTCTTAGTGCCTACTATGAACAGTGTACCTTGTATGTACCTTGAATTTCTAGAACAAATCCATGCCCTTGGAACATTTTCCTTTGGCTAATAACTCTTCAACCAGGAAAGGATTGATTCTGCCTTTTTCTAGCTTCTTTGTTTATTTGTTTTTTGCTATAGATAAGACACAACTCTATAGACTAGATGGAAGAGGACAAATCACTCATCCCTAGAGAAATCTACAGTTCAGCCACATAGGTTTAATCAGAGAAATGAAGTGTGGTTGGGGTGGACCAAGTCCTAGGTTTGGAGCCAGAAGATTAAGGTTCATATCCCAGTTCTACCTCCTTCTTGCTATGTGACCTTGAATAAGCCATTTCCTCTCTTCTTAGTTTCCTCATCTGTAAAATGAAGGGGATGGATTTGATGATCTTTAAAGTCTTTTCTAGCTTTAAATCTTATAATCCAATGAATGTCTCTTTTGTTTGAACTTCAGTGGGTAGCAGATGCTTCTGTTCCCTCCCCTGGCAGCTTCTGGGCCTTCATTCTTGGCCTGTGACTCTGTTTCCAGGAATGGGGGAAGCTGGCCAGGAAACGTGCTGACTAACATGACTGTAGTCCATGGGGTCAGTCTACTTCCACAAATCCAGCCCAGTAGACACTCATCATGCCAAGACTCTGGCTAGAAAGCCCGGTTGGGCACCAGGCCACTATTACTCCCCCAGATCTATTCCTCCTAGGAAACTACAAAGCAGATTCCCTGCTCTGGGGTTATCTAACCCTGGTCATATTTCTAAGATGCTCAGTTTCTGGAGATTCAGGAAAGCAAGGGATAAAGTCTTTGATTTTGCTTTTGTTTTCCTTTTATCCTGAAATTTTACCTCTTTAGCTCCTGGCAAAAGATGAAGACTTTCTTTGCAAGATGAAACATAGTATAATAGAAAGAGGCACTTAGAACCATGGATTTAGAGCTGTAAGGAGGTCTAAAAAGACCATTGAATTTAACCCCATCATTTTAAGAGGGAGAAACTGAGGCCCAGTGAGGGTAAGTGACTTAGGACCATAGATTTAGATTGCATTCATTTTTTGTCTCCCCACAAATTCCCTCTATCTACTGAGAGAAAGAAAGGAAGAAAGAAGAAAAAAGAAAGAAACAAGAAGGAAGAAGAAAAGAGGGAGGAAAGGGGAGAGGAAGGAAGGAAGGAAGGAAGGGGAGGCAATTTTCTTAACAGCTTAATCCATACAAAACAATATTTAAAGAAATGAGAATAAATACCCAAATCACCATGACTAAGCCACCTAGTCTTACATGGTATCATGAGCACAGAAAAAGATGGGTTAGTCTGACAGTGGCACACGAATGCTGAAAGCTCCGGTACATAGCAGTCCTTCCTTGAACCAGGGGTAGATGAAACCACCACAGCTTGTTCCCAATGGGCAGATCCATTTGCGTTCCTCCACTCTTATACCAATTGCTTCCACTGCCATCTTTTGGCTCAATGCCCTGCCATCTTGCAAACTCTATCTTTCCCTTCCCCTAAACCTTACCTGTCCTGTGTCTCATTCCATAACCAGGGCTAATCTGGTCAGCTAATTGGAGCTGAGGCATTAATGGCTAATAATTTTGCTACCCGTCCCCGGTAACCAGTGGGAATTTGAATGGACCAAAGTCCATCCCTCGATTGCTCCTACTGCTATCCTTGGTTTGAGTTCTTGATGTCTTAGAAACCCTACCTTTACCTTTTCTCAAAACTCACAGGTCCTGTGTCTCATTCAAAAGGAGCCTCCGAGGACTAATCTGATCGATTAATTTGAGCCAAGGCATTAATGACTAATAATGGCAATGTGTCACCTCTCCCAAGTAATCAGTTGGAATTTTGACAAACTGCAAGTCCTCCATGTTGATATCTATTACTCTTATGGCTGCCTCCAGGAGGCACCCCTTGCCCTCTCCCTCAGAGGAATTTGGGACTTTGTGGTAGGATGGGCTCAAGAGAAATCACTGTTTAGGAGGGCCTTTGAATCCAATATCAAGTTTTAGTCCCACTACTCCTTGGGGTTCCAACCATTTCTTTTCCTCCTCTTCAGAGTGGTCCAGTCATTGGAGCTGCTTCTGTGGTGACTGACTGACTGACTGCAGGCCTTGCCTGGGAATTTGTTTAATCCCCATAGAGAGCGCCATTTGACACAGAGCAGACATGGCATGTCATAAGTTCAGGGCTCCACACGATCTAGGGAATGAGTGGGGTGAGTCCCACATCAGTCATTTGCCTTTTGTGTTGGTCCAGGCCCCCAAGTCAGAAATGGGAGCTTGACAGCTCAGAGGATCTGCTAATTCGGCTTGATTGGTTTCAGCAAAGTCGATCTGGGCTGGCAAGCTGGAGTTGCGGTTTCTGCTGAAAGCCTTGCTGCTTCTCTGTGGTTAGCTGAAAGGGGAGCCCCCTCAGAGCTTTTAGCCTTCTGCAGCTGCCGTCCCCAGCCTCAGGCCCCAAACCTGGACCACCTTCGCTGGCCCAAATATTTGGATAATAATAACTTATGTGATGCTTAAAGCCTTAAGTGATCTCACTGAAAAGTACCTCTGTTGGGGTTTTTGTCGTTCAGTCATTTCAGTGGTGTCCTTCCTCATTTGAGCTTTTCTTGGCAAAGATACTGGGTGGTTTTCCATTTCCAGTCTCCAGCTCATTTTACAGATGAGGAAACTGAGGCAAACACAGTTAAGTGATTTGCCTAGGGTCAAACAGTAAGCATCTGAGGCCAGATGTGAACTCAGGCAGATGAGTGTTCTTGATTTCAAGCTCAGTGCTCCATCCACTGTACTACCTTGTATCCTTCTGTTGGGGTACAAATATTCCCATATTACAGAGGAGGAGGCTCAAAGAAATCAGGCAGCTTGCCTGTCATCACCACAGCTCCATTCATTCCCTGGCCATGACCAGATCTATGGCTCCACTGACCTTCTACTCAGTTCCTCAGAACTAGGATTCTAACTGAAGACTTCTGAGAGGCAGTAAAGCAGGATAGAAAGTATCTCTTCTTTGGAATCAGTGGTCCTGGGTTCCGATCCCAGATCTGATCCTAATTGTCATTGTGACTTTGAGCATGTTGATTGACTCTTCTGGGTCTCTCTCTCTATAAAATAAGGCAAATGGATTAAGTGACCTCTGGGTTATCTTCCATCTCAAATTCCAGCATCCCCTAAGAGATGTCCATTTTATCACCCTCTCCATGGCTTGATGCCACTTTCTTAAGTTTGGGTGTTTAGTTAGTCAACAAATGTCTGTTGAGTTCTTACTTCTGAGCCAGATATTGAAAGAGGAAAACAAACAACAATAACCACCACCACAACAACCACCACAACAACCCCCAGACCAAGGAAACAAAGCTCTGTTGTAGGGAGTGCAAATAATAGTAACTTATATTGATGTAGAACTTCAAGAGCTATGGAACATTTTTGATAAATGCCTGCAGGCAGCTAGGTGGCTCAGTGGATAGAGAGCCTCTCTAGAGTTAGGAGGACCTGGGTTCAATTTTGGCCTCAGACACTTTCTGGCTGTGTGACCCTGGACAAGTCACTTAACACCCCCTTGCCTAGTCCTTACCGATCTTCTGCTTTGGAACCAATACACCGTATTGTTTTAAGACTGAAAGTGTGTGTACCAAACCCCATCCTAGACCGTGGAGATACCAAGGCAGAAATGAAATGAAAACAGTTCCTGCAACAAGGAGCTTCCATCCTGCTAACAAGTGGCAATACCAGGAGTTGAACCCCAGAACACAATGACAATGAAATAATGTCCCAGTCCTGAATTGTATATACAGTCAACCCACCATGAACATGAGGCCATGTTCTGGGGGTGATTCTCCGGTAGTGAGGGATGAACTCTGCTGCTTTACTCAATGGGCCCCATGAGCAGCAGCACACCTTTACTTTAGTTAACTTTAAACTGACTTTCTGGCATGAGGAATACCATCTGGCTCCATGTGCCAGAGCTATTTATTCTCTGTACAAAGCCAGCTGGCTGGCATTGCCTCACACACCCTGCAGTCTCCCTGTGCCACCCTGCCTGATAGGTGCAGACAACAAGCTTGGAATGGGATCTGCTGCCACTCATAGGTCTGTGTTTCCCTCTAGGTCTTTTTTATTCCAGGTGAGTTATTCTCAGCTGAGCTTTGGGCATCTGCTCAGATGATTGAGATACTTTCTGTCCAAACCATTTTTGGTGGTCTTCCTTCAATCTTGTCCCAGGAGGAGATGGCTTGACTCTTCTAGATTCTGGAGGACTTAGGAACATGGCATTGTGGAAGATTTTCTATAGGACCATCCGGCTCTAAATCCCATGATCCCTGGGAGAAGAGGAAGACCAAGACAAGAAAGGCAGAGAAAGAAAACAGAGACAGAGAGAGGAGAGAAGAAAGTGGAGGAGGAGAAAGGAGGAGAGATAGAGAAAGAAAAAAGAGGAAAAGATAGGAGAGAGCAGAGAAATAGAGGAGAAAAGGAGGGAGGGAGAGAAAGAAATAGAGAGATATAGAGAGAAGGGGAGAGGGAGGAAGAGTTGAAGGGGAAGGAAAGAGAGAGGGAGGGAGGGAGAGAGAGAAGAAAAGAAGAAGGAGGAGGAGGAGGAAAAGGAAAGAGAAAATATTGCATATGAAAATTCTTTAAGACTTAACATGAAAAAAATTTCATATCATACTTTGACCTAAATATCACCATAGGCTAGGAGTTCCTAAAATTTTGTGTATCACGGACCCCTTTGACAGCTTGATGAAGCCTATGGACCTCTTCTCAAAATAACTTTGTTTTCCCCAAGGTCAGAAAATAAAATAAATACTATTTTAAAGGTAACCAATAGTGAAAATAAAGAACATAATTATTTTTCTCCCTTTAGGTTCTCAGACCTTTTGAAATCTACCCACAGACCCTTTAAGGGGTTTAATAAATCCTTGCCTTAGATGATCATAAACTGTGCATTAGACTTGGAGTCCAGAAGACCTGGGTTCAAATCCAAGTTCAGTCACTTACTCATTGTGTGACCCTGGGCAAATCATTTTACCTCTTTGTGCTTCTATCTCCTCATTTGTATAATAAAGGGATATTAAAAGATAATTGACTCAGTGACTCTTTGTGCTCCCAGCTCTGCTGGTTAATCAGTACTGTGGGGAGGTGTCACTCAGTCCATATCTTCAGATTCCCTGAGATTTGGCACAGAGGCAAGTGAGGTAGCATACCTGGCCCACCTGTGCAAAGTGTCAAGTATTTGGGGAGGCACTGAGCTGCACGGGCTCACCTCTTTTGCTGATGGGAACCTAGCCTGGGTTTGCCTCATTAATTAGGCTAAAAACCTCAAAGGACAGAATTTTTCTTTCAACAGGACTGTGGCCACTAAGGTCCCTGCCAGCTCTAAATCTAAGATCTTAAACAAACACACCCATATGCACACAGACATGCCCTTCCAGGCAGAACTGGAAAAGGCATTTGTGTGGCTTGAACAAAGTTTGATAATAGTGCCCTCCCACTACATTTAAATATTGAGATAGTCAGTCTGGGGTGGTAGGGAAGCTAGGTGGTGCCATAGGGCATAGAGTACCTGACCTGAAGTAAGGAAGACACATCTTCCTGAGTTCAAATCTGGTTTCAGACAATTACTAGCTGTGCGATCCTGGACAAGTCACTTAACCCTGTTGGCCTCAGTTTCCTCATCTGTAAAATGATCTGGAGAAGGAATGGCAAAGCACTCCAATATCCCAGCCAAGAAAACCCCGAACGGGGTCACAAAGAGTCATATATGACTGAAATGACTGAATACAACAGGGATGGTGGAGAATGCTATGGCCTTGGGTGGGAAGACCTGGACTTGAGTTCCCAGTAATATTTATATTTTTATTTTATTAATTATTATTTTAATTTAAATGTAAAATTAATTAAATTTAATCACATTTATATTAATTGAATTGATTAAATTAAAATTAAATTAAATAAAAATAAATTTAAATAATAAAATTAAAATTTAATTAAAATTTAAAATGAATATTTTATTAATAATTTAATAACATGAATATGCTTAACCACCATGAGCCTCAGTTTTCTTTATCTATAAAACGAAGGGAACAATACACAATTTATTTCACGGGGTTGTTGTGAGGAAAGTTTTTTGTAAACTCTAAAGTGATTTAACAAGGTAAGTTATTATAATTATTCTTACTTCTCAGGGGCAGCTCGTTCCCCTCACCTCCCCATTCCAAGTCAAACACCAGCAGGAACATCTGAGAAATGCCTCCTGGTCTATGGACTGACTACAGCCCTGGAGAATGTTCATTCCTCCCTAATCTAAGGCCATATTTTCCCAGAGGGCTTGTTCTCACAAGTTCCTAGGCCACAGATGTGTTTTCCTGAGAAAGGTGACATGTTTTCTAGGAGAGTTAATTGGCTTGAACTGGTTTAATAAGCTCTCTTGAGAAATGCATTCAACAGTTGCACACCTGTCTCCTATTGCAAAAAATGCAGCTCAGGGGGTTTAGGATTGCATAAGGTGTCAAAGTTGGCAAGGAAGACACCAATGATCCTTGCAAAGAGAGATCTATGCTCAGGAAGCTTGTCTGGAGAAATTCAATTTTATGGGCTCCATTTGGTGGTCCAGAGATGCAGTTTTCCTGCCACCAGGCTTGGAGTATCAAGGAGTCATCGAAATGTGGTAGAGAGAGCTTTGTTTGGAAAGACAAGAGATTTGGGCTCTGGTTCAGATTCTGCCCCTGTTAATTAATCAAATAACACCTCATACTTACACAGTGATTAAGGTTTTCAAGGAACTTTCCAGCTCTATGAAGCAGATAATATAAATCATATTTCCCTATTTTATATTCAGGGAAACTGAGGCACAGAGCGATCCAGTGATTTGCTCACAATCTCATGGCTAATAAACATCAGAGCTAGAATTCCAAACTAGCTCTCTGAACTCCAAGTGTTTATTCTATAGAGATGCCAAACTCACATAGAAACGGAGCCCTATAGAGTGCATATTGAGTTAGAAAACCATAAATTAACATCATCTATGTTGTACTATGATTTTATTTATTTCATTAAAATTTCCCAATTACATTAAAAAAACAACACTGTACCTTCTGTCTTAGAATCACTACAAGGTATTAGTTCCAAGATAGACGATCAGTAAGAGCTAGAGAATTGGGGTTAAGTGACTTGTCCAGGGTCACATAGGTAGGAAGTGTCTAAGGCCAGATTTGAGCCTATATCTATGTATCTACTGAGTCATTTACCTGCCCCACAATTACACTTTCTTCTTCTTCTTTTTTTTTTAAACCCTTGTACTTCGGTGTATTGTCTCATAGGTGGAAGATTGGTAAGGGTGGGCAATGGGGGTCAAGTGACTTGCCCAGGGTCACACAGCTGGGAAGTGGCTGAGGCCGGGTTTGAACCTAGGACCTCCTGTCTCTAGGCCTGACTCTCACTCCACTGAGCTACCCAGCTGCCCCCCCCCCCCCCCACAATTACACTTTAATCTCAGTTTCAGCTGGGAATTTTATGAAAGCCTGAGACCTAAGTGACAGATTTGACATCTCTGCAACTACTCTATTCTGCCCTCAAATGACTCCATGACCATAGACAAATCACAATCCTCTAGACCTCACTTGTAAAATAATAGAATTGGACTAAATAGATGAACTTCAAGGTATCTCTAACATGCTATGATCAGAGAGAATGAGAGAATCCCAGAGTGAAGCAATCTTTAATGTTGTTCAGTTGTTTTTCAGTTGTGTCTGACTCTTCATGACCCCATTTGGGATTTTCTTGGCAAAGATACCAGAATGGCTTGTAATTTCCTTTTCTAGTTCATTTTACAGATGAGAAAAATGAGGAAAATAGGGTTAAGTAATTTGCTCAAGTCACACAGCAATTATATCTGAGACCAGATTTGAACAACAAAAAAAATGAATCTTCCTAATTCCAGGTCTGAAATGCTATGGGCCACCAAGCTGCCCCGTAAGCAATCTTATTGGTCTAATATAATCCATTCCTAAACGGGAATCTGGTTTACAGTATCAGCAACTAATGTCTTCCAACTTAAAGGCTCCCAGTAATAGGGAGCTCACTACTTCTCCAAGGCAGTCTGTCGCAGAATTCCTTAGATTTTCTAACGATAGCTTTTCCCAGCCTTAAAATTTAGGTAGATGGAGCTAGGATGCTTCTAGTATTACCCAAAAGGAAGTATGTAATAATAGTAAGAAGAAGAAGGAGAACAAAAAGGAGGAGAAAGAACTCATCTACCATTTTAAGGTTTGCCAAGCACTTTGCACATATTATCTTATCTGATCCTCAGAATAACCCTAGGAGATAGAGATGGGGAAACCGAGGCAGAGAGAGTTTAAAGTGATTTGTCCAGGATCACACGACTATGAACTCTTGAGCACTCTAGTCCCTGAGATCCAGAACTGCCTCTTCAAGAGAAACTAGAAGGAATAGCATTGAAAACTCCCTTCAGAATTTAAATGAAGCTAAAACCTTACTCCAAGATAATGTGTGAGATGCTGAACTCTAAGTCTACAAAAGCCAGACAGCTGAATTCATCGCCTGTTTATCTGGCACAGGGACCTGGAAGTCTCTACTTTTGTCACTCATGAAGATAATTCACATTGAAATGACCTCAACTGACTCAATTTCATAAACTGATGCCTATTTTGTTGTGCATATGTCTAAGGTGGTCTTAGAAGCTGGGTGATGTGTCCAAGGTCCTAGAGTAAGTCTAGGTTAGGGACCTCAGAAAGGAATTAATGAGTTCTAATGGTAAGACCATATTTTGTTCAGTCATTTTCAGTCATGTCCCACTCCTCATGGCCCCATTCGAGGTTTTGTGGTGGACACTTGAGGATCTTACCATTTCCTTCTCCAGTTCATTTTGCAGAGGGGAAAATGAGGCAGAGTTAAGTGACTTATCCAGCATCACTCTAGATTCTGAGGCCAGATTTGAATTTAGGAAGAGGAATCTTTCAGATGCCAGACTGGGACTCTATCTACTGTACCACCCCGAAGCCCATAAGACCATATACTAGAATCTATGTCCTCCAATACCTTCCATGCTTTTACTGATTGATTTCTACTGCTCTAGACATCAAGGGGGGGGAAAAGTCAAATGAAAGACACACACACACACAACACAACACAACAAAATCAGAGTCCTAAAATGTCAGAAGAAGAAAGAATGTAGGAGAGCATTTAATCAAATCTGTTGATTTTACAGATTGGGAAAACTGAGACCCAGAGAGAGAAAGTTGGTTGGCCAAGATCGCACAGCTGGTTGGTAGAAGACCTGAGTTCAAGGCTTTTCCCACTGCTATCCCTAGCTGCCTCCCTTTGTCTTTTAACACTTAGCCTCTGTTCTATTCTGAGCTGCTGCTTTTTTAAATGACGAATTCATTTCATTACCTCAAATAAAGGAAGGATAACATCATATACTCAATTCAACAAAAGGGACAATGATAATTATTGTTTCCATCTTTACATTTGTGCTACTTGTCAAAATTGCTGTAAAGATGGGTTAGAACTGATCCTGAGTTATGGATGGATTTTCTCCCTGCAAGTCTTTCCAAATAAAGTTCATGACCAACAATAATAATTTCTCACATTTATTTTTGGCTTTAGAGTTTCCAAAGAATTTTACATAAATTATCTCATTCTTCTCCTTTTCCTCTCTTCCTAGTCTTGCCCTAGAGTTAACCATTTCAACAATGCTGTCCTCAACTCTCAGATCCCTTGATTCCTTAATACGTTACCCCTCATGACTTGTCAACCCTATCATTGGCCTTTTCTACTTCTTTTGGGATTGTTGAAAGGTCAGAAAGCAAATGCCACCAATCCCCTACAAACTTGCAATATCTGAGCTCACTAGAAATCTTCCCTGTCTATTTCAAGCCTTCTCTTCTCAAGCCTCCTACATCAATTCCTTCTTCCATCTCAACAGATGTGGACCTCTCCTCCCTTATCTAGGAAAGAAGGGCCATCAATCATGAGATTCTTTCCTCCCCTATTTTATTGCTCAAACCTCCTCAACATTATTCTCCATTATCTCTTCCTTTGCTCCAGACTCTGGTGAAAAGATGGCCCTTATCTTTATCAAAACCAGCCCCAATACTTATGCCTTTGATTCCTTGCCATATATCCTGGCAATTTGCCCCCTGAGCCAACCCCTCTCTCCAATCGCCAGTCTCTTCCTATAACTCTTGACTTTTCTGCTGCTGCCTACAAACATTTCAAGTTTTCTCCTATCATTAAAAAAAACACCAACCTTTAATTTACACTGGCATCATCTCAAGCTATCATCCTACATTTCTCTTTTCTTTCACAGACAATTTCTTTGAAAAAAAAAAACAACTTTTTAAGCTATCTATATTTATCACCTCCCTTTCTTCTCTTCCTGCTCACTTCCTAACCTTTTATATAGTCTGGCTTCAAATATCACCTTTCAACTGAAATTTGTCTCTTCAAGGTTTCCAATGATATCAATTGCTAAATACGATGGCCTAGAGTCAGGCCTCACTTTTCTTGACTTCTAAAGTATCTGGCATTGTAGATCACCTTCCCATCCAGGGTATTCTTCCTTCCTGGGTTTTCATGGTATAGTTCTGTTCTGAGTATAACTGTCTGACCATTCTTTCTTGCTTTCTTTTGCTAGATCATATTATTAGATTTGGCCCAGATATTCCTTGAACATCAAGAGCAAAAGCACCTAATCAATCATATATGTCTCCTTTCTAGTGGTATGTGTCAACTAAGCCTCTGACTTGAGTCCTTTTCTTTTCTCTCTTTATATCCTCTTTCTTGGTAATCATATTAGCTGTGGTGGGTGAAAGATGAAATGTCTGAGGACAGAAAGGTTCAAGTTTCCAAGCATTTCAATTTATTAAGCAATACATGCCAATTGTCCAACAAACTGGCACCAGTAGCCTTCCTCAGAACCCTGAATACAAGGATACAACGGAAGATAGACTTTTAGAAATTAAGAACTGCTAGAAACAAGAAGGATAAAAATTAAGCAATTGGATTTCTAATTAGAGGAAATTTTAGGAACTTTCTGAGTTAAGAAAGATAGCGTAAACAGGTGTTGTTCTCTGAAATTAGAAAAAGAGGGGTTCTACTCCCCTCAAGTGCCTGTGAATGATCAGAGGAACATGGAAACAGGCACTGATTGGTATGGGGCCAGTTTTCAGATAAGAAATATGGGATGCTTGAGATGGATAATTGAGAAATTTTCTTGCATCAGTCTTTGGATCTGAATGGATTTCTGGTTAGCATAACCCCAGTCTTAAGAGTTAAGGGTCTCTGAGCAGCAGAGAGAGGTGGTTTGGTTTCCCAGCCATGAAGTGCTGAGTTCAAACAATGCAATACGGTTTTCTCCCAATTCCCACAACTAAATGAAGTCTTCCCACAAAGCAGAAATTGGACTGGACTCATAATTGAATATGAACTAAGCTAGTTCCAGAATTGAGACACAAGATGAGACATAAGGGTGATTCACTCAATTGCTTCATTTCCCACTACCAACCAATTGTGCCCCAATCAACTCAATTCCTTCAGTTTCATGGGTTTAGTTCATCTCTCTCCATGGATTACGTCTAGATCTTTAGCTCATGAACTACAATTCTAAATCACCTACTACCTATGCCATATCTCAACTTGTCTATCCTTGAGAGGTCTCAAACTCTAAATGTCCAAAATAAAACTCATTATCTTCTTTCCTGAACCCACACCTTCTCCAGACTCCCCATCTTTTCAGCCACCTATGGGAAAACGTAGTACAAAATGTCTCTCTTTTACAGAAAAGAAAACCAAGGCCACAAGAGACTAAACAATTTACCCAAGCTCCCATAGCTAGAACTTGAACCTAGGGCTTAGTCTGAGTATTTTGTAATATCTAGAATACCATGGAGTTAAGACTTTTTTCTTTTTATAGTACTGTGCTAATTTTAAGTACTGCTATTTTGGCTAATTTGGATCAACTGAAGATCTCTATGTCAAAGAAACTATTAAACAATAATTATTTCTCATAAAGAGAAGCACAACAGAAATGATATGATCATTTAAATACATGCCCCAAATAAATTGCATTTTAGGTGTTTTAAAAAATTATCCTGCAGAATTGGATAATTAAACAGTTGTAGAACTTTCATATCGGGGATAGCCAAAGAAAAGTTGACTGAGTTATGAATTAGATAGAAAATCAACACTAATATAAATAAGGAAAATTAACAATAAGGGCAGATATCAATACTCCATGAATAGAATATGATCTTATGCAGAAAGATAAACAAGGAAAATGTTACAAACCAGAACAGAGAGCTAAAGAAATTGGATTTGGCACATGGAAAGAACTGAAAGGAAAAATAAGGAATATGCTTTCTTTTCAAATACACATGGATTAGTGACAAAGACAGAACATGTTCCAGGGCTTAAGGAAGTGTTAGATAAATTCATTAAGGCTGTCATTAATATTTACAGGTCATAATGCAATAAAACTGTAATCCACAAGGGAAATATGATCAAAAGATACAGGATTATATGAAAACTAAAAAAATTATTTGTTGAATAATGTATATATAAAAGACCTATTACTGAAACAATAATAGGTTATATTAAAGATAATGAAAATATTTTAATATCTATCCAGATTTATGGGATGCAGTCAAGACAATACTTAGATGCAACTTTATATCACTTAATGTTGGTATTAACATGAGAGACTATAAGAAAATGAGTTGTTTCTAATTCGAGTCATGAGAAAATGAACAAATTAATATAACAAAAGCAAGAACAAAGGGGATGATTAAAACCAAAGGGTAAATCAGCAAAATAAAAACTAAAACAACAATTGAGTAAGTCAGAAAAACAAAAAGCTGCTTAAAAAAAGACTAATAAAGTGAAGAATTAGCAAATTTGTTAAAGAAGAGAGGGAGAAGAAAACCAATTGACAAAAATCAGAAACAGGAAGAGCAAATGTTTGTTGTGATTTTTTTTAAGGGAAGGAAATAGAATCAGTGAAATATAGACCCATAATCTTGACTTTAATTACTGGGAAATTCCCAGGACATATTACTTCTGTGGAAATTGTGAACATCTGGAAAAGGAAGTAAAGTTTAGAAAGAAGCAGCTAAGTAGTATAACGGATAGAGCCCTGGGCTTGGTTAGTCAGGAAGACCCAAGTTCATACCCTTGCTAGCTGGGTGACCTTGGGCAAGTAATTTAACCTGAGTTTCCTCAACTGTAAAATGGGGATAATAATAGCAACTAACTGGCAGGGTTGTTGTGAAGATCAAATGAGATAATATTCGTAAAAGCACATAGCACAGTCCTGGCACATGTAGGGACTATATTAATTTAACCAGCCATTATTATTAACCAACTTGGCTTCATCAAGGACAGATCATGCCAGATAATCATTTCCTTCTTTGACAAGGTACTAAACTGGCAGATCTAGGCAAAAGTTGTAGGGAGAGTTTACCTAGAGATTACCAAAACATTTGGTAAAATTTCTCAGGCTATATTTGCAGAAAAGATGGAGAAATTCCAGCTAGATGGTAGGATAAGTAGATGGATTTGGGAAAGAATATATGGCTAAAAGCAAAGCATAGTTTTAAAAGGTTCAATATCAACTTGGAAGGAAATCTCCAGAGGAGTGTCCCAGGGCTATGCTTTTTATCAATGACTTTGAGGTGGCCTTATTAAATCTGCAAATGATACAAAATTAGGAGGAGGTAGCAAATATGCTGGATTAAAAAGCCAGGTCCTCGACCCCTCTCAGAAAAGAACTGGCCTGAATCTAATAAGCCAAAACAAAATTGGGATAAATCTAAAGGTTTAAATTTGTGTTTAAGAAAATCAGCTTTACAAGATCAAGATAGAGAAGATGTGTTTGGACTGAAGTGTATATGAAAAAGATCTGAGAGTTTTTATAGACGACAAGCTCTGTATGAATCAACAGTGTGAGATGGCAAACCAAAAAGCTAATGCATTCTTGAACTGTATAAAAAAAGCCTTCCCTTGTTAACAATAGAAACTTGCTTTCTCAGGCTAGTCACAAGAGCCATTTTGACCTCCATACTCTCTACCAATCATTCTTGAAGATGTTGGAGTGGGAGAAATTATTAAATTCTTTTTTTCCCCTTTGAAACCCTTACCTTCCATATTAGAATCAATACTGTTTATTGGTTTTAAGGCAAAAGAGTGGTAAGTGCTAGACAATGGGGGTTAAGTGACTTGCCCAGGGTCACACAGCTAGGACGTGTCTGAAGCCAGATTTGAACTCAGAAACTCTCTTCCCTGAGCCTAACTCTCAATCCACTGAGCCACCAACTAACCTCTAAATTCCTTTTTAATCTCTCTCTCTCTCCCTCTCTCTCTCTCTCTCTCTCTCTCTCTCTCTCTCTCTCCCCTCCACTCTGGGAAGCTAGAAGGTTGACAAGGTGGTCGAGTGTATAGAGTACTCTAGCTGATGTCAGAAAGGCTCATCTCCTTGAATTTAAATCAGGTTTCAGATACTGAATGTGTGTGACCCTGGGTAAGCCTCAGTTTCCTCATCTATAAGATGAGCTGGAGAAGGAAATAGTAAACCACTCTAGTATCTCCGCCAAGAAAACTCCAAATGGAGTCCCAAAGAATCTGTGACTGAGCAAGAGGAAGGAAACAGTTCACAATAAAAAATGATATAACAAAGTCGGTTCCTAAATGCTAGTTATTATCTGAAAACAGCTAAGGAAGAATTGATGGCAGAATCAAGACTTGAACTCGAGTCCCTTGTATTCTAGCCTAATTTTCTTTCCAGAATACCAGGCTGCTTCCTCATTTTGAGAAAATTAATGTGGTTTTCATTTGAACAATAGTCATAACCCTTGCTAAATGTTCCTATAGCTGACTCACACAGAGTTTAGAAAGTAATCCTGTTTTCTCTTTTTTTCTTTTTTTTTTTTTCATTTCAGGCTGTGAGGTTGAAATCCTTGGTGTTAGACCTTCTTACTGTCTAGAATATAAAAACGTCCCAACGGATACCGATTTCGCCAATGCAGTCAGTAATGCTCTTACCTCTTTAAAGTAAGTGCCCCAAATTCCAAGTTGTACCATGGTCCTTCCTTAGTTTCAGCGCCGACCTTGAAGCAAATTCAGCATAAGATTGAAGATTTGGATAGATGAAGAGACCCGGGTTATGTTGACCAGAAACACTGTCAGATCCTAAAACTGTTTGAAGGAGTTTTTCTCATAAGTGTACCTCTCAAGCAACCCGTAAGTCTTATTTGGAAAATGGCCTCATCCTGATCAATCAATTATTGTGTCATGTTCCAAGATAGATGGGGAGGAGGGGGACACCTCTTTTCCTGAATTATTCTCTTCCCCTCTACTTGAAAGTCCTTCATCTTTCATCCAATTAGAAATCAGCTTACTCAGTATCCTATTATTTCCTTTTAGTCAATCAGTCTTATTTGGAGAATTGTTTTTAATGTTGAAAAGTCTGTCTCCCCCTGTATTCAAGGTCCAGCCCTAAGCTGAGGATGAGACTTGGTCCAATTTGTTGGGCAATTGGCATGCACTGCCTAATAAATCGACGTGCTTAGAAGATCAGATCTTTGTTTCCTCAGTCATTCCATCTTTTATTTGTTATAATATGTTATAGAAAGGAATGGGAAGCTGGGATTCTTAGCAGTTCATTCTGTTCCCATGCCTACAAGTGCCTCTTCTAACCCTGCCAGGATTATTGGGAAATGATTAGAGTTCTGTCACAGGCAGGACCAAAGTGGGAACAAGAGGTTTCCTTGGAGACGCCCAGTTTCTGATTCTGAAGATATCTCAACTCCGAAGCACAGGACCCAGAACATTTGCCTCTATTTACCTTGCAGGTTCTAGGAGATGGAGCTCAGGTTTTGCATTAAAACTGCTTTTTGAGCCCATCTACTAGAGTCCTACTCTGATGCCTTTGGGTGGTGTGGATAGAGGATCCCGAAGGCTCTGCCTTCCAGTGGAGCAAAAGCTCAGGTAGATTCTACTGATGTGGAAGGCTTTGGATACAAGTACTGGTGCCGGAGCATGTGTCCATCATCTGAGGACCAGCCTGGCTAAATTCAAAAAGCTTCATCACCAGAGGGTGGGTCACCAGAGAGAGGAAAATTTTGGCCACAGCAACTCATGGCAGCACTTCCCCCATGGTGGCGTAATGAGAAGATGCATCAGTGGAGAGGGGCAGCCAAAAGGACTCACAATATAATTAGGTAGGACTGAAAGCAGCATCCTCTGACTCCAAGCCAGAGCTCTCACACTACACTGTCTCTCACTCTGGTGGTGCTTTCTTTCCACCTCTCCTGCCTACTAATCATATTCTAGTTTGTGTTGTCATCATGTGTGTCTTCCTTAAGATAAGCGACCATGGCTTATTTTTCAGTTTCCCCGGCTGCAGAACTAGAGAGACAGGAATAGTTAGTGACTTCTCTGAGAGCAATCCTATGGCCATGCTTCTTTTTTGTTTTAAAACCCTATCCTTCCATCTTGGCATCAATACTGTGTATTGGTTCCAAGGCAGAAGAGCAGTAAGGACTAGGCATTGGGGGTTAAGTGACTTGCCCAGGGTCACCCAGCTGGGAAGTGTCTGAGTCTGGATTTGAACCCATCTTGTCTCAAACCACTGTGCCACCTACCTGCCCTGAGGTTCAATTAGTTAGCCTCAAAGTTTCCTTCCGATGCTTCTGTGACCCTCACATGCAGTGGGTGCTTAATAAATGCTTGCTGAGCTGAAGCGAGTGAGTTCTCAGGTCACCAGGTTTGTTGTGTGTTTGATGTGCATCAATGGTCTCCTCAAGCTTGCTGCAGCTCTCTTTGCAGGCTGAGATGGCCAGTCTAATAAAGATCAAGATCCCGGTGTCTGGGAATGTTGCGATGCCGTGTTCTCTAGGTCTGCTTTCCATCAATGCCACCAGGAAGTGATTGGAAGCAGCTGCCCCCAGGTTGCTGGCTGAGTTCCGCCCTTGGCTTCCTTCAACAGCTGTTCCCTGTCCTGTTGTGTCTCTCTGTGGGGGCACAGCCTGCCCTGCCTCTCCCAGCTGTTCTGTCCAAGCTGCTGACAAAAAGAACTCTCTCCTCTTCCCTAGGATGGCGAAGGATTGGTTCGGTGGCATTGTCTCATCATCGAGGCTTTTTGGCTAGTGTAGAATGTCGCAGCCTCTCTAAGAACGAGTCTCACATCCTGGGATCCTCATTTGTCAAGTAAAAGGGTCAGTCTACTCTAGACAATGGTCAAAGCCCTTTGAGATTCTGTATTTCTGGGGTTCTAGGATTCTCTCCTCTCCATATTCTAGCATGCTAGGGCAATGGGTGGGAGCTCGGTCTTGGCAATCGATGCCCCAGAGAGAAGGGGAAGTATCATGAGAGCCAGAAGTGGGTTCAAATCCTGGTTTTGCCACTTGTCTGTCACTAAACCTATGTGCCTCAATCTCCTCATTTATAAAATAAGAGCACCGACCTAAATGATGCTGAAATACACGTTCAGTTCTAGATCTTTGACCCCCAGACAGGTGGCTCTAGCCATTTGCTCTCAAATAAGTCCAGCACCATACTGGCCCCTCAGAGTAAAGGGTGGTAAGAGTACTGGACTGGCAGTCAGGAGCAATTTTAAGCCCAAATCTGCCCCCTTTCCAGCTATGAGACTCTGGGCAAGTCACTTCTCCTCTGGATGGATTTGTGTGGATATGGATAAGAATAAGTACATGCTCCCAAGCTCATAGGGTTATTGTAAGAAAAGTATCCATAGAAATGAGTTGTTATTACATTTATTATTTTATGCAGGAGCTATGTAATTTGAGAGGCACCATGGAGTTCTGCCTGTCAAAGCATATCTTCCCCCTCTTGCCTGCTGCAGACATATGGTACTTGGGAAGGGAGGGGCAATCTTCTCCTTTAACACATTAGTGGAGATGATTCTATCATATTAACTAGATATCCTAGCTGTCTGCCCTTGGATTACCATCCATAATAACTCATTTATAGGATTCTATTGAACCAAAATGAATATTTTGTTAACTCCTGCTCATTGTTCCTTGTTCTATCATTGGATTCAACTGAATAAATCTCCATTTTTCTTCTGCGAACTAGTCTCGCATACACTTAAAGACAGATATCTTGCATTCCAACCTCCGTTCAAGTCTTCTTTTCTCCAGGCTGAAAAATCTGGCCTTCTCATGGTTTGTATTAAAGGTTTTTCTCTCAGGAGTGTGCTGGGAAATGTTTAACAACCAGCTCCCTCACTCTATCCCCAAATGTAAACAGGACACACATTTTAGCCTCATTTGCATTATTAATATTTTCTCCATCTCTTTTTAAAGTCTAGACTGTCAACAAAACAATAAACCTGTCCCTGATTTGTAGCATTCTACAGTTTCTGACATGTAAATGCCCAGAATTTAACCATCAGCTCTCACAAACCAGATCCAGCATATCCTTGTTATCATCCTGTAGCTAACCAATGATGTCATTCATAAAATATGGGATACAAAAGTGATCACAGTACTCTAAGTGTGTAAGCTCAGACCAGGGTACCTCAGGACCCTGTAACTATATCGTAGTGTGTATATATGTCTATATACACACACATATACACATATAATGTACTATATAAATATGTAAAAGATATACTTAAATTTATAATATCTAAAGATATAATAATATATAATAGTCTATAATTATATAATATCACATAAGATTTCATCCATTAACTTTCTTGGCTGCCATATATCAATCACATTGTTGACTTGTATTGCACATGTCATATATAACTCCCTCAAGTCTTTTTTCAGTTGAGTTATTATCTAACTATCCCTCCCTTATCTTTTATGCATGGAGGTGGTTTTTAAAAAGCCCTACTTTCAAACCTTGCAGGTGTTGTCATTGAATCACATTAGATTCAATTGAGTGTTCTAGTCTGTCAATTTCTGTCCCTTCCTGCACTTTACAGGGACCAATTGTAGTCTTTAAATTTGTTTAGCACTGCCCAGGGTGCAGTCAGTCACTTCCGAGTTGTCACCCACTTTTACAAGTGACTTGTGGACCTCTCCTACTTAGGCGTTAAGTTAAGTAGGGGTGTCTTTCTTTTGGAGGTGTAAACTCCTGTAGTAATTAGTTTGTGGACTTCTCTTACTTTAGGGTTAAGTAGGAGTATATTCGCCTCTGTTGATTAATTCAAAAGTAGACAAAGGGAAAGTTAATCCTATCATCAAAATCCTGAGCATGTAGCACCTAACTGTGATCCATTGTAGGGGACTTTATTTACATACACAAGTCTCAGATTCCATATGTATTTTGTGTGTCTATGTGTATGTCTGGGACTGACCATCTATCAGTTTTGATATGATTATGAGACTGATTACCTTATCACTGGTTAGATCTTATCACTGGCTAGAAGCAAAGTCAGAAGAAAAAGAGACAGAGATACAGAGACAAAGATCATTAGGTAAACTGTATATGTAAAGTCATTTGCTAAACTTTAGGTAAACTAACACACACATTCTCTCTCTCTCTCTCTCTCTCGTTACCTATCTATCTATCTGTAAACATTTAAGTGAGACTCTCTAACACAGGGACCTTTCCTAGTAAAGTACACCTCATTCTGCATTCATGGTATTTCACCTCTCTGAGAAAGAAGGAATGTGTGTATGCACATATATTTGCATATAATCATATATACATATGTATGTTTATAAATTGTATGGGTATATATACATACATACATACACATACACACATATATATGTATACATTTTATATACATATATGTAAGTTACCTAAAATATAGCTAAGAATTTCACATCTGTAGCAAACCTAGGGGCTCAGGGGATAAAGTATCATTCTGAAGTCAGAAAGATTCTTCTTTCTGGGTTCAGATTTGACCTCAGATTAGCTTTGCAAATCTGGGCAGGTCACTTTCCTCTATTTGCCTCAGTTTCCTCATTTGTAAAATGAGCTGGAGAAAGATGGCAAACTATCCCAGTATCTTTGTAAAGAAAACCCCAAATGGTATCACAAAGAGTTGGACATAATTGAAAAATGAGTGACCAGTATGCCTAGAAAGACTATGCATGCATACATATATACATATATGTTCATATATGATCATGCATGTTTGTATGTGGCTCCTCTGACTTACCAGCTTACTAACTTTGACAAAGAAGAAAATGAAATGGAGTGACCTGCTCTTGAATTCCACCAGAATCTCTGGAATGATGATGTCTTTCCCTAGATTTCTCCAATCATCTCTTTCATAAGACATTCTAGAATTTTGCATGAATTTAGTTTCATACCAGCAAATAAAGGGGAATCATTAACTCATCTTTCCCTGGGGCCCATGGGATTGGTACTCCAGATATTATCATTATCGTTTTACAAGTTGGGGGGCAGCATTAGGGCTTTAGTTAAATTAGGTCAAATGCCTTGCCCTTCGTCACACAGCATTGCGACCTTGGGTCTCCTCCAAGTCTCAGGATCCCAGGTGCAGCCTTCCTTCCCCAAGACCAGGCCATCTCTGCCACCCACATCCCTGCCTCTCACTCCCACTTACTATGGACTTCTCAGACCAATGGAAAAGTAGTTCATGAGAGCACTGAAAAATGAGCATTTATGAACAAGCCCTCCTGCTGCTTGGGCTCTGCAGACCATTTCTCAACATCAGCAACAGGCTCCCCATCCCAGAATTTCTGAGACAGCCCCTTGGGTCCACACCCGGGTTGTCCTGGAGAAAGGAGCATCAATCAGCATGTTATTGGTGCAGGGGGATGGAGGAGGGAGGCTGTCATCATACACTTCACTGCTGCCAGGTCTGGCTGGCTAAGCCGGCTGGAAATGAGCCAAGCAGTTGGCTTCAAGTCTCGTCCCAGCAGACATACAGCATCACAAAAGGTCTGGTCAAAGAATGATGGCGCTATGGAAATATGGGTCCCCCAAGCTGTTCTTTTGTCAAGCTCCAGAATCCTGAAAAACCTATCAAAAGCTCATTCATCCAGGGCCCCAGAACTTCAGCAGCTGCTAATGCCAATAAAAGGAAACTAAAGACTAGGAAGAGATTCTTCACACAGGTCAGAGAGGAGCCTTTGCCGGTTTTCACATCCCTTTACCCCTCCTCTGCTTCTTCAAGGGAGGAGGGATAAGAGTCAGGGGAAGGAAGAGGCCCACTGTCTATCTTCTCTAGACACATATACAAAAAGTAAGATAGGGCCAGGAAAGGGAAGGAGAGCAAGGAAAATGCACAGGGAAAGTAACAAGGAAAGGGAAGAGGGAAGAGGCAAGGAAAGGAAGGATAGAATGAGGGAGGGAGGAAAGATAGAAAGAACAGAATAGGGGAGGGAGGGAAGGAAAGAAAAGATAGAATGAGGAAGGGGGAGAAGGGAGGAAGGATAGAATAAAGGAGGGAGGGAAGGGAAGGAAAGATAGAATAAAGAAGGGAAGGAGGGAAAGAAGGATTGAATAGAGGAGGGTGAGAAGGGAAGGAAATATAGAATGAGGGAGGGAGGGAAGGAAGGAAGGATAAAAGGAGGGAAGAAAAGAAAGAGAAGAAAGGAAGGAAGATAGAAGAGGGAAGGAGAAAAGGAAGGAAGGAAGGAAGGAAGAAGGGAGAGAAGGAAGAAAAGAAATAGAAGAAGGAAGGAATGAAGGAAAGAAAGGAAAAGGAAGGGAAAGAAGGACAAACTTCCCAAGCCTTTTCTCCCTTCACCTTACCTTTGGTCTTAGAATCAATACTGTATTTTGATTCCAAAGCAAAAAAAAATGGTGAGGGCTAGGCTATGGGGGTTAAGTGACTTGCCCAGGGTCATCCAGCTAGGAAGTGTCTGAGGTCAAATTTGAATCTAGGCCCTCTTGTCTCTAGATCTGGTTCTCTCACTGAGCCACCTAGTAGCCCCTCTCCCCACCCCCTCCATTAAAAAAAACAGCTTTATTGTTGCCTTTTGTTTTTACCCAGAATCATTCCCCTTCTATCCAAGCACTAAACCACTTCTTTGAAACAAAGAAAAATATTGAAGTGAAACCAGCCAACACAGTGACCTCATCTGATATCGTATCCCTCATTTTATATCCATGATCCCTGTTCTCCCTGCATAGGCGAGAGCAGTGTTTCATCATCAGGTCGTTGGGACCAGAATTTGCTATTATAATCAAATGGAGTTCAGTTGTCTTTCAAAACTGTGTTTATTATACATTGTATGAATTACGCTTTTAGTTCTGCTCACTTCCCTTTGTACTGGTTCCTACAAGCCTTCCCATGTTTTCCTGGAGGTACCTTGTTCATACCTTCATATATTACATCTCATTCAATTCTTCACCAGTTGATGGGAAACTACATTATGGGTTTGCTGTGTTCTGCATCTAAAACATGCTACTAAGTTTTTTTTTCACTTTAAATTTTTTTCCCATGGTTACATGATTCGTGTTGTCTCTCTCCCTTTCTCCCTTCCCCGTCCTGGAGTTGACAAGCAGTTTCACTGAGATATATGTATTATCACTCAAATCCTAATTCCATATTATTCATTTTTGTGATGGAGTAATCTTTTAAAGCCAAAACCTCAAATCCTGTACCCATATAACCAAGTGATGAAGCATATGTTTTCTTCTGTGTTTCTGCTCCCATAATTCTTTCTCTAAATGTGGATATGCTACTAAATATTTCATTATATTCTTTCCAAGCATCATAGTCTTAGAACTGGAATGGCCCTTAGAGGTCATGTAGTCTAACTCCATCGTTTTATAGATGAGGAAACAGAAGCCCATGGAGGTAAAGTGACCTGCCCAAGGTCACACAGGTGGCAACTACCAGTCAGGATTCAAACCCAGGGCCTCTGAGTCCAAACCCAATGCTCTTTCCACTGTATTGTGTTGCTTTTCAAGGTAAAGCAGAATCAGAGAAAGGACATGATAATTCAGCTAAGGTCTTTTTAAGGGCCAAGAGTCATTTGGTAAAGTAATCCAAACTGATAGCAAACTTGCTGATGGATAGGATGGGCATAGCTCTCCCTATATCAACTAGAGTGGCAACCTTCTCTTCAAACAGGAGCCTGGGAAGCCAGGATAGAAGCATCAAAGGAGCTCATGATGGCCACACATGTTCCCAGCTAATCTCGTGGGCCTCAATGCTACAAATAACTAGCAACACATCTGCAGGCATTTGTACCCATCTTTCCAAATGCTGCCATTCAATTACAAATGAGCCAAGTTGTGACATGATCCAGGTTCATGTGGAGAACACCTGGTGACTATGACTTTATCTGCTCAACTCTGAGAGCCTCACTCTTTGCAAATTGCCTGTCGAATGGAGGAATGGTCAAAGAGAACAGTTTAGAAAGACATCTTCTGAGGGCCACAGATTTCTCAGATTTAGGGCAACTTTGGATGCCAGCATCATTCCACAAAGTTGCCCAATGAACCAGTGACCATTGCCTGGGTAGGTAGAAAACTAGTGACTGTGATTTGTATGTGTTAAGATGCCCAGAGTAACAGTATCACAGGAAAATCTCAAGAATTCTCCCAGTCAGACTTTATCAATGTCACAGTGGTCTCTATTATAAAAGATGGCATTGCTTCTGGAATCAATCAAACAACATCTATTAAGCACCTACTATGTGTCAGATAGTGTTCCAAGTGTTGAAGACACAAAAGAGGCAAAAACAGTCCTGGTTTTCAGGGGAAAGACAATAAACAAACCAATAAACAAACAAGCTATCTGCAGGGTTAATAGAAAATAATTGAGGAAAGGAAGGCACTAACATTAAGAGGTGTTGGAAAAGCATTTCTATAAAAGATGGGATTTAAATCTATTTGGGGCAATTGGAGCAATGTAGCAAATGGAGACACCAAACTGGACTTTTCTCACATTCATTCATAACTCCTAATCAGAGAATCCTGTGATGGAATCAGTGCCCCTTCCCCCTCAAATAGAAGAAAGACAAAAAGACAGGGCGCAGATGATTTCTTAGGTCCCTCTCAGTTCTATTACAGAATTAAAGGAGTGTGAAGGAACCTCAGAGGTCAATCAATCCACCTCATACCTGATAATGGATCCCTGCTTTTGTAAAATCCTTCAATGGTCATCCAGTCCCTGCAGATGAGCTGCCATGAAGGAGAACTCACTATTTTCCAAGGCAACCCATTTCAGTACTGGACAGCTCTAGGTACAAAGAATTACAGCTCATGCTAATTTAGCAGTTTCATGTTTGCAAAATACCTTTCATATGTTATTTCATCTGAGCCTCACACTAACTCTGTGAAGTAGGTGCTAATGTTATCCTCTATACAGGTGAGGGAACTGAGACTGAGACAGTAAGTGGCTCGTGCAGACTCATAGCTATTAAATCCTAAAGGGAGACTTGAACTCTTGTCTTTCCGACTCCAGATTTAGGGGCTCTCTCTAGTTTTTCCTGACATAGAGTCTAAATCTATCTATTACTCTCTGTTCTGCCCTCATGTGCCTGGGGCTTTTAACGCAATTGGAATGATGATGCCTTTAATTTTTATTTGCCTGATGACCGAGGTGTAAGGACCAAGGGAACAAGGACAAGAAGCTTTTCCCTCCTTGTAGCCAATTCCAATATGGCAAAGAGAAGTCTCTTTTATGAAGGTAGCATTTGATTGTATGAACTAGAAGGTATCTCAGAGAACGGCTAACCAAACTCCTTCATTTGACAGATGGGCAACCTGAAGTCCAGTGGTAAGTGCCTTGCCCAAGGTCCCATAGCTACTAAGTGACAAAGGCATTCAGAGTTTGCTGTTGTGTGTGGAAGCCTCATACATGAAACACACCGGCTGAGTTTAGACCACACAATCAGTAACTTGTGGGACTCTATAATCACTTGATCTCTAGAGACCCAAAAGGGGTTAGAATTAGTCACTAACACATTAGAAAGTGTGAATAATGATAATATCATCTGTGAGCAACACCTAAATAATGTCTATTGCAGCTTGTTGATGGGGGGTTGACACAATGCTTCTCAGAGAGGGGCCAAGTAATTTTCATTAATAAGTGTAATGATGAACAAGTTTACTTAAATGGAAATCAGTCTTTCAGAGCATCAAAGATTTAGAGCTGAAAAGATCTTTTGAGGTCATCTAGCACAATCGCTTCATTTTACAGATGAGAAAACTGGGGTCCAGAGAAAGGGAATGACAACAAAAGATACATAGGTACTACCTAACAAAACTGGGATTTGAACTCAGGTCCTCTGATATTTTAAATCAAATGCTCTTTTCTCCACACTGTGCCTTACATTATACCTTATGATCCATTTATCACCCACCACATCCCAGAACATGAAATAAAACAGTATAATATCATTAGAAGGTTTGTCCTAGAGACACTTATAATAATATAATATAAAATAAAATATTATAATATAATAATATACAATATATAATATAATAATCATTATAATAATAAATCACACGTATAAGGTCCTTTCCTCACAATAGCCTATGTTTAAATCCTGCCTATCCAGGTGACCTAGGGCAAATCAATTAACCTCTCTAGTCTTTGGTTTCCTTTTTTTTTAATGTAGGGGTTGGATTAGGTTATTTTGAAGGTGATTCTTTCCAGTTATAGCATGGAAACCTAGAAGGTAGATAGACCAAGTAATATGTATATAGATATGTAGGTATAGTATAGTACTATATATATATATACATATATATATATAGTATAGTAGCCCATCTAAAGATTCTGTGAGTCTCATCCCAACCTATGCTCATACAATGGTGAGTTAAGACCCCCAAGGCACAGCTACATTTCCCCCTAAAGATTCTAGGGCTATTTCCAGGCCTAGGGGGTGGAGTGTCTTTCTCTAATGCTCTCAGCCCAAAATGCCATTCTGATGAGTCTTCCCCCATATCAATCACCAGTTATAGTTAGAATCTCCCTTATATTTTAGATACATTCCATTGTTTAGTGTCCCAGCATCATTTAACCAGTTAACATCAATTAGATTAAAAAAAAAACCCTTATATTCTGTCTTAGAATCAATACTAAGTAATGGTTCAAAGGCAGATGAGTAGTAAGGGCTAGGCAATGGAGCTTAAGTGCCTTACCCAAGATTATCCAGCTAGGAAGTATCCGAGGTCAAATTTGAATGCAGGACCTCCCATCTCCAATCCTGGGCTCTCTATCCCCTGAGCCACTTAGTTTCCTCTTTTGATAAAGGGAGGGGATGAAACTTTGTGGTTTCTTCCAGCCTGAAATCCTGTAATCCTCATTTCACATTTATTTTTTCCCAGAGTTGGCTTCAGAAAGAAAAAAATGTCCTAAACAAATATAGGAGCTTTTCTTCTCAAGAAGAAATTGGGTAGTTGTGAAATGAATTGTTTAGCTATCAGGCTATTTTGCTTCCATCATGTAACCTTCTCCACCCTCAAATCTGTTGACTTCCTTGTGTGGATCTGGCCTTGAGCCACAGATACACAAGGGCATGGGAAACCCTTCCCCTCCATGGGATGCTGTGGTAGCTTCCGCAAGCAGATAAGATGTCATTCCTCCTTGTTTTCATTCCTAATTTATGACTATTCGGAAAAAACAAAATCTTTAGTTTTTCTGAGGAAGCCCATCCATTTCAAATCACAATCCCTAAGGTCTGAGAACAGAAGGTCACTTAAATTTCTCTACTGGCCCCACCTCTGACCACTCTTCCCCAAGGGAAAAACAAACTTATTAGATCTAGTATCTTTTTGATGAGAATGCCATTTTTATCTTTGTATCCTTAATGCCTGGCACATAGTAAGTGCTTAATAAATGTTTTGTGAACGCGCAATTGTTCACAATTACTCCCAGAGAAGAATAGGATGATCCAAGTGCAAAGTCAGACTTAGTACCTGTATGAAATAGGCCAGGGTTGGTATTTCTGCTCCCATTCTCTTCCCTCCTCCTCCCCTAGGGCCATTTCCAAGCTACTTTCAGCTATGGTGACTCAAAAAGGGTAAACAATTTTGGATTTTCATTTTGTAGATATTTATATAATTATATCTTGTTTCCCTTGAAGAAATAGAAGTTTCTTGAGAGCAGGACTTAGGGTTTTTTAAACTTAATTTTTGCTTTTATCCCAAGTGGCTACCACAGTTAGTTAGTCAATAGAATTTATTGAATGTCCACTACGTGCAAGGTCCTAGGGATACAGAAAAAAGCAAAAAGATAGTCCCTGCTCTCAAGTTGCTTATAGTCTAATGGAGAATACAACATGAAAACAATAATATACAAATGAGATATCTGTGTGTATATTCATACAAGGCAGCTAGTGGCACAGTGGATAGAGCACTGTGCTTGGAATCAGAAAGACTCATCTTCCTGAGTTCAAATCCAGCTTCAGATACTTGCTGTTGTGACCTTGGACAAGTCATTTAACGCTGTTTGTCTCAGTTTCTTCATCTATATAATGAACTGGAGAAGGAAATGACAAACCATTCTAGTGTCTTTGCTAAGAAAACCTAAATGGTATCATCAAGTCATACATAGCCTAAACAAGTGAATGACAACATATATTTATATTCATATATATGTGTATATGTGTGTACATAAAATTGGGAATAACCAATAGAAGGAAGACATTAGAATGAAAGAAGATCAAGTAAAAGGCTGGATTTTGACTGGGATTTGAAGGAAGTCATGGAAGCCAAGAGGCAGAAATGAGAAGGGAGAACATTCCAAGTATGAGGCCAGCCAGTGAAATGTCTTATTTGAGGACATATTAAGAGCTTGATAAATGTGGGTTGATTGATAAACAGGTTTCTCTTCTACAATTTAAAGCTCCCAGAAGACAGAGATTATTCAATTTTGTCTTTGGATTCTCCACTGCCTAGCATATTTTCTGGCACATAATAGAAATTTAAATACTGATTGAGTGACTGATCAAAGATTAATTGGTTTAAGATTGGCACACTGACATCTGTTCTTTCCAGGAATTTGCTATTGATCTAGACCAGGGCAGGCAAGCTTTCATTTTAGACATAACTTCCATTGGAACTCTGGTGAAAAACCTTTGTAAATAATTTTGTAGACGACTATTATTAGAAGTACCAAATAGCATACTTCAACACTTCAAGAAAACATAGTTTTGTCAGTGTGGATCCTAATCCACTATCCACTAATGAGGATCAAAATCCCACCTTATCTTAGACATTTTCATGAGTTGCTTTGGTCAAGGAATTCATGATGTATTATTCTGTCCTCTGATGGCAAGTCTCTTTGCTATGTCATTCCCACATAATTGCCATGTTACTCATTCCCAGGTCCTCTACTCAAAGGGCTTCCAATGTGGTAGGCCTTCTCAAAGTTTGTACTTTACTAGAATAATCTTCCAGAACCCAGGGTTGCCTCCATTCTCTGATGAGTCATCAGAAGATCTTTGTGGGAAAACAATATGTAAACCCAATTTGGATTTACTTTTAAGGGTGTCATTGAGACTTTCTGTTTTTATGTCAAATTCATTTCCAGAGACTTTCCCCCTCTATCACCAAAGGAATCTTCATTTTTTTTAAACAAGGGTCAATATTAAGCAAAATTAACTCACATAGTAGCTTTCTAATAGAGTATACAGCATTCCACACTCACACTCTTCCATCTCTCTTATGAAAAAGGGAGGCACTTTTTCAAATGTTTCTCCAGGGCTACTTTAGACTTTATAATTCCTTGGCATTCAGATTATCTGTCATTCTTTAATGAAATACTATGAAATTTCCATAGCTAAGGGCTCAAAGAGAGAGAGAAGACACTTCTCAATTCTTTGCAAAAGTAAGGGATCTTGGGTACTATATAATGTTAGACTTTTCCCATATATTTTTTATAAGTTGTTTTTCTATACATTGAATTTTTTCCCTTCCTCTTATTCTTTATTATGAAGAATGGCTTTCTAGGCTGGGGAGGGGGGAAGAATATAGTGGAAAATAGAAATGATATGAAAAAAACAACTCAACAGAAGTTCTAAAAAATGTTATCATTCTTTTCATTTTCACTAATGTAATAATTAGTGTATTTTGGTCTGAGTCTACTTGTTTTGCTCTGCTTCAGCTCACAAAAGTCTTTTGAAATCAGGATAGTCAGCCCTGGAGAATCTAGGCTGTCTGTTTCCAATATAGGGAGAACCCTAATGATACTTTATAGAAGAGTATGTGGAGAGAGGGAAAAGGCCAGAATACTTTGACCTCTATGCAAATTCTATTCAGGAACACAGGACAACTAAATAAAGTGATGAAGGTGGGAGGAAACCCAAGTAAGGGTAAAAAGATGTGATTTAAGGGGGAGTTGAGGAGCTGCAAAAGGGCAAAATGGAAGCAGGGATCTTGTTGGAGCATGGATGGAGAAGTAAGAGTTGCCCTGGGGCAGAAGAAACAAGAAACAGAAGCAGGCAGATATAGAAAGTTTTAGAAAGGTTGCTGGAAAGCCCAAGGGTCCCCTGTGGCTCACACATTGGTTTCCAGTTGTAGCCCTTCACGTGAGAAGCTGCAAATAGCCCTCCGGGGGAGATGGCTAAAGTAAGGAGACCCTCCCTTTACCTTGCCTTCTTTCCTGTATAAACTCTTGGCTTATACAGTCAAGTTTCAGATCAGAGTTGAGAAACCTTTCTGCTAGTCTGAATATTCCAACTGCAGGTGGATGCCTCTAGCCTCCAGCAGGATCCCTGTGTAGCCAGGACTAAATCAGACACTGGGGCTAGAAGGAGGCAGTGGCTTCCCAGGTCCAGGCAGCCACTGGGCTCTATCACATGCCCTCCAGACGCTACAGCCCCAGCATTTGTTCAGGGGGACCAACAGAGAACAAAGTGGCTGGGCTTACTCTGTATGCTTCTGTATACTCTGTATACCCTGTTTATTCTCCATATAAATCCAAAGAAAGTTCTAAAGAACCCAGTTTAAAAGAAGCCAACCAATGCAATTCAAAAGCTTCCTGACAGGTAATTCAGAGACACTCCCCATTACTACTTGAAGTCCAAGAATGAAGAAACAAAAGTAAATCATAAGTGAATGTTTGCATATTGAGATTTTTCTGGACTGCAAAGATCATATAATCAGAGGGATTTGGAAGTTGCCTAGCCCAATCCCCTCATTTAGAGTCCTCTCCTTCGTTTGGAATTGATAGAATCCTGGGGGTGTGTGTGTGTCACACAATTATAAGGGACCTCAAAGGCCATTTACCCCAATCTCTTTATTTTTAATGGAGGAAACATAGGAGGAACATATTGGTAGACCAGATAAAGAACTGGACATGGAACGAGGAGGAAGGGAAAGGAAACGAGCATTTATTAAATACCTACTATATGTCAGTCATTGTTCTAAGCATTTTGCCAATACTATCTCATTGGTTTTTTATAACAAACCTGGGAAGTAGGTGCCATTGTCCCCATTTTCTAGTTGAGAGAATTGAGGCAGCCAGAGGTCAATGAATTGACCAGGGACAAACAGTTTGTAGGTGTTTGAGGCCAGATTTTAACTTAGGTATTGCAGCCTCTAAGTCTAGCCCTTTATCCTCTGCTCCATCAACTGTCCTTGAGGGAAGGGTTTCAGCAAATACACTGGCTATTTGATCAGGACCAAGTTATTTAACTTCTAAGTGCCTTTAGGTAACTCTCTAATTTGAGCTACAGATGAGTTGCTAATTTGTCTAGATGGAGAGAGTTCTCTATATTAATGAAATCACTGGTCTTAATAGAGATAGAAAGAGGCAGATGTTAATATAGATAGAAATAGAGATAGGCAGATAATAACAATATTAACATAGAGATAGGTAGATATTAAGAAATAAGGATAGATAGATAAATCAATAGGTAGGTAGACATTAATAAGCAAATATATATAGGCAGATGACATATACATAGATACACAGATATAGATGGATGCATAGATACATAGATAGATATACAAAGAGAGTTCTCTATATTAGTGAAATCTCAGGTCTAGATTTGGAGAAATATAGAGATAAGCAGATACTAAGAAACAAGGAGAAATATCCAGATGTTAGTAAACAAATGTAAATAAATGCTATGTACATGGGTACACAGATTCTTAAATGAATAGATACATAAATATGTAAATAATAAGAATTGGTGTAATAGTCCAATTCTGGCCTTAAGGAAATAAGGACTCAACTCAAGGTCATAGAGAACTTACCTAGTTGTGATTCATTGATTAAAAAAAAATACAAAGAATATGTGCCAGTCTGTGATACAATCAAAGCTTCTTCATTCTGATCCCATTCCCTCAGCATTCATGAGGTCCAGCGATGTGTTAATTTGTATCCCTGGAGAGCAGACTAACAGGGGCTCCTGAATATTGGGTCTTACATTGATTTATACTCAGGGGAACAAAGAAAATTGAAACACTGTACAAATTCATTAAATTAGGGCAAATAGTTCCCATGCATTTTTGAATCCACTAATTATGGATAATCTAGATGAGGTTACCCATAGTGGTTGGTAAAATGCATTGGTCACATCTATGGAGTCTTTATACCCACAGCTCCTTCTATCTACACTTATCTTCTATTTCACATTCTTTCTCCTCAAATAGCTTCATTCAGTAATTCTAAATTTCATATTCCTGTTTTCTTAGGATCTACCCATCTACGTATCTTTTATAAATTCAGTTTTATTTTATTTGGTGGATCTGCATTCCCTCCCTCTCACTCCTCATCCCATTCCCCATTAAGAAAGCAAGAAAAACAAAATCTGTTACAAAATATGTAGTTAAACAAAACAAATTCTGAAATTGGCCATGTCCAAAAAAAGAATCTGTCTCAATACACTGACTCAATAACCCTTCTGTCTGGAGGTGGGCAGTGTATTTGATCATGAGTGAAGTTATCATTTTTAATTTTATCCTACAGGATACATTTTAGGAGTGTTTACTTTAAAATATCTATGATTCACTGCTGTCAGCACCCTTTTCCCTCCTCAAATGCAGATCTCCATTCTTCATGCCTCAGAAGACAGCTTTGGAAATTGCTGTGACCCACCCCTCTGGTGCTAAATCCTTACAACTTTAACCAGTGAGACATTTTTTCCTCCTTTAACAATTTCTACTGGGCTGATATTTGAAAATTTTCAGTTTGACAAACTGTGCCAAAGACCATGTGGTCCATCGGCTTAGCTACTGAGGACCTACAATGCCCTGCACACCAGGATAAAACATCCAAAAGCTTGAATAGATATTTTAACACTCTAGTCCATCCTCGAGGAGTAGACAATAAAGTCATTGACTATATATTGAATATCTTTTTCTTTTGGAACTCCAGGAATGGCAAAACAGATATGGCTGCGATCTATTATGAACGCATTGATGTGGAAGGACATCATTATGGTCCTTCATCGAATCAGACAAAAAATGCCCTCGAAGCTCTGGATACAGTCCTACTACATATGATCATGTGGATCCAGGTGACCTAAAGCAAGGAAAAATGTGTGTCAGCTGTCCTGACTTTCTCTCTCCTTACTCTTTCTTTTGTCTTCTTGACTGTTCCACTCCTTCAAGATAGTCTCTCTCATTATTAACTCCCTACATGGTAAGTGTTAAAATGGCAAAAGCAGGAGTGAGCATGCTGGTGGGTTGCATGTTCTCTCTCAGCTTGGAGCTTTGATGGGTTTTTTTTTCATCCAACTAATGAAGCTCCAAGAAGCAAAAGGCTGTCACTATCCAGTCATAGTCATGATATTGACATGAACTTGAGCTATGTTTTTCTTATTATTAAGAATAATTATTTTTATTCTTCACTGAGAGACCTGGTCCAGTTCTCCAGAATGCTGCTATTATGGCCAATTTGGCAACTCCAGTTTAGTGGGAAGCTCACAGAACTTAGAGTCAGTAGACATGACTTCTGCTCCCCAACTCTTATCATTTACTAGCTGCTATGTGATCTTAGAGCAACCTCCCCTAAACCCTCTACATATGTCTCATTTCTGGAACAACAAATGATGTTTGCCTATCTTGCTTCATAAGTTTGTTGAGCTATGTCAAAGTTCTTTGACATGATAAGATATTTGTCAAAGTTTTTTGAAAAGAAAAAATCAGCCAGTCAATAGGCATGAATTAAGCGTCTTCCATGTACCAGGTACAGTACTAAGAGCTGGAGATACAAAAAAATGGCAAAAAAATCTTTGTTCTCAAAGGGCTCATAGTTTAATGAGGGAGACAGCTATGAACAAACTATCTATCTATCTATCTATCTATCTATCTATCTATCTATCTATCTATCTATCTATCTATCTATCTGTCTATCAGTTTGTGACTGTGTCTATCTATCTAACAGTCTATCTACATGCACATGTTTAATAGTTTTTCAGTCATGACCAACACTTCAAGACCTCATTTGGGGTTTTCTTGGCAAATACACAGAAGTGATTTGCCATTTCCTTCTCCAGCTCATTTTACAGATGAGGAACTGAGGAAAATAGGGTTAAATGCCTTGCCCAGGGTCATACAGCTAGTAGGTGCCTGAGGCCAGATTTGAACTCAGGAAGATGAATCTTCCTGACTTCAAACTCAGTAGTCTTTCCAATCCATCACCCAGTTGACTTCCTCACATACATACATATATATGTGTATATATATATATATACACACATACATACATAATAGAAGATAATTAATAGAATTAAAAGGATCAGGAAAGGCATCTCAAACTTTTCAAAGGATCATTTTATATTCTCCCCTCTAGCACACCACATGGAAATTTAAAAAATTCTTAAATATTTAATTTTCCAATTACATGTAAAAACTTTTTAACATTCTTTTGAAAAATGTTGAGTTCTAAATTCTTTCCCTCCCTCCTCTTCCCCCTCATTGAGAAGGCAAACAATTTGATATAGTTTATATATGTACAATTATGCAAAGCATATTTCCATATTAATCATGTTCATTTTATACTCTTAAACATTATTGAGTACCCCAAAGAGATTTTATATGAATTATATCTATTGATATTTACCAGTTAGAAATTAAAAGGTCTTAGCATTATCACAAAAATGCTTTTGACCTCTCAGAATTCCTGAAAGGATCTCAGGAACCACTGAGGATCCTTGAACCATCCTTTGGGAATGATTTTTTAAAGTAATTGGCCTTAGGGTCAGTTGGGTGGCTCAGTGGATTGAGAGTCAGGCCTAGAGAAGGAAGGTTCTGGGTTCATATCTGGTCTCTGACACTTCCCAGCTGTATAACCCTGAGCAAGTCACTTAAGCCTCATTGCCTAGTCCTTACCCCTCTTCTTCCTTGGAATCAATACATAGTATTGATGCCAAGATGAAAGGGAAGGGTTTAAAAAAAATAAAGTAATTGAACTTAGATCTGTACTCCACATTACACATCAGAGTGCTACTGTGAACGATTTTGAGCTAAGACTGAACAGGTGACCTTACAAAAACTTGTCACTTGTTTGTCTATTTGCTTTTTAGAAAAAGTGCATAGGAATACCCCAGAATTTCCAAACGAAGAGCGTAGAAAACCTTTTAAAAGAGACAATTTATTCTTTGTCTCCTGCAAATCAATAGACCATTAAAGTCAGACTTGAAAGATGTTCCTTTCTCTTTCAATTTACAATTTCAAAAAAAGGGAAAAGGGTTTTCTCATTTGATTATGACCATTGTCTCCATCAACTCAACAGGAATGGGGGCTGGATTATGAGCTAAATGTCATTCTCTTCTCGGATCATGGAATGACTGACATTTTCTGGATGGACAAAGTGATTGAACTGAAGGAACACATCAACTTGGAGGATCTGCTACAAATGAAGGACCAGGGTCCTGTTGTGAGCCTCTGGCCAGCGCCTGGGAAATATTCCGAGGCAAGAAATGTTGTATGGGTGGCATGGGGAAGGCTTACAGAGGGATTTTCTTTTACTACTTAACTGTCATCATTTCTGATGTTGATGTGTTGAGGGGCAGAGAGACACAGCTGAGGTTATGACCCATGGATTAGTTTTGAAGTTGCACTGCTATCTGGATAAGGAAGAAGCAGCATTTCGGTTCCCTTTTTTCTCAGTCCTGGTGTGCAATAGTCAAACCAGTCCGATTTTGTGGGGTCACCATAGAAAGTTGGAATATTCTGCCCAGAGAAGAAAAGATTTGGGCAAACTGAAAGGGGAGTATGACAAATATTTCAAAGGAGGTGAATGTAGTGATGCAAAAGACAGATTAGATTTGTTTGGCTTAGAACCAGAGAGGGAAGAACTAGCACCAATGGATAGAAGTTGGAGAGAGGCAAATTTTGATGCAATGTAAAGAAAAACTTCCTAACCATTAGAACTATCTAGAAATAGAGTGGGCTGCTTTGGGAGGTATTATTGAGCTATTTATTACCTGAAGGAGGTCTTCAGGTAGTACCTGGATGACTACTTGTCTAGGATGTTGTAGAAGGGGTCCATATTCAGGTATGCATAAGGTCAAATAATTTCTGAGATCTCTTTCAATTTTGAGATGCTATGATTTGGTGCACTAGACACTATTCAAAGTGTGACACCCAAATTGCCTCTTGTAGGAGTTGCTATCCACAGTTCTGTAAATGCTTTGCTTCTCTTGTTAATCCACTTACTTTAGACGGGACTATTTGGTTTAAAAATAATTAGAAATAATGGACTTACACGGCTGATTGATTTAATGTCACCAGATGCATAATGGCCCTCTGATCATGGAAAGGTATTTTAGGGTTTTGTGATCTCATATGGAAAGCAGTATAAAGGATGCCATTGGAGGACTATGACTATAAAAAATGGACTAGTGCCATAATGAGACCAAAGAATAACTGTTAGACATTCTGTTTGTTCTATTGGTTTCCATGCCCTGTCAAGAGAATGAAAGGAAGGCAGATTTATGAGAAAATATCCAGCATGGATATGCATAGATAGGTTGTGATCTCCTTTGATGGAGGGAAAAACACACATTGCAGAAGGATTTTCACACAATTACACACAGATCCATTTGAGTCCCAGACTCACTACTTATCTATCTAATAATGGGCCAGTGCTTCATTGGCTGCCCACATGAATCTTATTCTGTTCGTGCACTCCAGCTGCCAGGCTAGGGACATCTCTAGGTATAGAAAACAAATAGTCTTTGTTATAATCATTGCAGCCACCAATGGGATATTTGGAGATAACCACATAGAATTCTAAAAACTCAGATTTGGAAAGTACCATAAAGGCTACTTTAACTATTCCACTTGGCAAACAGTCATCTATCCTTTGCTTGAAGCCCATTAGTGAGGGTTAACATACTACCTTCCAAGCTAATAACCTATTCTACTCTGGGATAGTTCTAGTTATTAGGAAACTTTTCTTCATATTAAATCAAAATTTATCTGTCACTTCCCCCATTGCTCCCTTTTTCTGCCTTCTGGAGGGCAAGTAGAAAAAACCGAATTCCTCCTCCACATGATAGCCCCAGTCCTTTCCCCAACCCACCTATCAAGTCTTCTCTTCTTTAAATATTCCTCACTTTTCTAATTGATCCCCATAGAGGCATCTAGGTTGCACACTGGAACATATGAACTGTGGAGTATGCGAACAGAATTAGGAAGTCCTGTGTTCAAATCTTCCTCCTTCTCCTCCTTTTCCTCATCTTCCTGGTCTGGCTGGGAGAGGGTGATAGATGCATAATCACCTTTCTTCTTGTGGGCCACAGCATTGCTTCAGACACAAGGTTTCCATCTCTTTTGAACCAAATAGGATGAGACTTTTGCTATCAACCCCTCTGCCTCCTACTATAAAGCCAATTTCTCTTAGAAATGGATCAGGCAGTTGCTCAAAACCATTGCTTATCATAAAACACACTTTAAAACTTTAAAGACTATTGGCGTATCTTGTGAACTTCATTTCGACAAGTAAAAAAAGCCTCAAGCCTAGTAGCCAGAGTCCACCATAAACCCAGAGAGCTCAAAGAAGATTTAATGACACCCTTGAAAAGTAAATGACAGAAACAAAGATATTCGTAAATAAATCTTGATCCCAAACTAAGTCAGGTTCCTTTGCCAAAAAGCATCGTCTTCCACACATAAAAAGTTACAAGTTCAAGAGACGATGAGAGAGAATTTTATGTTGCATGCCTGGGAAAACCCAAAGATTATGTGCTGAAAACTCCCATTTTAGTTAAAGAAGAATTTCCACTTAAGGTGAAGTTTGATAAAAGCTAAAAAATAGAAATCCTTTTGCAAGAGTTTTATTAATTTTCTGCACATTTTCCCAACAGTTTATTATATATGAAGCTACATGCTATGAGTTTGTTTGGTGTCTTTCCTAAACCCACCATGGGCAGAGATCTTCCAGTCACAGTTCCTGTGCCTTCCTACGCCAAAATTGTCTTCTCCGATCACCATTTTCCCATATGTGTTGTATCCTATTAGAATATAAGCTCCCTGAGGGCAAGGAATATCTCATTTTTGTATTTGTCTCACCAATATGTAGTGCAGGACCTTAAATAAGTAGGCATTTAATCAATCAATAAATATTTATTATACCAGGCACTGTTCCCTCTTGGTTCTCCTCCTTCCTACTTGTCCATTCCTTCTCAGTCTTCTTTTTTGGATCCTGCTCCAAATAATCATGCCCTCTAATTATAGAGGTCTCACAAAATTCCATCCTGGGTTCTTCTACTCTTCTCCCTCTTTACTACTTCAGTTCCCAGGGATTTAATTACCATTTCTCTACTGATGATTCTCAGATCTACCTTTCCTGCCTTAAACTCTGTGGATCTCCAATCTTGAATCTCTAATTTCCTTTCAGACATCCTGAACTGAATGTTTAGTAGACATCTTAAAATCAACACATCCAAAATGGAACTCATTATTACACCCCCCCCCCTTTCCCAGCTAAACTCCCTTCTATTCCTATTGATGTGGGCTGAAATGTCTCCAAAACCCTTCCAGGTAGCTGTAAACAACCAAAAGAATGTAGGAACGATAACTAGTTGATTAGAATGGGGCTGCCTTTCAGATGAGACATATGAGTTGCTTAGCTTCACAATTATGAGAAAACTTCACATCAATCTTAAAATATAACCTAAGTCTTTGTTTGGGAGTCTTTGGACAGTAAGTACAGGTGGTTCTATTTCCTAGTTACACACAGGTCTAGTTTCAATTTCAGCACTCACTGTCTTCCTTTGGAGTCTGCACAGCATTAGGCAAAAGTAACCTAAAGTTATCCCAGGTGATGAACATATCAGAATCCCATTTACTTTACAGTTTTCACCCACACCCTCCCTGTAGTGGGCAAATAGAGTGAACCATGGTTAAAGCCATGCAGACTAAAGTAGACCATGGGTAAAGTGACATCAGTTCCCTGGAAATGAGAGGGAAACAACTGCCCAAACAAATGATCCCTTCCTTAGGAACTACTCAAAATAAAAAGCATTCCTGAAAACTCCTGCCCACCCTTTACTTACCTTGTTTTGGTGACTTACTTACTGACCTTCTACCTTACTTACTGTACTAGCTAGCTAATTATCTGTAACCATTCTGTTACTATATTCTCTTATAATTAAACTTGTTTCCTGGCAATGGAGTCAATCTGAGCTGTCAATCAATTCTTTGGATGAGACCTAATTAGCATTGCCCACATCACAATCTTCACTATTACTCTAAAGGGCAGCATCACTCTCCCAAATTCTCAGGATCCCAACCTAAGAGTCATCCCTAATTCCTCACTGTCCCTCAACCCTCCCTATCAAATCTGTTGCCAAGACCTGTTGATTTTGCCTTTGCAACATCTTTCAAATAAACTCCTTTCTCTCCTCTGACATTGTCACCAAACTGATATAGGCCCTCATCGCCTCATATTTAGACTAGTGCCATGATCTGCTAGTGGATCTTCCTGCCTTCAGGTCTCCAGAATTTCCTCCATTCAGTCACCAAAGCAATTTTCCTAAAGTTAAACTATGTCACTCCTCTATTTGATAAAATCCAATGATTGGATACATGATCTAAACATAAAAGGAGATACCAAAGTAAATTAGAAGAAAAGGGAAGACACTAACTTCAAATTTGTGGTTAACAGAGGAATTTATAAGTCACAGTGTGAAATATAAAATGGATAAGTTTGAGTTCATTAAAATGAAAAAGTTTTTGTACAAATAAAATAAATGCTTCCAAGATTAGAAGGAAAACAGGATATTGAGGGAAAAAACTTTTATAGCCATCCTCTCAGATAGAGGTCTCCTATCTAAATTAAATAGAGGACTTTGTCAAATTTATGAGAATAAGGACCATCCCCCAATTGATAAATGGGCAAAACACATGAACACATAATTTTTGGATAAAGAAACCAATGCCATATATATAGGTGTATGAAAAAATGTTCTGAATCACTACTGATTAAAAAAACACAGACCAAAACTACTCTGAGATATCACCTCACACCCATCAGACTGGCTAAAATGACAAAAGGACAAAATGACAAATGTTGGAGGGGATGTGGGAAAATGGGGACACTAATGGACTGTGGTGGAGCTGTGAAATGATTCAATCATTTTGGAGAGCAATTTGGAGTTTTACCAAGAGAGTTATAAAAGTGTATATATACCCTTAGACCAAGGAATGTCTGTTTCCCAAAGAGATCAGGGAAAAAGGAAAAGAACCCATATGTTCCAAAATATTTATAGCAGCTCTCTTTGTGGTGGCAAAGAATTGGAAACTGAGGAGATGCCAGAATGCCCATCAGTTGGGGAATGGCTGAACAAATTGTGGTATAAGTTTGTAATGGAATACTACTGCATCATAAGAAACTATGAACAGACTGATTTTTTTTTTATTTGGAAAGGACTATAAGAGATAATGAACAGAAAAATGAGTAGGACCAGGAGAATGTTATACAGAGCCACAGAATTAATGCTGGAAGGATAAATTATGAACATTACTTTCAAAAAGTAAACAGAAAGGTGAAATATAAAAGACTTAATTTATATGTGCATATTGGCCACCTTGATCTTTTGTGACACAGGAAGAGTGGAGGAGGAACTGGGGCACTTGTGGACAGGAATTATTGTGTAGATATAAAAAATAAGTTAAATTTATAGGGGATTTGTGATTTCATTTGTGTGTGCTATCTTTTTCCATTTTATATGGAAATGCTTGTTTCTTGGGTTTTGTAAAATTTGGAATAAAATAATAATAATAATAATAAATGAACAAACAAACAAACAAATAAATAAATGAAATAAAGTTCAATGGTTCCCTATTATCTCCAGGATCAAATGCAAAACATATGTTTGGTGCTTAAAGCTCCTAATAACCTAGCCATATTCTAATCAACAACATAATCAAAAAGCAGAAAGTTTTATCATTTAAAGTCTTCAATTGTATGGATGATACTCTCTTGTATAGACCAACTGAATGAACTAAGGGGTCCTGGTTTACATATATATATACACACACACACATATATATATATATATATATATGTCATAAATATAAACCAGGTATACTCTCTCTCTCCCTCTCTTTCTTTCCCTCTCTCTCCCTCTCTCTCTGTATATATATATATATGTATACACATATATATCCATAATATATGCATATATGTATATATGTGTACACCCACATACAATCAGGAAGGCATACATCACTTGCACCTTGCTCCAAATAAATGAAAAAACCCTTCTTCTTCCCTATCTTGGACTGGCTCCTCTAAATGCACTTATGTTTCAGTTGAGAAATGGTTGCTCCCTCAGTGCCACTGTGCCTTCTGTGTCCAATGGTAGAAACCACTTTCTTATGTGTTTTACAAATGGAATCTTCTTTCATTTGTCCTTTGCACTATTCACCAGATTGTGATTATTCTGCTAAAGTCAAGATTATCCAGTTTAGGACCTTAATCGCTCATTATAAACCAGGAATAATTTAAAACATCATTCTTTGGTTTCCTTGGCAGGTGTTTAACAAACTGAAGCTGGTGGAACACATGACCGTTTATGAGAAAGAGGCAATTCCTAGCAGGTTTCATTATAAGAATGGCAAATTTGTGTCTCCTCTGACATTAGTGGCTGATAAAGGATGGTTCATCACCCAGGTAAAGTATGGAAAATATGCTAAGGATAAATCATAAAAATTATTCAACAACTTAAAAGTATGTGTTTAAGTTCTCCTCATCCACCCACACACAAATATGTGCTACCTCAGTATCATCCGTTTTCAAATTTTCATGTTTAAAAAGTGAAAGTGTGTGTAGTTCAGTTACCAAATCAGGAAATGGGCTGTTTTACCTATAACTGATTTTTAAACGTTGTTGATGTATTTTATTTGGACACAAGAGTTCCCTCTTAACAAACACCTATATCAACTGCCTTATAAAGCACATTGCCTGTGACTGTTTAGGGCAGAGGATATTAATTTTCATATGGGCTTCTTTGGCAGTTGGATGAGAGAAATAGTTATTTAAAAAAAATTCTTCTTTTCCCTAAAGTAAGATTACAGGTTAAGAACCACTGATCTAGATTAAAATTCCATTTCCTGGTCACCATTCTTCTTTGTAATATCTTTCTATTAGAATGTAATTAATTATAAATAGAATTAAATTAAATTATTTTAATATTAATTATATATAATGTATGTATATCTAATATCTAATATTTGAATATTGATAAATAGAATTCAAATTGAATTTAATTTGGATAGGGTACTACCCTGATCATTGTATTTCTTCATTTTCTGTTGTCGATTTCACTTACATTGTGTATATTGCTCTTTTGGCTCTATTTCTTACTTTGTTCCACATCATTTCATACAAGTCTTTCCTAGGTTTTTCCAAATTCCTCATAGTCATCATTCTTCATGCTACAGTAATATTCCATTCCATTAATTACCATAATTTCTTAAGCCATTCCACAATTTGAGGGAGTATAATTTTTCCAGCTGTTTGTTTTCACAAATAATTCTAGTAGTGACATTCTTGAACTAATGGTGCTGTCATTAATCTTGGTGTATAGTCTCAGTAGTGGGTCCTTGGGAAATGAATAACTTGGTACCTCTTCTTACCTAAGTCCCAACTGTATCTAGAAGAATTACACCAATTCGGTGTGCCATGAGCTATGGATTTAATGTGTTTCTTTCCATAGTCTTTCTAACGATTTCTTTTCCGATTTTTTTAGCATCCTGACCCACTTGAAGGTGTGAGGTGACTTCTGTATCCCTGATTATTAGTGATTTTGAACTCTGGACTCAGGTGGTTATTGTCACTTTTTACCTGTAACTTGACAACAACAAAAAACCTTGAGTGATTCAGGCTTTGCATTAAGTAGGGCAATTAATTAAAATAAAGAGGTGTAACTCTTTTCTAGCATCCAAGGACATGTTTGATCAGTGGAACACTATTCTCTCCATTGGAATGGAACCATTTCACATAGATTTGCTGGGGTTTTAGGTAGCTAGCAGAAAGGAGGTAAAGGCTAGGCAATGAGGCATGCCCAAGATCACACAGGTAGAAAGTGTCTGAGGTCAGATTTGAACTGAGGATGTCCCGTCTCTGAGTCTGGCTCTCGATCCACTGAGCCACCTAGTTCCCCAGGGCACCATATTTCTTCATCCTGACTCTGTCATTCTATCTGTTATCTATCCCACCTAGACATATATCATCTGGAAATTTGTTAAGCTTACCATTTCTGCCTCATTGAGAAAATTTGTTGATAAACATTCATAAACTCTTTGATAAAAATGTTAACTGGACCAGGAGCAAGCACTGATCCTTGGAGTACTCCACTAGAGATCTATTTCCAAGTTGATACTGAACCGTAGCTGAGGATAGAGCATGAGCTGGGAATGATGACTCAACTGCCATTGCCCTTTTCCTTCCATCTTCATTGCCCTCTTCTCCAAGGAAGTAAAGATTGGGAAGAAATGACGGCAGGGGGAAAATCCTGATGGTGTTTTATTCCTAAAAGACAGAAGTACATTAAGTAGTAATTTTTAATGTAGCTGAAATCCCACACAGAAGATAAACATGAAAAACATTTTAAGTGCTAATTGTGTTTACATGTAATTGAGGAAAATAAAATGTTGTTAAAAAAGGAAACGTTTTAAGGGGGTCAGCTAGATGGCTCAGTGGATTGAGAGCCAGGTCCAGAGATGGGAGGTCCTGGGTTCAAATGTGACCTCAGACTCTTCCCAACCTTGCAACCCTGAGCAAGTGATTTACCTCCATTGGCTAGTCCTTATCTCCTGCATTGAAACCAATACATATTACCGATTCTAAGATGGAAGGTAGGGTGTTTTTTATTTTCTAATTTTAAGTAAGTGGCAAATAAAAAAAGGAAACCTTGCTAATTATTGATAATTACTTGAGTTGAAGCTGTTATTTCTCTGTCTTTTTAGAATCTTCCCTTTTCTGATGGTTTCTCCTGATCACCTCAACTACGTAGACATTCCTTTGTTTCCTTTTTCCATAAATGTTTTATTTCCATCCATTATTAGGGTCTAGTAAAGGAAATGATGCCTTGAGATCCTATTTTAATGAAGTATTGAGACTTTATTTATTTTTCTGCTAAAAATCTCAAGAAAGAGACCTTGAACACACTGTCTTTTCTTATTGGCTCAGACTTTTTCTTTGAAGTCTCTACTGTTTATTATAGTTTCTTGGCTGCAGAGAATTGAAAACTCTCTCCTAGATCCCTGTTTGCTACTCTGTGCCAGGTCTATTAATCTCTCACATTCCTATTTGCAAAATAGCCCCACAAATGGAAAAAGAATATTGTATATTGTTACTTAACCGACATGCCAGCCCATGTGATGAAGCTCTTTTGTTGGACCATTGCTCACATCTGCGCCATAGCTAAATCTCGCTCTTGAATGCATGGTCTCTCTGGGCTTGCATTAGCATGGTTAGCCGTGATTGCTTCCTGGTTTTGACATGATTAGAAAAACAGCTGAGTCAGTGACAGCTGATAGTGGTTTGGTTGGGGCCAACTGTTGAAATCCCACAATTCCAGCCTCCTTCCACTCTCTTTCCCCAACACCTCCTCCTTCTCCACCCCCCCCCCCCCAGCTTTAAAACATTTAACATTTGGTTCCCTTTGTTATTGATGAACCTAGGATGACTTTCACATTGGTGGAGATATTAATGGTAAAAATCCTGTTCCCATTCAATTCATTTCTTTTTTTTTTAATCTTCATATTCCATCTTAGAATTGATACTGTATATTGGGTCTAAGGCAGAAGAGTGGTAAAGACTAGGCAATGGGGGTTAAGCGACTTGCCCCGGGGTCACATGGCTAAGAAATATCTGAGGCCACATTTGAACCCATCACTTCTCCATTTTTTCATGTCACTTTGTCCAGATTATTCTTTATCTTACTCTTCCTTCAATCTGTTAGTTCCTCATACATTATTAGACTGTCAGCTCCTTAAAAACAAAACTTCTATCTATCTCGATATTTATAGGTCCTAGTTCAGACTTTGCGTATAATAGCAATGTCTAATTACATTGAAATTCTGGTGACTTTCTTTTTGGGCACTGGATTATTTTCTGAGTCATAAAATACAGCTGCTAACTTAATAGTCTTAAAAATAGAGCCTGACCATGACTTTCCTGAACCTAAAAATTTTTCAGTGGCTCTCCATTACCCTTAAAGATGAGATGCAACACCTTCTTGGCTCTTTAAAGCCTTCCACAGTTTGGTTCCTTTTCAGCTTTATTTCATAATGCTCCTTTGCATCAACTTGCTCTTCTTTCTTTTCCTTTCCATTCATGTTGCCATGTCAAAAATTCGGGACCTCTCCCACATCTGGAAAGCCCTCCTGGCTTACCCCTGCCTAGTTTTCCATAATGATTAGCATTCCCTCCTGAAAAATATATTTTGCATCATCAATACATGCATACTCTATCAGTGAAGGAAGCTCTGTGAAGGTAGATATCCTTTCATTTTGTCTCTGCCCTTCCAGGGCCAGATAATAATAGCATGAATGTTGTTTTTCAACATTTTCAGCCTATCAACATTGGGTTCAACTTTCTGTGACTATTTTGGGGTTTTCATGGCAAAGGTACTAGAGTGGTTTACCATGTCCTTCTCCAGCTCATTTTACAGATGAGAAAACTGAGGTAAACAGAGTTAAGCACCTTGCTCAGGGTGACACAACTAGTAAGTCTTTGAAGCCAGATTCAAACTCAGGCTCAGTACTCTATTCACAGTGCCACTTGGCTGCCCTTGCCAAATAATAAAAATCAGTAAATGTATGTTTTTTTCAAATTGGATTTATTGAATTGAAAATTTTGAGGGAAATGGGACAATATCTCACCAGAATCTCCTAAGCAGAGTTTTTTCAAATTTTCTTTTGAAAAAAAAATTATTTTGAAAAAAAAATTATTTTGAAAGGTGGCAGGATAGATGAAATGTCGGGCTTAGCCCTTGGATTTCACCTGAAATATTAGAAGAAACCAAGACAAAGGAGTAGCCATTGACTTCTGCTAGGGTCTGGTGGTGGCTACAGATGTCTCGTCTACATCCAAGTGGCCATATTGCATGACATAAAAGATGTGGGGTTGGATTCATGCTACTTCTTATTATCCTGGGTCATAGGGTCTACACTGGGAGCAATCCACTTTTTCAATGGTCCTCTGTGTAGGAAGCTACTGAGAAGACTTGGGACCCTATTGGTACCCTCTTGTGGAAGAGAGGCTAGATAGGGGCAAACAGATAACTTAGTGGGCTATTAGCATAGTCCTCCCAACAGCTACACCTCAGCTCTAGCCCATCACCCCCAACCTCCCCAATAGCAATCAGTCTCTCACAGCAGGGAAAAACCCTCCTGGGGCCACACAGTGTCCTCCTCATCCACAAAAGTTATACTCTAGGTAAGTTCCCTACTCTACCCTCTGCCTTCTTCCCATCCTCCCAGCACAACAACTCCTTGTTATATCTCTGGATCCCACACATCTGAAGTCTTCCTTTCTGATCTTAACATTTCACAAATATTTGGATTGGAGTCTAGTGATCTACTTTTTCTGATGTGACTAACATCCTTTTTTCCTGGTCAAATACATCCTCAATTATATCTTTTAGGATACTTCTTAATAATAATAGCTGTCATTTATATAGCATTTGAGAGTTTGCAAAGTATTTTATAAATGTTAACTCAAATGATCCTTACAGCTCTGTGAGGATGAAGTAGGGGCTATGATTATACCCATTTTAGAGATGAAGAATCTGAAGCACAAAGAGGTTTGGGATCACACAGCTAGTAAATACCAGAGACAAGATTCAAAATTAGGTCTTCCCAAAGCCAAATCCTGTATTCTATCCAGCTGCCTGTTTCCTACATACAAGTCATTTTTGTTAACATGCCACCATCTTCTTTGCTCTCTGTGTCATCTGTTTAGTATCTAGTGTAATGCAAAAGATGCAAGAGGGGCTTTTGCTCTTGCAGGGGGCCAACTGAAAACTTCTGGTAGTTAGAAGCCTTAGAATTCTAAGAGAAAGTTTAGTTGGTCCCTGATGCTTGAGCAGAGTGAAAGGATCAACCAGAGCTCTATTTTGGCTTTTGGTTTGCTTTGGCCTGTGCCTTGTCTTTGGATAATTTGTACCTAGCTAATTTCTCTGGACCTCTCCCTGACCTTCTCCATATTACTTCCCTGCTTTCCCTGCCTGTTTTCCTGGGGCTCTGGGAGGCAGGGTGGCTTTTGGGTTTTTAGTGGAAAGACTTTGTGGGTTTAGTTTTCCCCATAGGCAAGTAGGACATCCTTGAATTCAAACTATCCCTTTTGTATACCCTCTACCTTAAAAGCAGCCAGATCTTCCCAGGTTGAGAGAGCAGGTTCTCTCTCAGTCTAACCCATTCCTGAGACCCTCTCCCATCTTGAGTTTCTCCATAGCAGTTGTCAGAAATCCTGAACCCCTCTCTCCTTGAGAACAATCCTGAAACATTAATAAAACCCTTGGTTACCTAATCAAACCCTCTGGAGAATCTTTGTATTGAAGAAACCAGGCAAGGGCAAAGGGGGAAATAATAATTCTCTTTTATTTTCTGAGGGAAACTGGAGGCATCCATCTTGGGAGGAAGTAGTTGCCCAATGCTTCCTCCTGAATCCCTTCAGTTTCACTGACAGGGAAGAGCCTTGTGATTCCTCCTTTGAGGACTTGAGAAACTGATAAGAAAGCCCTCAAGTCAGATTCAAACCACTTCTGTCTGGCCCTATTCCTTGTGTCTGTAAAAGTACCTTTCCTGCCTGGAAAGGTTCAGTCTATTACCCCAATATCCTCTGTCTCTAGCTTGGGTATCTAGTCTGTGTCAGCTGCCTCTCCTGAACACCTCACTCTGTGCCCTTACCATCCTAATACCGCCTTGTCCATTCCTCCCTAAACCCAGTCATTCTTTCATTCCTCTCCTATTACCTCAATCACCTTCTACCCCTCTGTCACTCGGCAAGGGAAGTAGAGCACCCCCAACTTTAGTGTACCCCCTTTTTATCCATAACATTAGCACATATGAGGTACTTAATAAATGATTATTGATTTGCATCCTCAGGGCTTCAGAGACACTAGTATTTGAGCATTTGGCACATGACTAGAATATTAAAAATAGAGGCTTTTTTTTTAGTCAAAGGGTAATTCCCAAATGCTATTTAGCCTAATTTCCTCCTCCTTTTCCATTCTGGGCCCAGCTCATTGTCCATCTACCGGTCCATATGTGTATTGATGAATTAACTTATTAACCATGAACCTAGCTGGCTTTAGATGGTCTGAAGACAGGGAAGTTCACAGATTGGTTAGTAATATTAGGTCTTTAGGGCAGTTAGGTGGCATAATAGATAGAGTACCTGCCCTGTAGTCAAGATCCCATCAAAGTTGGGATCTGGTAATATCTCTCCACTGTGGGCAAGATGCAAATAAATTTTTTGTCTTTACCCTCCTCTTTCTTTGTCCATTCCCACCCCCACAATGGAAGTAGGGAAAGAACATTAATTCTGGAGTCAGAGGACATGTGTTCACATCCCACTTTTGTTGCTTATGAGCTCTTTGTGATGGCAAAAAATGGGATATTGAAGGGGTCCATTGTGGGGGTGGGAATGGACAAAGAAAGAGGAGGGTAAAGACAAAAAATTTATTTGTATCTTGCCCACAGTGGAGAGATATTACCAGATCCCAACTTTGATGGGAACCCAGGAAGAAGAAAGGCATCAGTGATCATGTGAGAGGCCACTATACAATCCTGGCACCCAAATTATTCAAGTCTCTCACTGTCTACTTTTAGTTAAGTATGAGAATGCCTGGCTTCTTTTTCTGACACTTTAGGGCAGCTCAGGGACGCAGAGGGTCAAGTGGTGTCAATGAGAAAGGATGGATCTCATTTAAAAATATCTGATTGGTTTCCTACCTCCGATGCCACAGGCAAAAAGGCTCCAGGGATTGGTTAGCAAGGCTTTCACTATATCATGTAGCAGAAATTTCTACATGTGGAGTGTTCTAGAAAAAACAGAACAAAGATGCCAAACAGGAGGAGAGAACATGTCTACAAGGGAGATGGCCTGTTGCAAGAAAGGTGCCCATGCAACTGCATGCCACAGTTTAGAAAATAGGCATTCTATGACTATTTGCTTTTTGTTTGTTTAGATTGTTAGACCAATCAATCTCCTTTGAATGGTCACGAATTTCATTAGGGGGGATCATATAGCAAGGGTTTTTTAATATTTTAATTTGGTTCGAGTTTTTTTTTTTTTTTAATCATGAACCTCTCTGGCAGTCTAGTTAAGCCTATGGGACCTCTTTGAAGAATTATATATATATATATATAACAAAATACATAGGCTTACAAAAGAAATGCATTTTATTGAAACAGTTGTGAAAACATATCTTTTATAAGAGAGTAAACGGAAATGCGGAATGGGGCCCAGATAGGCAAAGCAGTGTTGGAACTACCATGTTAAATTTGAAACATATATGTTTTAAAAACTGTATATAATGGAAATTCACGATTTCATAGGTGGTCCTCTTTTCTCTGTTCTTTGAATGTGGAAATGTTCATGTGTGTTAATGCTTATCAATTTCATAATAATAAATTTTTTTTAAGTTCTTGGGCTTTAGGTTAAGGGTTCTTAGCCTCTAATATTCTACACGTTGATGTAATCAGCAAAGAGCTGTTCACAAACAGGAAAATCTGGAAAACTTTACAACCTATATGGAATCCTTCTTCCCTTTGGGCTTTGGGTATGATATTCATGACAATGGGCAAATATTTTCAAGTATGCTCCTCTTTGTTTCATATATCACTGGATATTAATAAGAGAATATTTAAAAGTGGCATCTATTATGATGATTTTAATATATCTTAATATATGTCAAAGTAACACTTTACTCAAGGACTTTCTTTAAAGAAACATTTTATTCTTATAATGTTAAAGGTATTTTGGGAGAGGGAGGATGTGATTTACAACAATGAGTACCCTGCAACTTTAAAGTGGAATTTTAAAATTTAAATAGAGATGTTTAGATTTTAAAAATATTTTTTATTATTTATATATAATATATTAAATATAAGTTTTNCTAATATTCTACACGTTGATGTAATCAGCAAAGAGCTGTTCACAAACAGGAAAATCTGGAAAACTTTACAACCTATATGGAATCCTTCTTCCCTTTGGGCTTTGGGTATGATATTCATGACAATGGGCAAATATTTTCAAGTATGCTCCTCTTTGTTTCATATATCACTGGATATTAATAAGAGAATATTTAAAAGTGGCATCTATTATGATGATTTTAATATATCTTAATATATGTCAAAGTAACACTTTACTCAAGGACTTTCTTTAAAGAAACATTTTATTCTTATAATGTTAAAGGTATTTTGGGAGAGGGAGGATGTGATTTACAACAATGAGTACCCTGCAACTTTAAAGTGGAATTTTAAAATTTAAATAGAGATGTTTAGATTTTAAAAATATTTTTATTATTTATATATAATATATTAAATATAAGTTTTTTTCTATGCTGCTCAATTTTGTGACCAGAAAAAATGTGATCTTCTACTGAAAATCATTTGTGAAATCTTACCTATTCTCTTCTCAAATTTTCATCAAGGATGCCTTTAATGGGTGCTTAGACCATTTTATAGAAAAGAGAAAGGCATATGGGTCAGTAATTGTTAAATGTCCTATCCATCTTGTAATAGTTAAAAATGATGTGGTTGCTAACTTGGAATAATTACAATTACAATTAAAACTAAATTAGAGTCTGTTAGTAGCTTTATTACAGCAAAGCAGAGATAGTAAAGAGAGGGAAATATAGGAAAGAGGTAAGGAACAGTTTAACTAAATACCCTAATTGCGAATCCAATGACATCCAGCACAACCCACCTCCGCCGCCCCCCCCCCCCACAGAGGTGCAATCTCCAACCATAAGAAGGGGTGGGGGGAGAGTCCCTTTAGTACAAGTGTCCAGAGTAAAGAGTCTTCTCAGCAAGAGTCTTCAGTCAGCACCCAAGTCCGAATCAGAGTCCCTCTAGAGAGCAAGTGTGAATCAGAATCTCCTACTTTGTTCTGGGTCTCTCCTTATAAACATTTTTTTTCTCCACCCACTAGTTCTCCCATGTCACATCTCAGGAACCAATCATAGTTCCTTAATTTGTCTGGCACTGCCTAGGGGGGCAGTGCTTGTGGGATCAATTTCCTGTCTAGTTGATTTCAACTTCCTTTCTCTGAGGGTTTGTCTGTACTTGTAATCAGTGCTAAAGGATCTTCAAGTTTCTGACTGATTAACATTAAAGGTCACTGATTGATTATATCAAAGAAAACAAAGGGAGGTGAATTCCTTTTTTACAATCTCATTCTCATGCTAATAACTTCACCCATGATTTTCTCAAGGGAAGCATCTCTTCTTTGCCATACTTGAAAAATCAACTTTCATGTGTGCTTTATACTTTTGCCACCTTCAGTGTAGATGTACTCTGTGTATTTGGCTAGGTCTAGCTAGCTGGCTCTTTATATCTCTGCTAATCAGGGAGACCAGTTTGCTGGCTAAGGAATTTATAGCATCCTCTTATGGGCCTCCTTATTATGGTGGCTATTTTGCATCAGTTAAATTTCTCTGAGAAACATTAATAATAAGAATCTGCTTCTTAACTTTTATCCATTTCCTTTTCTTCTGAGTCAACAGCATATTTAAATGAAGTTAGGATGAAACTATTGTAAGCATACACAGTGACTTCCTCTAATGTAAATTAATTGCCACAACAAGGAGACCCAAAGAGCCCAGAAATTTCCTTAGTTAGCAAATATTTGACTTACTTGCCAAATATCCATAGGTGACTGCCAAAGACATCATGATAACATATAAACTTATTTGTAAAATCTTTTGTAGAAGGATAATAAATGACTATGAGCAGCAGCATCTCATAAAGTCAAGAGAAGCAATGGAGAATAAAGCCAATTTAAAGAAAACTTGGCAAGATATCCAAGTAAGCAAAGTCATCTCAAAGGCATTCAAGGTTAAAAATGAGAGACAGACTACAAACAGAAGGGAAACGGAGAGGATTTGCAAAAGCCATTTTAATAAACTGTTTTTTCCATCTAGATAGTGGAACCATCACACTTGGACCCAAACATCACAGTCCCAGATGTGTTTACATAGGAGATAGAAATGGCAACAAAGATGAGAAAACCAGCTGAATTGGACCAAGTATATATAGAGGAGATCTGTGCTGGAGGCAATACAATTATGAGGTCATTGAGAAACTAAGTGATGTACAAGGTATCTAAAGGAGAAAAGATACCAGAGGCATGGAAACACTTTTTATACCTCATTAATATTACAGAAAGGTGACCAAGAGAAAGAAAATTAATGACCACTGTCCTATATGTATACTTTCTCATCTATCTTTCAAGTCATCTATCCATGACTAGGGCTCGCTTCAGGAGAATGTTAGTGAGGAATAAGCGAGTTTCTACAAGGAATATTTAGTAATGGACTACATCTTTACCTTTTACCAGTTAACTAAAAGATACAGAGAACATAAGAAGCCATTATTTTTATGTTTGCTGATTACAAAAAATCCCCCACAATAACAACAACATTTGATTTGGTAGAACAAAATAGTACCTTATACATGTAGCAAAGTGTCTTCCAGTCATACATCAAGCTCATCAGAGATTCCTTGGAAGATGTAATAACAATTAATACTGCTAAATGACTCTAATAATGAACACCAGGTAAGCCATGATAAAACAGAGCTACATATGGCCAACAAAGGTGTTTGCCACTGTGGTGGAGAAGATCCAGCACAAAATATAAATTGAGGAAGGATTCTCTGTGTGCACTGAATACCTCTAGAGGCTCCTTTTTGTGGATTATATTGTATTGACAGCATCAATCCCAGAATATTGGAAAATCCAGTAGAAAAGATCTATAATCACTCAAAGAAGTTTGTCTTGTTCATTCACGCAGGAAATCCATATGGATGCAGAATGTCTATTGCCTATATTTTAGTATGCATCCAAATGGACACCCTGTAGAGTTTGTCCAAAAATGCCTATATCTGGGATAGTCAGCACAGATGGACAATGAGCTAGGACCAGAATTGGGCAGAGAGAGAAAAATCTGGATAGCTTTCAGGAAATTGCAATGCCATTTTACTAACCCTAAGTTTACTATGAAAGCACAGACTCATCTTTTCCATAATAACATTTTGTTTGTATTGTTATATGGCAGCATTATGGAAGACAACTGTCTTTAAGGAACTACAAGGAATACACAGAAGGTAATGGAGAAGCATGTGGTGAGAATAAGGCGCAACAAATCAAAAACAGGGAATTCTGAAGAAGGATAGATGTTAAGGATATCAAGGAATTGTATGATAGGAAAAAAAGATGAACTGGTACATAAAGTACTTTACTAGTATTCTACTTGTTAAGAGATCCTGAGAAAGGTCTCCAGAGTGTTTAGGAGAACCCTCTATGGCAAACTTTTGGGGGAATACCACAAGAGTGGACCGGAATGGGCAAGCAGGATGACTTCCAATCTACGTCATGAAGGAGATCTTTGGAATAGATGAGATCTTAGATCCACTGAAGTATCAGTGAGTTTTCCTCACATCTTCATCCCTTCTTCCAATCTGGTATTGATTTTGTCCTTTGCTCTACCTAATTATTGCTCTAATGCACACAGCCGATTCTGAAATTATTCCCATTTCATTCACCATCCACTCTCTGTCCTTCAAGCCAAAATCAGTTTCCTTGTCTTGTCTCTGTGCCCACAGTGTTTAGCACCTTTCAAACTTCTTGAAAATCTATGATGTGCAGTTGTGAAGCTTCTGAGTGATTAATCTATAAGCCTTTGGTCTTTTTCATTTCTCTAGCCTAAACTGTTCTTTCTTGTGCCCACCTTCACTCTAAAATCAGAATTTCAAAGCATACATTGATTTAATTGGAAGGATTTTGTCAAGTTGTTCATAGAATTTTTCTACTTCAACTTCTGTAACAGATATTGGTGCTTGAGCTATAATTGAGTCCTTTTGTTTATGCTGACATAGGACAGAACTAGGGATAAAGACTAGACCTGTGATTTCACCGGTTTTAAGAACTCTTAGAGGAAGAAACCCCTTTTACCAATATAGAGCAGTATTTTTTTTTTTTTGCAACTTTTAGTCTCAAGTTGCTTCCCAGAGGAACTGAGAGATTACATGGCCTCAGTTACACATCTAGTATGTTCAGAGGTGAGTCTTGGACCCATGGGTTTGATGCTGGATTTCTATTATACTGCTTCCCTTTTGGGTAGTTGAGGTGTGGTTTGGCATTTCCTGCAAAATGGAAAAGCAGACGCAACTAACTCATCACTGTGGATTGGTGGTTTGCTTTCAAAAATCACAAAAATCAAAATGACACCATGGAAAAATCACACTATGTTTGGATTTTCGAAGATCTGGGTGCCACTTCTGATTCAACTGCCTATGCCAAGTGCAATAGAGAAACTCTTATAATTATATATTCAAAGAACAACCACAAATACACAAGCATAACTTTCCTCAACATGTGAAAGGCATAATCCTCCTTCCCCTGCTGCCACCTCAATCTTGGGGGAAGGAAAGGGGACTAGGTACACAATTTAGCTCAGTTTCCATAAAGCTCAGTCCCAGGTCTAAATCCATAACCCCTCCCAGGCTTGAGACCAGGTATTCTTTGATTTTTCAGGGCTTCCATATTGGTCTGACCCAATCACTGTACTACCCTACCAGCAAACTTGGTTTCAAAGTCACCAGGACTCAAATCCCTAGGTCTTTATTGACCACTTTTGGTACCCAAAAATGAGTATAAAAATTACAAAACAGAAACGAACAACCCCCCAGAGCTGGGGTAAAAAGGAGCAAAGGAAGAGAAAAAGTACGTCCCTCTCCTCTCACCAGTTCAGTTCATGGCATCTGTGGATTTAGTAGATAAGAGTCACTGAAAAAGAGTCCAGCTGGAAAGACGGCAGAGAGACTGGTTTGGGTCCACCATTTTGAAAGATTAAGCAACTAATGAAGATGGCTAGTCCGAGGCTACACCTGACTGACCTTTGGCAAGCCTCAATTTCCTCATGTGCAAAATGAGAGAAATTGATCTAGATTATTTCATAGAAGCCTTCCAGTTCTAAAGCTATGATCCCATTTTCCCAAACAATTTAAAATGTGGGAATTGACATTGGTTATGTAGATTTAGGAGACTTCCATATGGAAACAATAATTGCAAAGAAGGAGGGTATAGGCGTGGAAAGATAGAGACATCAAGTCAAGGTAACATAGACCAAGTGCTAAAGAACCAGTATAAATAAACAAGCTATAGGAATCTGAAGGAGGGAGAAAGAACCAAGGACAAGGTGGTCAGAATCTCCAGAAATGGAAGGAAACTTAGATGCTTCCATCATAATCCACACTTGAAAAAGAATCACCCCTATAACATATGGGCAAATGTTCCATCAGCTGTTACATGAAGACTACCAGCAACAGGGAACTAACTCCCTAACAAGGCAGCCCATTTCATTTTTGAATGTTCTGATTTCTAGAAAGATTGTCCAAATATGGAGTCTAATCTGCCTTTCCCTGACTTCTACCTACCTTTTCCTTCGGGGCCTCTTCTATTTTTATTGTTGTCCTTTGGTCATTTCAGTTATATCTCTCTTCATGACCCCATTTAAAGTTTTCTTGGCAAAGATACCAGAGTGGTTTGCCTTTGGCTACTGCACTTCAAATCCTTGAAAATGGAGAAGGCTTTATGGGGGATGTTGGGTACAAGGGAAAGGCAAGATTTAGACAAAGAGGAAGGGTTTGGTGTTCTGTGCAAACTTAACATCTTAGTTCCTCCTGGAAGGAGGCTCCTAAATATTTCCTAAAGATAGAACATAATGGTATCTTCATAAGGGCAATAATTTCATTATCCTCTCTTAGTTTTCTGTGTCAGGAGAAGACTCATAAGCCACACAAGCCTAAGCTATGTAGCAAGTCCAGGAAATCTGAAACAAGTTTTCTGCAGCCTCTGTGCCTCCCTGCCTCTATAGGAGCCTTTGTTTCTTTCTCTCTTTCTCAGTCTTTCTATCTCTGTCTCTGTCTCTGTCTCTGTTATCTCTCTGTTTCTCTGTTTCTCTATTTCTCTCTCTCATTCTCTCCTTCTGCTATAGCAGCCATCTGCTGATTTATGCAGAGAGGAACATCAAAGGAATGTTAAGGGTGAGAAAAACAAGTGCTAATAAATTCAAAAAATGCAGCAGTCAGGAGTGAGTAAATGCCTGGAGAGCTGGCCGGGCGGGGGTGCCAACTGGAAGAATGAACAAGAGAGTGCCTCTGGGCAAGGTCTATCCTCACCCTCTCCCCTTTCTTTTGATCTGTGCTCTCCTCAACGTGGATCCTCCCTTTATTGAACTAGATCTGGGCTTGTAGGCGCTGCCAACCCATCCCAGGCCACTGGTCCCCACCTAACAAGTCAGGAGCCTTCCTCTAATCCAAGAGTTCTTAATCATTTTTTGTTTGTTTGTGTGTTATGGATCTTTTTTTGGCATCTGCTAAAAGCCTATGGATCCCTTCTCAGAATAATTTGAAATGAATAAAATAAAATACACAGACTTACAAAGTAAAACAATTATATTGAAATTCAGTTTTCAACACATATTTAAAAAAATAAGTTCACAGACCCCACGTTAAGGACTCTTCTAGATCTTTGAATAGAGGGAACACGGTAGTGGGTACATTATCCATGTTGTCTCCCCCATGGCATGTAGGCTTCTTGAGGGAGGGACTGTTCCATTTTTGGTTTTGTATTCCCAGGGCCTAGTGTATAGTAGCTATCAAAAGATGCTTGTCAACTGATTACTTAAGATATTAATACAGGAAAGGGTAAAGGATTTGGATTGCGAGGATACAGGCTCAAGTGATGGTTTCTTTCACTACTTTATTTACTGCTCACTTGTGTATTCTTGGGCAAGTCCCTTCTCTTTGTGCTTCAGTTTCCTTATTTGTAAAAATGAAGATGTTGGACTAGATACCCTCTAAGGTCTCTTCAAGCTTCATATGTAGGGTTCAATGATTGCACAGAGAACATGGAAGCACCCAACCTGTTCACTGATTGCTCCTCACCCAATGGCCAGGTCACTCACTTTGCAGTCCTTTTTCTAGCTATAAGTTTCCATCCCTCATCTGCTTCCTCCTGTTTCTAATGTTAGGGACAGATCCCAAAGCCATAGCATGTCCAGAAAGTAGCCAAAAAACCCAGCCAGAATCAAAGTCAGAGGAATGATTTACAAATTATCTTTCCTATCATATACACCACCAATAAAATAATCCCTCTCAGGAATCACTGTTCTTTTTAAATCTTTGTTATAGAGAAGGCTCATTGGGTAAGGGAGGGAGAGGAATGTGTTAGAAAATGAATCATTACCTCCTCTCTAATTTGGTCCCCATAAACAAGCAGAGGATCACAGATCTAAACCTGAAAGAAACCTCAGATCCATCTCATGGAAGAGATGACAAAAATGAAGCTGATGAGACTTAAGTGACTTGCCCAAAGTCACACTGGTAGTAAAGGTCAGAGGCAAAATTTGAAGTTGGTTCATCTAACTGCAGTTTTCCATTATACCTTGCTTCCTGCTGTCCATAGCCACATGATCATCAACCTTTATCTCCATTGTTTAGGGGGATTCTTTAGTAAGAGATACCTTCCCCAAAGACAGAAATTAAGCCATTGTTTTATTAATGGGACCCCCGCCTCCCCATGAACACACACATATTCAGTCACTAATGGCATCTATAGCTTTCCCTGTACACATGTGCCAGTCTTCATACCCTCACATGAACTCCACTAACGGGGACTATCTTCATTACTTTACTAATGGATATCTACCCTCTACTACATCTTCTTGGCGAACCTCACTTCCCTTCATCAAAAGGAAATCTCTGTCACTAATATGGAGATTCCTACTCTTTGGAACAGTAGCATCAAATCCAAATAAAAACAGGGCTTAATAGGGATCCCCGATGCTGCATATTGATTTTAGAAAACCACATATGAATGTTCTCTATATTCTATTGTATTTTTACCAATTTTGTTAAATATTTCTCAATTACATTTTAATCTGATTCAGGCTATACCAGATCCTTCCATCTATGTGTGTTTGACTCCTGATTTAGAAAGTCCAATGAGACCAATCTGGAAGTCCAAGCTGCAGAAGTATGGGATATGTAAATCTCTGGGTAGCTTCTAGTCAGAACTGGGTTCCTCCAGGAATATTCAGTCCGAATGTCTCTTCCATTGTCTTACCTACCGTAGAGAAGATGCTTCTCTCTGGTTTCACTATGGTACACAAAGACCCCCTTCAACCATTTCACCCTCTTTGTAGGAGCAGCAAAGGAGTTGTGCTTTGGGGTGATTGAAATTTAAGATTTAAAGGGGAACCAGTAGCTCCTAACCAACAAATAAGGAGCCTTTTCTGTAAAGGAATGTCTTAGAAAATGATTCAAACTAACTAGACTTTAGAGTGGAAATAATTTCAAATTAGTGAATCTTACAGGAGCAAAAACGATTGTGGTAGAAGGAAATATAGAAAGGAGGAATGAGGGGAGAAGAAAAGATGAACTGGGAGAGTTGAATTTGTTTCTAGATGTCCAACTGTTTCAACTGTTTTGATTGCATTCTTCTCATTTCTTGCTGTAGAGCAAAGAGAACTATATTTGAAGTCTGAGGTCCTCAGTTCCCGATGGACACCACTCTCCTCCTAGTGACCTGTGCTTTCCACCTAGGGGTCCCCCTCAACTCTTCTTTCTTGTTCACTCTCATTTATTCAATCAGTTACCAAATCTTGCCATCTATATCTTGAAAGTCTCTCCAGTATATGTTGCCTTCTTTCTACTTCCATAGTCACCACACTAAGTGAGGCTTGCATCAACTTTTACTTGCACTGTTGTAAGAGCTGCCTAAATGTTCCCTTTGCCTCAAATCTTTCCCTACTCCAATCTGTCCTCCATTCAGCTGCTAAAGTAATTTTCTCAAAGCATTGTGTCAATCCCCCTTCCTCTCAATAAATACCAGCAACTCCCTATTACCCACAGGATTCACTTTAAAGGCATTTATTCAGTCTTAAGGCTCTTCACAACTAACACTTTCCTAACCTTTACATTCTTTTCACACTTTACTCTATTCTGCCTATAGAGTAGGAACTTATTGTATATGACCAATACATTCCAAGTCCCTTTGTGGAAGTTGAAAATTGTCCATTATTTAATAAGTGTTTCTCATATGAACATAATTAGGCATTTTATGACTTTTCTTAGTCTTATCAGCATCAGTACTCTTACACTTTGGGGCCATATTAATAACTAGCTAGAATTAATCAATTAATCAATTAATTAATTAATGAAATAAAAAGAAGCCTTGCTCTGATGTGGACATGACTTATTACAAGCAAGAACTCCAGAAAAAGAGTGATGTGGGGAGCTAGCGTTTGGCTCAAAATGATGTAATGGCTCCCATTATTCTTTCTTAGAGTGGGAATGAATGTGGTTGGGTGAACCTGCTGCCAGACTTTATGATGCAGCTTGAGAAAATGGCATGGATTGAGCATGTAATTAAAGTGTTTTATTTTATGTATTTTTAGGCCTTTTTAAATTGCTAATTGCATGTACTCAAATTCACGTGTTGAGTTTGTGTTAAATGAGTTCCTATTGTCCTACAGTCTAGCAATACTGGACATCTTGCAGTTCCTCAAATATGACACCACACCTATCATTTCTATCCCTTTGTACCAACTGTCACTCATAACTGGATTGTTTTTCCTTATTGTCTCCAACTTTTTTCCAAAAGGAGTTTCCTGCAAGACCCAGCTCAATCTGTCTTCTTTAGGAGACTTTCCTAATCCCCTTGAGTATGTCCTTTTAAGGTTATCTTCCTTCTACTCTGTGTCTTGTATGTGCCTATTTATTTATGTGTTGTCTTCTTTGTCAAATATGCTCATTGAAGGTAGGGGTGTGTGTGTGTGTGTGTGTGTGTGTGTGTGTGTGTGTGTGTGTGTGTGAGCACACGCTTTGGGCAATATAGATAGATTTGGGAGTCCTTGTGCCAATCCCTACTTTACTGACAAATCAGGAGACCAGGCGAAGGCTTCATCTTTCCTTCAGGATTTCAAGAATATACACAAGTGATTGCAGGGATTCTTCTAATGTTATCAGCTCAAGCCCCCATGGTAGTGTGTTTCCGTAATATTAATTAAATAGTGCCAGCTTATATTTCCTCAACATAATTAACCAAATTATGATTAGCCTGACAAATGGATATTTACTAAAAAAATATAGTAAGAACTCAAGTTTTTAAAAAATGACCTTCTGAACTACAATACACTCTTCCCTCTATATTTTGTAGCATTATTCCTACTATCATGTTCATTGTTATTTCTCTGAAACAATTTTTTGGTGAATCGAAGAATTTTAATTAATTAATTAATTTAGAATATTTCCCCATGGTTACCTGATTCATGTTCTTTCCCTCCTCTCATCCTCCCCCCCCATAGCCAATGAGCAATTCCACTGGGTTTTACATATGTCATTGATAAAGACCTATTTCTATATTATTGATATTTTCACTAGAGTGATCACTTAGAGTCTACATCCCCAATCATATCCTCATCGACTCATGTGATCAAGCAGTTGTTTTTCTTCTGTGTTTCTGTTCTCACAATTCTTTCTCTGGATGTGGATAGTGTTCTTTCTCGTAAGTCCCTCAGAATTGTTCTGGATCATTGCATTACTGCTAGTACAGAAGTCCGTTATGTTCGATTGTGCCACAGTGTATTGGTCTCTGTGTACAATGTTCTCCTGGCTCTGCTCCTTTCACTCTGCATCAGTTCTTGGAGGTCATTCCAGTTCTGAAATAATTCAACTTTGCACGTAGACTTGTTCTATCAACTGCCTTCTCTAATGGTGTTTATACGGAATTTTTTTTTATTTATTAAAGTCCTTGGATAGTCTGTCCAACTTTATCGGAACTCAGAATCATACAATCATAAATATGAAAGAGTGAAGGATCATAGAGGTCAATGAGTCCAATCCCTTCACTTCATAGATGAGGGAATTTTGAGATTTAGAGAGGATGACTTGTCCAAGATTACCCAGATAATTAATGGCAGTATTACAACTTGAATTAACATCTTCTGACTCCCAAATCAGTGGTCTTTCCATTTCCCCAGATTACCCACCTTGCCCTAACTCTTTGGATTCGTTATATTAATTCCATGCTCAGAAATAATAAGAATAGTTTTTTTAAAAAACGTTTACTTTCCATCTTAGATTCAATACTGTGTATTGGTTTTAAGGCAGAAGAGTGGTAAAGTCTAAGGAATAAGGGTTAAATGATTTGTTCAGGGTCACACAGCTAGGAGTTGTCTGAAGTAAGATTTGAACCCAGGACCTCCTATTTCTAGACCCGAGTCACAATCTAGCTGCCCCCAATACTATTGCTGTTAATGCTACTATGCCCTGATTGGGACATTAGCAAATGTAGCTGTATAAGCATAGGGAGTGAAAAAAACAACACATTAAATGAGCTGAAGAAACTAAATCTGGAGGTGGTGTGTGAACATCACTGAAGACAAATAGAGAACAGGAAGAAATGACAGGAAGATAGAAATGCTGCCAGGTAATAATACAGAATCAACCTGGACAAATATTAATGACAGCTGGAGATTGGAGGAAAGGCTGATAGAAATTCAGGAAACAGAAATTCAATGAAACAGATTTACAGAGTGTGAGTGGATGAGCACCCGATACAACATGGCAGCTAAACAAAGAGCTCCACCCTTGGAATCCTTGCCACCAAACTGTCCTAAGTGATGAGCAGGTTTCGCCCAACAGCTGGTGGCAGCTGGAGATTGTTGGGAGCCTGAGGGGGGCTTGAGGATCACTCCAAGATAATGTTGGCACATCGCCTGGCTCCCCAGAGGGGTTGGTGGCTTGAGGTTTCCAATGACCTGCTCATTTAATAGCTGGTATTACTGTAGCCTGTCTTGGCCTGCCCACTATGGAGTCATGTCAGTACAGTGAAAAGACTAGGAAACTTGGGAATCTGGGAGTGGAAGAACATGTGGGTTGTGATCTGTGAAACCAGGTGCAAGTTCCCTTTCTGATGACTATGATGAGTGCAAGTAGATAGTTGGATTGACTATCAAGAGGTGCCAGAAGATGCAATGGGGACTGGGATATATACAGACTGGCTTAGATTAGGCTCAGGGGAGACAGGAAATATAATAAAGAGAATAGAATTGAGCTGAGGGTTGGGAGATTTGGAGAGGACAATGCAGGATTGGCACCATTGGGGCTTGGTTTCCCCTCATTTCAGGTCTTTGAAAAGATGCTATATTACCATCTGGAGGAACTTGGTATTCTAAATTTAAGAAGGAAGGCACTCAAAAACCACTGAGTCCAATTCCCTTATTTTACAGAAGAGAAAACAGAACTTCAAAGAGAGATCCTCTTCAGTGACTTGGGCAGGACCAACAGGGGGTTCTTGCCAAGTACATATTGGACTAGAATGTCTTAAAGGTCCCTTCCAACTCTAGGATTTGGGGAATTCTATCACTTGCAGCATGACTAAAGGAAGAAAGTATTTTTGGATGTCAACATTTGCTCTGAGCTGTGACTCAGACTGTTCCAAACACCCTAGTTAGCATGCACCTGAGTTAGAGAAGTTAGACATGAGAAGAGCTATGTTCAGATCTGGCCTGGCATTGTCTGTCTCAATGTTCCATGTCTCTGTTCCCTTGCATTGGCTCTCCCCAATACCTCTAGTACACTCCCCCTTCTGCTTAGTCTTTTGGCATCCTTTGTCTTCTTCCAAACTCACCCTAAATGCTACCTTTCACCCTTTGTTTCAAAATTAATATATTATGTTCATTTATTTACATTTTTACAATTATAACTTTACAAAATTATAAATATTTATCAATTAATGTTAATTTATTATAATTATATATATTTCTCTTTCAAAATCTATGCATTGTTTTTGCAATAGAATATGAGCTCTTTGTGGGCAAGGACCATTTCTTCCAGCTCAACATTTTTATTTAGAATATTTTTCCATGGTTCCATGATTCATGATTTCCTCCTCCTTTTCTCTTCCCCCTCCCAGAGCTGACAAGCAATTCCACTGGGTTATACATGTTTCATTATTCAAAACCTATTTCCATGTTATTCATATATGCAGTAGAGGGATCTTTTAACTTTAAAACCCCAATCATATCCCCAATGAACCACATGATAGATCATATGTTTTTCTTCTGCATTTCTGTTCCCACAGTCCTTTCTCTGGATGTGTATAGCGTTCTCTCTCATAAGTTCCTTTGGATTGTCCTGGGTCACTGGATTGCTGCTAGTACAAAAGTTTATTACATTCGATTGTGCCACATGCATCAGTCTCCTTGCACAATGTTCTCCTGGTTCTGCTGTTTTTGGTCTGCATCAATCCCTGGAGGTTTTTCCAGTTCACGTGGAATTCCTCCAGTTCATCATTCCTTTCAGTGCAATAGTATTCCATGACCATCAGATACTCAATTTGTTCAGCCATTCCCCAATTGAAGGGCACTCCCTCATTTTCCAATTTTTTGCTAATGTTTTTCCAATTATTTAGATCTAGTTTCAATTGTGTGAAAAGTGTTTTGTAGTTGTGTTCATATAATTCCTGGGTTTGTAGTGGCAGGTAGATTCCCAAATATTTTATATTGTCTAGAGTGATTTTAAATGGAGTTTCTCTTTCTAAGTCCTGCTGAGTTTTGTTGGAAATATATAGAAATGCTGATGGTTTATGTGGGTTTTTCTTGTATCCTGCAACTTTGCTGAAGTTGTTAATTATTTCCACTAGCCTTATAGTTGATTTTCTAGGATTCTCTAAGTAGACCATCATATCATCTGCAAAGAATGATAGTTTAGGTTCCTCTTTGCCTACTTTGATCCCTTTAATTTATTTTTCTTCTCTAATTGCTTCTGCTAGGGTTTCTAGTGATAATAGGCATTCTTGCTTTACTCCTGAGCTTATTGGGAAGGCTTCTAATTTTTCCCTATTGCAGATGATGTTTGTTGATGGTTTTAGATATATACCACTTATTATTTTTAGGAAAGGCCTTTCTTTTCCTATACTTTCTAGTGTTTTCAATAGGAATAAGTGTATTTTGTCAAAGGCTTTTCCTGTATCTATTGAGATAATCATGTGATTCCGGTTGGTTTGGTTGTTGATATGGTCAATTATGTGGATGGTTTTCCTTGCATTCCTGGTATAAATCCCACCTGATCATAGCGAATAATCCTTGTGATAACTTACTAGAGTCTTTTTGCTAGTATTTTATTCATGTTCATGTTCATTAAGGAGATTGGTCTATAGTTTTCTTTCTCTGTTTTTAGTCTACCTGGCTTTGGAATCAGTACCATATTTGTGTCATAAAAAGAATTTGGTAAGACTCCTTCTTTGCTTATTTTGTCCAATAATTTGTATATTATTGGGATTAGTTGTTCTTTAAGTGTTTGATAGAATTCACTTGTGAATCCATCTGGCCCTGAGGATTTTTCCTTGGGAAATTCCTTGATGGCTTGTTCGATTTCTTTTTCTAAGATGGAATTTTTTAATTTCTCTTTTGTTATTTCCTCATTTGTTAATTTAGGCAGTTTATATTTTTTGGTAACTATTCACTCATTTCACCTAGTTTGTCATATTTATTGCCATATGATTGGACAAAATAGTTCTTAATAATTACCTTAATTTCCTCTTCTTTAGAGCTAAGATCACCATTTTCATCTTTGATACTGTTAATTTGATTCTCTTCTTTCTTTTTTTTTTTTTAATAGATTAACCAGTGCTTTATCTATTTTATTTGGGTTTTTTTCCAAAGTACCAGCTCCTAGTCTTATTTATTAGTTCAATAGGGACTATTTCTTGCCACTAAACCCCCAGTCCTGGCACATAGTAAGTACTTAAGAAATGCTTGTTGATTGGTTGGTTGACTCAACCAGAGGAGGGTGCTAATGGCAGTATTGGGCATTAGGTAACAGACAACATCAAGAAATGGCAGATCATCAGTACCCAACTTATGCATCAAAAGTAGCCACTTTGGCTTCCTGCAACCTTGTGAAACTGAAATTATCTACTGTGGAATGTGCTAGAAATGCACCAAGTTACCTAAGATCTTCTAGGCTGTCCAACAACTTCTTAAAATGCTTTTGTTCCACCGATCATTAAGCATCAATGACTATTAGCTATTAGAGGAGGGTTATTAGTATGGTGAGTGGGTATTGAACCTCACTACGAGAAAGACCAATTGTAGGGATGCTTGGCTTGAAGAAGAGGAGACTGGCATGGTATCCATCTTCAAGTATATGAAGAATTATCCTGTGCAGGGGGAAGTGGGCTTGTCCTCTGGTTCCAGCGGGTAGAAATGAAAATAATGAAAGGCAACATGAGGAAGTGGAGGGAACACTGGTCTGGGAGCCAAGATGTGGATGTTTATGAATGTGCTGATTCCAGTCCTACCCTTGACCATTGTGATTCCATCCAACTCATTCTACTTAGCCAGGCCTCCGCTTCCTCGTTTGCAAAATGAAGGGTTTAGGCTAAGATGATCTCTAAGTCCTATTCCAAGACACTGGGAGGCAGAATTTCTGTCAGTATAAGAAAAGACTTATAACTAAAGATGTTCAAGAATGGAACAGGTTGCCTGGGAAAGTGGTGAGCTTCCTATCATTTCAAGCATTCAAACAAAGGCTGCCTTTTTAATAGTCCCAATCAGTTAATCAAGCAAACAAGCATTTATGATATACCTACCATGTGCCCAGCCACTGTGAGGTGTCCCTGGACTGGGCAATACACAGATAAAGATGAAAAAGAGTTCCTTGCCCATAAGGAACTTATACTCTGAGGAAAGAAAATGTATATAATATAAATAAACATTTATATTGTATATTATTTGTATTATAGTTATTATTCATATTATACATTACATACAATATGGTATATAATATACTTATATTATACATACTTTCTATATATCATATTATCATATATATTATACAATATATTTATATTATATACATTTTCTATTATATATCACTTTATTATATATTTATTATATATATGTTATATATCATACAATATATTTATATTATACATATTTTCTTATATATTATTTTCTTATATTATGTATTTATTATTCATATTATAGATTATATATAACATACAATATAGTTATATTGTACATGTTTTCTATTATAT
>NC_058135.1:78152253-78215951 GCF_016433145.1 Gracilinanus agilis
GAGAGAGAGAGAGAGAGAGAGAGAGAGAGAGAGAGAGAGAGAGAGAGAGAGAGAGAGAGAGAAGTCATGAATTCAAAATAGTTATAGGTCAGAAGACTGCATCTAAATGCTTCACAGGGTGGAATAAGGTTGGAGAAGATGTTAAAAGCATCACTTTCAGCAGTATGACTTCTAGCCTCCAACCAAAGAAGCTTTTAAAATAAAATAGCCAAAGCTGAATCAGGTTAAACTTCAATTCACTGGGGACGCTTTGTCCTGGAAAAGAAGAGCTGTCATCTTCCCCCAAGACTTAAAGCTTTCAATCAGTCACAGCCAGGAGCAAGCCCTCCCACCCTTCACTCTCCCCCACTCCCCTCCAGAAAGACTAATTGCAAAAATGTTTCCAGGCAAAACAAGCCTCTGGAACCTCTTGCAAGCCAAGTTTCTGGCTCCAATTGTTCTTGCTTCAGTTCTTCTGAAAGACTGAACAGCTTTCTGCCCCGGCTAGCTTTTTCAGAGAAAATGTAAGAGCTTGGCCTTTCTTGGCCATCTCACTGGGCTTCGAGATAAAGGCCCAGCCCGCTGGAATCCTGGTACGTGCCTGCAGCTTAGGTTAGAAGTCTGACATCCCTGCTGTTGCTGAGATACAGCCTGAGAGGTCTGAGGCCTTCCAGAGCCTGTCAAGCATTACTGGGGTGGGGGATGAGGAGGGGAAAAAATGGAAAATGAGTTTGCAAAGACAGCTTTCCTTTGGTCAATCCCAGGTTCTGATCGGTACAGCCTCCTCTTGTCCAAGAGAACTCCAGATTTGAGAAACGGTCAAGATTTCGTGGCTTCCCTGCAAATTCGACAAGCCACATTTGGCAAACAGATCCAAGGGAACAGTGAGAGCCCCAATCGATATAGTTTTTCACTTCGGAAGGGGCTGTATTTTCATATAAAACTTTTTTTAAATCCTGTATTCAAAATCTGAATTAAAGAGAAAGTGAGAGTGCTGATGCACTTTGGATCAGAGAAGAGGAAGGGAACAAACATTGATTAAGCAACTACCATGCGCCATGCCCTGCACAAAGAGATTTATAAGGATTTGAGCCTCATAACAATCTTGTGAAATAGATGCTATTTTTTAAACCCTTCCTTTCCTCATAAGAGTCAATACTGTGTATTGATCTAAGGCAGAAGAGCAGTAAGGGCTAGGCAATGGGGGTAAGGGACTTGTCCAGGGTCATGCTAGCTGTGTAGGAAGTGCCTGAGTCCAGATTTGAACCCATCTCTAAGCATGGCTTTCTTTCCACTCACCTGCCCCAATAGGTGCTATTTTTATCCCTTTTTACAGATGAGAACACTGAGGCAGGCTGAGGCTAAATGACTTAACCAGGATTAGTTAATATCTGAGGTTGGATTTGGACTCAGATCTTCCTTACTCCTGGTCCAGTACTCTACACATGCCGGAGCACTAGAATGTTTGTCAAGGGATCTGGGTTCTAATCACAACTCTCCTATTAAAATTTGAGGATTTCAAACTGGACAGAAACTTAAGAATCCATCTAGTCAATACCCCTCATTTTAACTGAGGCACAGAGAAGCAAAAATGATTCATTCGAAGTTGCATTGGGACTAAATAACCAAAGTAAGATTCAAATTTGACACTGTATCTAGTGGTCTCTCCATTAAGCCACACTGCTTTCTCAATACTATCTTCTAGTGTGACCTGAGATAAGCTACCTTGGCTCTTAGGTTCCTTATTCCTAAAATGAGGACCCTGTCCTCAGGGACCCCCTTCTGCCTTGGCAGTGATGGTGGGAGAGCAATAAGAAAAGTAGACAGAAGATGCCAAGAACCACACCATTTTTAGAGTACCGACAAGTTTTCATTTGTCTGTTGGCACACTAAACAGGAGATTTTCCTCCAGGGATCTGCGGTAGGACACTGGCTAGGGGAGCCGAATCATGTCATTCGTAGGCTAGATGACCCCAATCACCCCTTCTAGTTCTGATCGGTGGTTATTTATGAATCAGAGTTCCCCAAAATCTCCCACCCCTCACTCCAAGACTCTCTCTTTTTGTAACCAGAATCTAGAGTCAAGAAAAGAGGAAACCAAAGGAATTTCCAGAAACTCTACTGGGAGTTGGGTTTGTGTAGGAATTGTTCAAACTGGAATTTGCTGCCCCTTACTCACCCATTCCTAACCAGGGCACATTCATACAATTTCCTCCTTGGGAACCATGTAGAAACACAGGTACTGAAGAGAAGGGCAGTTAGAGAGACCATCTGGCCCAGGGGCAAGCATTCCTTTTGGCCTTTCCTGGTTCACAGAAAACTGTGAACCAGATGGATGGGGGAGGGAGGGAACTAAAGGAATTATGGGAAGATGATGTTGTGCTAAGAGACAATGGATCCCACATCCTCTGAAGGTACCCCAGGGGACCTAGAGATGGACTACTCTTTGAGGACATAGCAGGAATCACCTCTAGGTTTACCCAGTACAGGAATTCAGAGAGGGACTCCAGGAGTCCTTCATGACAGGCTGAGAGCCAAGCTCCAGAGGGCAGGGCATAGGCAGCTGCCCTGGAACCTTCAGGGAGGTCTAAGTCTCCTGCCCCAGTCCAAGGCTCTGGCATCCTGCCTGAGGCTGAGGTCTGTGGCTGAGAGATTTGGGGGCATTCTGGGTGGGTCCAGAATTCTGCCTAAGCTGGGCAGGGACCCAACTCAAATTTGTGACTATTTGTTTGAGTCCAACTCCAGAGGGAGCATCCTCAGGGCAGAGGGAGCCGAGGATCCAATAAATCACTCCCAGAGACAGAGCCCGAGAACAGCCTGGTCTCAGCCATGGGATGAAATCCAATAAACGTTCATGAAGTGCCTACTGTGTACCAGACACTGTGCTAAATGCTGTGCTGGGAGTACAAAAAGAGGTAAAAGACAATCTCTGCCTTCAAGAAGCTTACAATCATCTCATGGACCCTGGACCAGCAGAAACAGGAGCCTCAGAGCCTTCCAGGTCGAGTCCAGTAAGGGATTTGGGGCTGCAGCTAAGCTCCAGGCTGAAAGAAGGACATAGGTACCATCCAGCTAGAACCGCCCCAAAGCCTATGGTGGACTGTACTCCAGTACAAGAAGCACTGAGTCCAGTACCAGGAGAGAAGGACCTCAGAAAGTACTTGTTGCAGGGAAAGGGGCCATATAAGAGGGGATCCTTGGGCAGAACCCCAAGAGTATTTTAAGGGAGGGGTCTAGACTGGCCAACTATACTCAGTACTTGGCAGGCCCTTGCTATATACCAGTGATTCCCAAATTGGGCGTTACCGCCCCCTGGTGGGTGCTGCAGTGATCCAGGGAGAACGGTGATGGCCACAGGTGCATTTATCTTTCCTATTAATTGCTATTAAAATTTTAAAAATCTAATTTCCAGGGGGCTAAGTAATATATTTTTCTGGAAAGGGGATGGTAGGCCAAAAAAGTTTGGGAACCACTGCTGAGTTTGACCCAGGGAGAGGCCTCTCCATGAGTAAATCGAGGCAAACTCTATCATGGGGAAATACCTTGGTGTGAGAGATTCCTAGGAAATAAACCCTGAAGAGGTTAGCAACTCCATAACAAGTCCAGGTAAAGTCTCAAAGAAAAAAAATACCCTGGCCACAGAGAGTCCCTCCAGGAAGTAACTCAAGAGATAGTGAATAGAAAAATGGGAGAGGAAAAATAACCTCAAGGAAATGTGGCATCTTAGAATAAATGGTGGAAATTCTCATTCAAGAACTAAATGTCATCAAAATTAGAATGGTCTGGATAGAAAACATGATTTAATAATACAAAGGAAATAGCAAAACAAATTCTTCCAAAAATTTTTAAGAGAAGAAAGTAAAAGAAATATAATATAAAAAACAACTGAATAAGTGACCTGAACACAAGTCATAGAGAAACAATCTAAGAATTAGGTCTCCTTGAAAAACAGTTTAGACACCATATTTTAGGAAATTATAAATAAAAATTGACAATAATTCTTAGAACCAGGGGACAAAGTGAAATGAGAAGGAAGCCACTGGTCACTTCCAGAAAGAAACCTAAAAATGAAATCTCCAAGGAAAATCAGAGCCAAAATCCTGACCTTCCAGATAAAAGAGAAAAATCCTCCAAGCAAACAAAAAAGAGCTCAAATACCAAAGATCAAAAGAAAGAATTGCACAAGACTTAGCAGCTTCTACTAATAAAGAGTGGGGAACTTGAATATAAAATTCCAAAAGGCAAGGGATAAAGGCTTACAACTAAGGATGACCTAAATGATAAAACTAAGTATAATCCAGCAGTGGAAAAAAATCAGGAAAGGGGGAATTCCAGACATTTCTGGTGAACAGATCAGACAGATGGTTAAATAGTTAAATAGATAGTTAGAGTTGGAAATAATTGATACAGGTAACAAGAGAAAAATAAAAAGGAACATATGTTAGTACAATTGAAAGAGAATATATAAAGATGAATTGTTCACATTTTAATAGGGAGAATAAGAAGCCAATAACTTATAATTATATAATTGTAATTATGTACAACTACAATAATAATAATAGGAAGAAATCAATAAATATTTTAAGGGTCAGAGAGAAAAGTTAAAATGATAGAGGGACTATATGGGTGATTTTGTTTTGTTTTGATGGTCTCAAGAGAAGACCAATAGGTGGAACAGCAGACTATACTAAGGAGGAAAGGAAGAAAAAGGAGAGGAAAATTACTATTACAAAAAAAAAAAGAGGTACTTAAGATGAGTATGTAGCCATAAAGGAAGAAGCAAGAGAAACAAGCATCTCATAAATTAATCTTTTATCAGAATTGCATAAAGCAATATTGAATAAAATTACACACACATATACACACACCTCCACATGGATATCAGTATACACATACATTAAACTTAAAACAAGTAGGAAGGTCCAGACACAAGGGAAAGGTAGGAAAGAGGGAGGGCAGGATAGGTAAGGGAATAGTCAAAGAAGATAATCATGATTGATGATGGAAGGAATGTGAATGGAGGATTAAAGGAAAGAAAGAGTAAAAACTTGGGATCAGGAGTATGGAAAAGAAAGAAAGTAAAAATTTAGGATCAGGGGTGTGGTAAGGGGAACAGAAAAGCTGTAACAGAGAGGGAGCAGGGTTTATAAGATCACAAGTATTAGGCAAATTTCTTCTCTTCTACCACTTTCTTATTTATAAACAGGGAAGTGAGGGCAAAGATAGAAAGACTTACCATAGGACAGGATGGAGAGAAATATACAGTCAATAGTCATTACTGTCAATGCCAATTGAAGGAGCTTATTGATAAAATGGAAGAATGGATTAGAAAATGAATCCAACAATATTTGGTTTATAAGAAACACTCTTGGGGGAAAAAAGATTCTCTTAGAGTTAAAATGAAGGGATGGAGTAAAATCTATTATGCAGAAAATAGTCTATGTTAAAAAGTAGGAAGTAGCAATTTTTAAAAAAATCAGATGATAGCAATAATTATCACAGATAAGGCTATAGTAAATAGTAGAAAAGATAAAAAGAGATAAAGAGGGAAATTACATTATATTAAAAGGCATCATGATGATAAATCAATATTAATGCTTTTATATGTGTATTTGATACATAATATACAAATACAAATAATACATATGCATGTACACATATAATATATTTATTTATATACCTAATAGCATATTATTTAAATACATATAGAAAAATTTAATCAAATTGGAAAGGGAAATACTAAGACCAAAATGGGAGAATCTTAATGCACTCTTTTTTGACCTAGACAAATCTAACCAAAAGACAAACAATAAAGAAGTAAAGGAACTGAATAGAACGTTAGAGAAATTAAAGATGATAACTTCCTGATGATTACTGAATGGGAATAGAAAGGAATTTTACACACTTCTCTGCTGTACATGGCATCTTTATAATAATTTACCATGCATTGGGACATGAAGACCATACTAAAAAATGTAGAAAACTAGAAACACTAAATACATCATTTACTGATCATAATTCAGTAAAATTACATTTAAAGAAATAATTCAAAAGTAATTGGAGACAAAATGATATAATTGTAAAGAACTGATGAATAAAAGAGCAAATTAAAGAAATAGAAATTTTCATCAAAGAAATGACAGTAATGAGACAAAACACCAAAACTTGTGGAACTTAGGTTGTCTCTATCTCTAATGTTATGTCTCTAAATGCTTTCATGAATATAAAGGAGAAAGAACAAGTAAATGCATGCAAGAAAGTATAAATAAATAAAAACATACAATGAAAAAACATTGAATAACAACAAATCATGAACCTCCAATTAATACAAAAGTAGAAATTCTGAAAATTAAAGAAGAAAAAGAAAACATTGAATTGATCAATAAGACTAGTAGTTCAGTTTTTTTGGGAAAATTCAAGTATATGCAAATATATTCAAAATATATTAAAATATATAATAGAGAAAAATTAGAGGTTTTTACAATAAGCTAAAGGCTAAAGAATGGAGGCCTATTAATTGTAGCCAGTATTAATATAACATTAGAAATACTAGCTATAGAAAGAAAAAGAATAAGTACAATAAAAGAAAAAATGAAATTATCATTTTTTGTAGGAGATATGATGCTGTAATAATAATTTTAAAGTGTTCATCACAGCGCTTGGTACATTTTATGTAAATGTTAGCTATCATCATTACTATGAGAATCCTAGAGAGTATAATGAAATTAATTAAAATAATAATTTCATCAATAATAATAATAACAGCTAGCACTTACATAGTGCTTTAAAGTTTACAAAGTGATTTACTTATGTTGTTTCAAATAAGATATTGTATGAAAAGCAAAGATGCAGGTTATAAGATAAATTCATAAAAATAATCAGCCCTCTTGTGCAAATTACCCTAAAGGCTTAGGGCACCATTGGCAAAACCTTTAGAGATTGTGTGCCCAAACTACACTTTCAAGCTGCCTGTGAGGCCCCACATTATTCCAGAGAGTGGGGGAAGGAAGTGATTTCATTGATCTGCTGGACAGAGGGGCAGGGCATGCAAAAAAAAATGTCCTCAGGCACTGCAGAAAGGGGGAATGGATTGCTGCAGCCGGGACATGCATGCCGCATCTTCACCAACACAGTCTTAGGGTTATTTTAAGTTTTAATAACTTCAGAAGTATAAATGTCACAAACTTAAAAAACAAATTTGAAAGTTTAATTATTTAAATTTACTTTATATTTTTTTAGTTTTTGAATTTTTAATAATTACTCTAAAATGCTAATTTTAACATATATTGTACAAATTCTGGATGACACTTTATCAGAGCAGTGGATTGAGGGAAGGAAGTTATCTTGCTTGGCTACCTCAGTCACTAAATCATTCTCTGCTAGACTTTTCCCTGTGGGGTCACATCAAAACTATTTTTTTTTGCATCAAATGTATGCATCAAAACTCTATTCTTAGGATAATCTTAAGACTAGGATTTAGTCATGAAGTGCTAGCCAATAAATGATTTTACTAAGTTAGAAAATGAATTGGAACACGCCAGTGTTTATGTTAAATTGTAAGAAGAAGATTATCAAGATTTAAAAATTTTAATAATCTTTTAAATGTTGTTTTTGTAAGATTATAGAATTTATATGTCTGAATATATAAAGCTTAAAGCTGCACTAAAGCTTTAAGGTTGCCCTATAAAAGCAATTTTTTCAAATTTGTGAGACAAGTAACCATTCCCCAATACATAACTGGTTTACAGACAGGAGGAGACAGTTCTCAAATGAATAATTCCAAACTATATGTCATCATATGAAAAAATCCAAATCATTAATAGAGAAATGAAAATTCTAGCTACTTTAAGGCCTTACCCCACACCTATCATATTGGCAAAGATAATAAAAGACAAAAATTAGAAATGTTGGAGGAGCTGCAGGTTCACTAATTAGTAGATTGTCAGTAGAGAGAGCTGGGAATTTGTCCACTTGTGAATTCTGGAAAGCAATGTGGAACTATGCCCAGAAAGTTACCAAATTCTGCATAACCTTTCACACATCTGGACCACTACTAGGTTTAGTTCTCAAAAAATTAAAAAAAAGGGGGGGAAAGATTTATATGTGCAAAAATATCCTCAGTAGCTTGTTTCACGGTAGCCAAAAATTAGAAACTAATGGATGTCCTCTTATCTGGAAATGACTAAACAAGTTGCGATATGTGAATTCAATGGAATATTGTTCCATAAGAAATGATGAAATGGATGATTTCAGATGAAACTGCCAAGACCTTTATGAACTTATTCAGAGCAAATGGACTAGAACTAGGAGAGCAATTTATATAACTATATTGTAGGAAAAAAAGCAAGACTTTACAACTGATCAATGCAATGATAAACCAGAAGTCTAAAGCAACGAAGATGAAACATGTCACTCATCACCTGGCTGAGAAACTTAAAATGCAAAAAAAGACACATTTTCAGACATGACTAACATAGTAATCACTTTTTCCTGACTATGTAGATATGTATCGAGGGATTTATTTTTTGGTGTTGATTTGTTAAAATTTGCTTCATGGGTGTGAGGAGTAGTGGGAGGAATAGTTTGATTTTTTTAAAAAGCTTCTTAGTAAAAAAAAGTTTAAAAATAAAAGGAAAAAACATCTTCCTATTTAACTGACTAGCATGATAGTTTTCATGAATCCCCAAATATAGGGGGACATCTTTTAAAGTTCTTTTTAGTAGTGGTTCAGCTTAATATTTTCTGCTCACATGATGGAGAGTGGGAAGTTGACTACTGAAAAATTATGGAGGAGGAACCTTAGATTTCTTACTTAGACAGTATAGATATTATCAAAGCAACTACTCCTTCTATCCATACAAATCACAACTTCTCTTAACACTGGGGGATTCTTGTCCATATCTTTCCAAAAATCTGCCATAGGAGATCTAGCCAATGCACTAACCACCTTTCTTGGTTTAGATTTTTTTTAGACCACAAAAAGGTCTCCTTTTATACTTTTTTATGGCATAGAAGTGACCCTGAATTCTCAATGGCTACATCAATAGAGGGTAACCTGGAACAGGTTTTCACATACTAGAAAAGCTTCTAGTCAAGCACTAGTTAGAGACTGAATCTGTTTTCTGATGACCAATCTAACTAATCTTGGAAAGATCTATTACCAGGAGGCTGCTATCCTGGTGATAAAACTGTTGACTACAACAACCCATGAAACAGGGGAAAACTGAAAATAACCACAAGACTGTGCTTCCTTTTTCCCCCCTTCCATTTTGACAGAGATGATAACAAATTAGTAGGAAAAAAAGAGAAAGGAATCGTAGTATTCAGACATCAACAAACTCTAATTTGACTGTTGGTACTATGAATGCAAGATCCTTTTCCAGTGAACCACATGACTAGATTCATTGCTGGAGGAGAGGAATCATTTATATTTGACATTCTTGCTATAAATTAAATCTGAAGAAGAGAGCTGCAGTTAAATGGAAGGTTTGTTCATAGGTATGCCTTAGATGAAAAGAAAGGAGTTGATTGAATGGATTTAATTGTACACCCAAAAGCTACAAGAAATATCATTTCATGGAACATTTGGCTATCATGTGTTGTAGACTATTGATGAATATTTTGGGGAAAAGACTATTATGAAAATAATTGCAGATTACACATCATTACGAGTTACTAAGGATGAAGTGGTAAAGAAATTCTATGAAGAATTTCGTAGGACCTTCATATTAACATGCACTCTGATTTTTGGTGATTTAGATACAAAGTTAGGAAGAGGTGAGGATGGAGAGAAATACACAGGAAAATTTGGTTCAGGAGATAAAAATGGTAGAGGGCTAAGACTTATAGATTATGCAGAAGCATTTTCTTCCCCAAAAAAGAATTGGTAGGCACTGAATATAGTAAGTGCCAAATAACATTACAAAAAATGCAATTGACTACATTTTAACAGATGGAAAAAGACATTGTGGCCAGGGAAGTTATGCCTGAGTCATCTATCTGTTCACAGATCTTCTGTTCAAAGCTAACATCAGAATTTATAATTATCAAGGTGAAAAAATAGTAATGAGGAAAAGATATAACTTTCAATTGAGAAGAATTAACCCTAAATTATTTTAACAGGGCATTTAAAGCCAAAGTAGGAAATAGATGACAAAAATAATATCAATAATGAGTAATAATTTCATTTAGAAACCAAACCAACCAAAAGAGCCTAGAAAATGCCTTAGTCAGCAACCATTTGACTTATTTACCAAATAGAGTGAAGTGATGGCTGTCAAAGCAATCCCAGGTTAGAATAGAAACTTGGCTATAAAATCTTATGAAGGAAGATAGTGGATGATGAGGAGCAGTGTTATCTCATAAAGTAGAAGGAAGCAACAGAGGGTAAAACCAATCTAAACAAAGATTTGCAAGATATCCAACTAAGCCAAGTCAACCTAATAGGATTCAAGGATGAAAACAGAAGGACTATGAACAGAAAACAAAAAGGAAAATATTTGCAAAAGTTATTACCAAAAACTGTTTTCTCCATCCAGGAAAATGGAACTACCACAGCTGGACCCTAACATTACACGTCCTAAGTGTGCTTAATGAGGAGTTAGAAATGGTGCTAAAGGGAACAAAATGGTAAAAGTGACCAGATTGGATTAAGGATATAGAGAGTATATCCAGACTGGAGGAGTTATAATTATGAGGGCATCAAAGAATCCAAATTCGAACCCAATTTACAAGGTATATAAAGGATGATAAGATGCCAAAAGCATAGAAAGAATCCCAGACTTTATTGATTAAAAATATTAATTGGAAAATGATTAACAACTAATGACCTATGTTGTTGTTGCTGTTAAGGTGTGTTAGTTGTGTGTAATTCTTCATGTCTCCATTTGGGGTTTTCTTGGAAAAGATACTAGAATGGTTTGCCATTTCCTTCTCCAGCTTATTTTCCAGATGAGGAAACTAAAACAAACAGGGTTAAGTGACTTGTCCAGAGTCACAGCTACTGAAGTATGTGAGACCAGATTTAAACTCAGGAAGATGAGTCTTCCTAACTCCAGGTCAACACTAGCTACCGAGCCACTTAGCTGCCTATGCAGTTTTTGTAATATACAAAATGAAGGCATCTAAAGTGGGGGTACAATATTCAATGATGGGGGTGTAGCTGTGTCGCCTCACAATTGATCAAATGAGGAATTATCTCTGAAGTGCTTAACCCAATATCTGGCAAAGAGTGGATGCCTAATAAATGTTTGTTCACCTTCTTCCCCCCACCCATGATGAACTCAAAGATGTAGAGGATATGAGATCCCATTATACTTATTGACTGTTGATTATGAAAAACCATTCAACTCAGCAAAATGGTATTAGTCAAACCAGCAAACCTTTTATTTGCTGCTAGCTCATTGGGTTTTGTCCATAGTGTTGCTCTTTCTATCTGAAAGGACTGTACTTCCCAAGAAGTATAACCACCCCCTTCTCCATGCTAACTCAACCCTTCTCTGTTCATCCAGTGAGAGTCTCTTTCTATTTTCTATTTTCCTTTCAGATTTCAAGTCCAACTTCAGAGCGGCTCCAATCAGAGCAGTTGATGTTTACAATGTTCTGTGCAAGGTGGCAGGAATAACACCACTGCCCAACAATGGCTCCTGGTCCCGAGTGGCATGCATGCTAAAAAGCCAGCCTAGTGTGGCCCATTTGGTTCAGCCAAGCAGCTGTGCCCTAGCATTCTTTCTCTTGTTCCTGTTTGTATAACAAATCTGATTCCTTGGGTCTCAAAACAAAGCCAGTCAGTGTTTCTCCAAAGAGGAAAGTTGTTGTTTTTTCTTTCTCTCCCTTTGTATTTGAATAATAGCTTCATTAACAGAAAAGACTAGATAAATGATAAATGGAACATTTATGAAATGGTTATATACACACTCTCCTACACACAATTTATTTTCTATTATTTTAAGACACTTTTTTTTGCCTGAAAGTAGAGAGCACCTCAACTGTCTCTAATTCATTCAACTCTAAACCACTTGCCCATCACACCAAGAAACTCAGGAGAATATAACCAGCTGGGCCAATGTCTTGGCATATTGTCCACTAGACTTGATATCTGTAATGTTTCTGTCTCCTTGGCTCTTCTCTGCCATGTTTTCTTACAAAGCAGTCCCTCCCAGGCCAGTTTGAGCTTGTGCCATGCTTATATGCAAGACCATTAGCCAGTATTCACATCTCTAATCCTGCATTATTTTTTTCCATGCAATATCAGAAGAGGGCTAGGTCAATGACAATTACTTTCTCATGTTCCTAATTCAAGTGAAAGGGGAATTGTTCCTACCAAATCCGTCCATACAAGGTGCTCCTTTATATGGGTCCCTTTGCCCACAATTTAGGGAGAATCCCAAAGCAAAGCCAAGTGATTGATCTATCCAGAGACTGAATGTATCAGTCTCTAGTTCTAAATTGCAGAAAATCAAATTTGAGCTGCCTTGAAGCATTGAAATATAACAGCTCCATAGTACTGATCCCTTGCTCAGAGTAAACACTGGATAGAGGCTTGTTTGTATTTGAGCACTTATTTGAGGGCAATTCCATGAAGGTACCTATTTAAAAAAAGACTGGTTTCTCCCTAGAGTCTGATTTGGTAAGTAAGAGATGATATGTTATTCTAGGGTAGAAAATGATATACCAAGTAATGAACAACTGAGTGTATTACCAAATAACTCACATGAAGAGAATTATTTTTTTAAGCTTCCACTAGATATCAATAATTTTATCCATAGGCACTTATTAAGTGCCTACTGTATGTACTTATTAAGTGCCTACTGTATGCAAGTGAGAGGTGGCATGAATAGGTGATGAAGAGCTGGCTTAAGGTCTAATCTTGTCTATGACACATATTGGCTAACAGGGAAGTCAATCACTTGCCTCTTGGAGCCCAAGGCAACTCTAAGACTATGTTCCTGAGAAAGTGCCAACCTTTACTGGTAGTTTCTTCACCATTTTAGTGAAATCCCAGGTCCAGTCCCTAGGCCTTCTATGTGCCAGACACTGTGGATATAAAGGAAGACAAAATTTGCATTGTGGAAGATAAACTATGGAAGACAAAAGTTTTTTTTTTTAATTACCCATGTTCATACAAGTTCTGTAACAACCCAGAATGCCAAAGGAATGGGAGAGACACATCAAGTGCATGTCTGCTATTCCACAAATCATCCCTTAACTAGTCAATAAATATGCTCAACCCACTTGGGGCCCAACTTCTTTGAAAATCTCCAAAATCTGATGGAACAGGGAACACTCTTCTTGTATAACAGATCTAATTCCAGGAGTCCCCAAACTCCAAGACTTAGTGGAACAGATAACATTGAGCCTGAGCGGAAAAGTTTTGATTTTCTTCTTCTAACAATTTACTTCTAGAGACCTAAAGATAAAAAAAGGCCTCGTTGGGCATTTTCAAATGCCAGGAGTGACACAGTTCTATCTCATTGTATAAGAGCCACGTGATTGTACCACAGACTGAACCCATCCGAGAAAGTGACTTTTCATCTGGCACTGGCCAGCCATAAGATGCCACAGGAGAGAAAGACCCAGCACAATGCTCCACTTGGAAGAAACATCCTCCTCCTCATCCCAAACCAAATGGCGTGAGGGTTGTCTTTATGGCATGAGCTATGAGGATAAGGAATCATAGCTTTAAAAAATAAATCTAATCTTGACAAAGGACTTCTGTAATCTCAGTAAAGTTTTTTGTAATGTATTTTTAAAGCTCCAAAAAACCACCAAATCAATTGGAATGAAGGCAAATCAACCTTTGTTGTCTGGATTTATTTATTTATTTATTTTGGGGACTAGATCTGTGATATTATTGGTATAGGTTACTCTAAATGTGGAAATGCCTTCCACCATTGCTGGTCAGTACCTCCTTTACAACAAATGGTCTTAGATAGCATCCTTGGAGCATTAAGTGGTTCAATGGCAGGGCCAAGTAGGTGACTCAATGAATCAAGAGCCAGGCCTAGAGATGGGAGGTCCTAGATTCAAATTTGGCCTCAGACATTTCTTAGCTGTGTGATCCTGGGCAAGTCACTTAGCTCCCATTGCTGAGCCCTTACCAATCTTTTGTTTTGGAGCCAATACATAGTATTAATTCTAAGACAGAAGGTAAGGTTTGTTTGCTTCTTTTTTAAGAGGCTCAATGGTTCACCAGCATCACACACCTAATACATGTCAGACATGGGGTTTGAACTCTAAACTTCTCTATAGAAAACCTAATTTCCCCTCCCCTTTACCATGCTTTCTCTTGTGTTCCCTGGATATTGGGAATAAAGGGCATTTTAGTGCTTTGAAAACAGCTATTTTTTAAAGTTCATTTTTCTCCCATGATGGACAAAGTTCTAATGAATTCAGCTAAGCACACATTTCCCCAAGTTAACGAACTATCCATATGGAGACAAAATAAATGTCAGGATGCAGGATCATGAAGATATCTAAATCTATACACAGTTTCACCTCCAGCTCTATTCTATCTCACCAAGTTCTTCCTCTTTCATCCAGAGAATCTTAAACTTGGAACCCAGAGTTTCTGATGATGACAGAGGAAGGGAGGAATTTAAAAGAAAACATGAATAATGGAAGGACATGTGGAATTTTTTTTCTGAAGAATTAAGGCACAGGAAAATGTATTTGTCATGTATTATTTAACATTTTATGCCATTGATTTGGAGAATGAAAACTTTTTTTAAGAGTTGCATATGACACAAAATTGGGAGAGACAGTTAATATGCTAAGTGACAAAGCCAAGATCCAAAAAAGTCTCAATAAGATAGCATGTTGGGGTTGGATCTAGACAGACAGACAGATACATAGTTAGATAGAAGATGGATCAATAGAAGATAAATAGATAAATAGATACATAGATGATAGATACATAGGAAGACAGGAAGATAGAAAAAAAAGAAAGATAAATAGGAAGGTAGAAAAATGGATGATAGGAAGATAGAGAAAAAGAAAGATAGAGGATAAATAGATAGATGATAGTTAGAACATGTGGTTATATTTAGCCAAATTAATTTAATAGAAATAAATGTAAAAGTATTATACTCAGGTTCCAAAAAATCAATTTTAGAAGTACACAATAGGGAAAATGACTGGATAGCAATTCTTCTGAAAGTTCAGCCATTCCATGAGGAAATCTATTCAGAGATGATTCTTACTTTGAAAAATGTAAAAGCATTTGATTTTTAAATTACTCTAATAGTTTTAAATTTGTTATTTCATTGGTTTGAGTATAACACAGTTTTTCCACACCTTCTTAAATAGTTATACAAGTTGCGGTGACCTTTCAAAAATATATTATATTCTGTCTGGTGGCAGAAATCCTGGGGATGAGCAACCAGGCCAATCATTTTATAATAGATGCATAGTTCATCTTGAGGCACAAAGACTTTTCCAGCCTGGAGGGACTCAAAAGAGTTTTTGCATCATTGATATAGCCTTTGAGAACCCAAGTTCACTGGAATACTGTAATGAGACACCAAAGTAGGACTTTAATGAAGGGTATAAACATAGACATCTATACTATGGGACATTTTTAATCAGTGATTTGAAAAGAAGCAGAGATGGAATGCTCATCAAGTTTGTAATTTAAAATAAGAGGTGGGGTTAAGATGGCGGCAGAGTAAAAAGTAACTGCTAGACCTCTCCTAACCCACGCATATAGGACTCCTCATGAAGACATAAAAACAAATCCAGAGGAAAGAAGGGACCCCACAACAGGGAACAGCATCAAAGGTACGGGGAATTGGGGCATTTCCATGCTATAAATGGATGAAACAGCTCTCACGAAAACATGAGCAGAGCAACCCCCTCCCCCCACCCCACACCACCTACAACTCCAAAGCCAGCGCATGAGTCAGAGCAAGTTTGAGGCACCCACTAAGTCATTGGCAGCTCACCAGGGTTTGTTCCTGAGAGCAGCAAGACTTAAGGCCCCCCAAGAGGCTAAAGAACTCACGGACTCTGAAAACAGACCCTGAGCCGAGGCACAGGCGAAGGGCTTGACACAGGCGTGGGCTAAGGCGAGGACTAAGGCGTGGACAAAGGGGTTGATTCTGAGTGCAGGAGCGGACCTTGAGTGGGGACCCAGTGCAGAGAGGTGCTTGACTGTGGAAGCAGCTCCCTGAGACTGTTAAAGGAGCTTCAGGCAGAAGAACGAGCAAGGAGACCACCAGGAGGCTTGTCTCAAAACAACTAGACCTGAGATCTCAGGAGTCTAAAGGGTGCAGACAGATACTGAGCGCAAGCATAAAGCTGAGAGGGAACTCAGCTTACAATGGCAAGCCAGAATCATCAGGAAAACCAGAAGAGAAAGATGAAGAAGAAAAAACCTTTAACACTTGACAACTTTTACACAGAAAAAATCCAGACAACAGAGGAAACAGGAGAGGAGAACAAACAATCCAAACCTTCCCAAAACAATGAAAATGGGTCACAAGGTCTTGAAGAGTTCAGATCTGAGATCATGAGAAAAATGGAAGAGATCTGGCAAGAAAACAACAGTTTAAAAGGCAGAATTTCATAATTGGAAAGTGAGGCAAGTAAATCAAAGACCAGAAATGAGCAGATTGAAAAGGAAAACCAAAAGATTGCAGCCGAAAACCAGCCTCTAAAGACTAGAATTGGGCAATTAGAAAAAGATGCCCCCAAATCAAAAGAATTAATAAGCAAATTGGAGACCAAAATCAAACAGCTAGAAAACAGGTCACACCAAAATGAAAAGGAAAATCAAAAGCTTATAGCAGAAAACCACTCTCTAAAGACAAGAATTGGGCAAGTAGAAGCCAATGATCTATCAAGACAGCAAGAACAAATAAAACAAAGTCAAAAGACTGATAAAATAGAAGGAAACATGAAATATCTCAATGAGAAACTGACAGATCAAGAAAACAGGTCTAGAAGAGACAATCTGAAAATCATTTGTCTTCCTGAAAAAGCAGAAATTAATAGAAATTTGGACTCCATACTAAAAGAAAATATTCAGCAAGATTGACCTGAAGTTCTACAAGAGAGCAATATAGACATTGAAAGGATCCATAGATCACCACTCTACACTAGAGCCTGAAAAGACAACCCCCAGGAATATAATAGCCAAATTCAAGAGCTTCCAAGTAAAAGAAACAATTTTACAAGAAGCTAGAAAGAGACAATTCAGATATCAAGGAGCACCAATCAGGATCACACAAGATCTGGCAGCCTCCACACTAAAAGACCGCAAGGCTTGGAATATGATATTCAGAAAGGCAAGAGAACTGGGTTTACAACCAAGGATCACGTACCCATCAAAACTGACTATATTCTTCCAGGGGAAAGTTTGGGCATTCAACAAGATAGAAAATTTCCAAGCATTTGCGCAGAAAAGACCAGGACTAAATGGAAAGTTCGATATCCAACATCAAAAATCAAGAGAAACATGAAAAGGTAAATAAGAAACAGAAGGGAAAGTAAGAAAACTCATATTTTTTAAATTTGCCTCTTTAAGGGCTTCAATAAGATCTAATTATTGGAACTCCTATATGGAGAAATGTTATGTATAATTCTCTGTAGTGAACTCTGTTCCCCATTATAGCATTCACTATTATAATAATTAGAAGAATTATTCATAGGGAGAGGTTGGAATACTAAATGGTCTAAGATGATATGGGCAGGAGGGAAAGAGGGGAGTGAATAGTGGAGGACACCAAAAGAATCTTGAAGAAATAAGAAAAATAGGATATTCTATTACACACAAAGAGGGCATGGGAAGGGGAAGTGATGAATACTATTATAAGAAGGAGAGGAAGAGAGCATTAAGAGGTAATATTTACACCTTACTCTCAGTGTAATTAACCCTGAGAGGGAAGAATAGTTATATCCATTGGGATATAAAACTCTATCTAACCCTACTGAGAAAGTCAGAAAGGATAAACCAAGGGGAGCAGGGGATTGGGGAGGTCAAAAAAGGGAGGGGAGAAAAAGAGGAGGGAATTCATCAGGCCTTAAAAATAAAAATAGGGGAATAATAAGGGAGGGGGTAAAAAGGGAAGTAAATCAAGGGAGGGGACAAGGGTTACTGGCTTAAAGCAAACCACTGGTTTAAAAGGAAATAGTGTAAGAAGAAGGGATAGAATTAGGGGAGGACACCAAAATGTCAGTGAATACACAACTGATAATTATAACTCTGAATGTGAATGGGATGAACTAACCCATTAAACAGAAGCAAATAGCAGAGTGGATTAGAAACCAAAATCCTACCTTATGTTGTCTACAAGAAACACATATGAGGCAGGTGGATATACACAAGTTTAAAATAAAGGGCTTCAGCAAAATCTTTTGGGCTTAAAATGAGAAAAAAAGGCAGGAGTGGCAATCATGATTTCTGATAAAGCCAAAGTAAAAATAGATATGATTAAAAAAGACAGGGAAGGTAATTACATCCTGATAAAAGGCAGTATATACAACGAGGAAATAACATTGCTCAATATGTATGCACCAAATGGCATAGCATCCAAATTTGTAAAGGAGAAACTGGTAGAGCTCAAGAAGGAAATAGATAGTAAAACCATACTATTGGGAAATCTAAATATTCCTCTTTTGGATATAGATAAATCAAACCAAAAAATAAATAAGAAAAAGGTAAGAGAGGTGAATGAAGCCCTAGAAAAATTAGATTTAATAGATATGTGGAGAAAAATAAATAGGGACAAAAAGGAATACACCTTCTTTTCAGCTGCATATGGTACATTCACAAAGATGTAATAGGGCATAGAAACATTGCAAACAAATGCAAAAGAGCAGAAATAATAAATGTAACTTTCTCAGATCATAATGCAATGAAAATAATAATTAGTAAGGGCACCTGGACAGGCAAATCAAAAACTAATTGGAAATTAAATAATATGATTCTCCAAAACCAGCTAGTCAAAGAAGAAATCATAGAAACAATCAATAATTTCATTGAAGAGAATGACAATGATGAGACATCCTACCAAACTCTGTGGGATGCAGCCAAGGCAGTACTCAGGGGGAAATTTATATCCTTAAGTGCATATATTAACAAATTAGGGAGGGCAGAGATTAATGAATTGGGCATGCAACTTAAAAAATTAGAAAGAGAGCAAATAAAAACCCCCCAGATGATAACTAAATTAGAAATACTAAAAATCAAGGGAGAAATTAATAAAATCAAAAGTAAAAGAACTATTGAATTAATAAATAAGACAAGAAGCTGAATTTTTGAAAAAACAGATAAAATAGACAAAGTACTGGTCAATCTAATTAAAAAAAGGAAAGAAGAAAACCAAATTGACAATGTCCAAGATGAAAAGGGAGACCTCACTTCTAATGAAGGGGAAATTAAGGCAATCATTAAAAACTATTTTGCCCAATTATATGGCAATAAATATAGCAATCTACGAGATATGGATGAATATTTACAAAAATATAAATTGCCTAGATTAACAGCAGAAGAAATAGAATACCTAAATAATCCCATATCAGAAAAAGAAATTGAACAAGCCATCAAAGAACTCCCTAAGAAAAAATCGCCAGGGCCTGATGGATTTACAAGTGAATTCTATCAGACATTCAAAGAACAACTAATCCCAATACTATACAAATTATTTGATATAATAAGCAAAGAAGGAGTCCTACCAAATTGCTTTTATGACACAAATATGGTACTGATTCCAAAGCCAGGGAGATCATAAACAGAGAAAGAAAACTACAGACCAATCTCCCTAATGAACATAGATGCAAAAATCTTAAATAGAATCCTAGCAAAGAGACTCCAGCAAGTGATCAAGAATATCATCCACCATGATCAGGAGGGATTTATACCAGGAATGCAAGGTTGGTTCAACATTAGGAAAAGTATCCACATTATTGACCATATCAACAATCTAACAAACAAAAATCACATGATTATCTCAATAGATGCTGAAAAAGCCTTTGACAAAATACAGCACCCATTCCTACTGAAAACACTAGAAAGTATAGGAATAGAAGGACCTTTGCTAAAAATAATGAACAGTATATACCTAAAACCATCCACAAGCATCATATGCAATGGGGATAAATTAGAAGCCTTTCCAATAAGTTCAGGAGTGAAACAAGGATGCCCATTATCACCTCTATTATTTAACATTGTACTAGAAACACTAGAAGTAGCAATTAGAGAAGAAAAAGAAATTGAGGGTATTAAAATAGGCAATGAGGAGACTAAACTATCACTCTTTGCAGATGATAATATGGTCTACTTAAAAAATCCTAGAGAATCAACTAGGAAGCTTGTAGAAATAATCAACAACTTTAGCAATGTGGCAGGATACAAACTAAATGCACATAAATCGTCAGCATTTCTATATATTTCCAACACATCACAGCAGCAAGAGGTAGAAAGAGAAACACCATTTAAAATCACCCTAGATAACATAAAATACTTGGGAATCTATCTACCAAAACAAACACAGCAATTATATGAAAACAACTACAAAACACTTTCCAAACAAATAAAACTGGATCTAAACAATTGGAAAGCCATTAATTGCTCATGGGTAGGACGAGCTAACATAATAAAAATGACCATTCTACCCAAATTAATTTACCTATTTAGTGCCATACCTATCAAATTACCAAAAAACTTCTTTACTGAATTAGGAAAAACTATAACAAATTTCATTTGGAATAACAAAAGATCAAGAATATCAAGGGAAATAATGAAAAAAAAATGTGAAGGAAGGGGGCCTAGCAGTGCCAGATATTATACTATACTATAAAGCAGCAGTCATCAAAAAGGTATGGTACTGGCTAAGAGACAGAAGGGAGGATCAGTGGAATAGACTTGGGGTAAGTGACATCAGCAAGACAGTATATGATAAACCCAAAGAGCCCAATTTTTTGGGACAAAAATACCGTATTTGACAAAAACTGTTGGGAAATTTGGAAAACAATATGGGAGAAATTAGGTTTAGATCAACATCTCACACCCTACACTAAGATAAATTCAGAATGGGTGAATGACTTGAATATAAAGAGGGAAACTATAAATAAGTTAAGTGAACACAGAATAGTATACTTGTCAGATCTCTGGGAAAGGAAAGATTTTAAAACCAAGCAAGAGTTCAAGAAAATTACAAAAGGTAAAATAAATTATTTTGATTATATAAAACTAAAAAGCTTTTGTACAAACCAAAACAATGTAGCCAAGATCAGAAGGGAAACAACAAATTGGGAAAAAATCTTTATAACAAAAAACTCTGACAGGGGTCCAATTACTCAAATATACAAGGAGTTAAATCAATTGTATAAAAAATCAAGCCATTCCCCAATTGATAAATGGGCAAGGGACATGAATAGGCAATTTTCAGATAAAGAAATCAAAAGTATCAATAAGCACATGAGAAAGTGTTCTAAATCTCTAATAATTAGAGAAATGCAAATAAAAAAAAACTCTGAGGTATCACCTCACACCTAGCAGAACGGCTAAAATGAAACAAGTGGAGAGTAATGAATGTTGGAGGGGATGTGGCCAAATTGGAACTTTAATGCATTGCTGATGGAGTTGTGAACTGATCCAACCATTCTGGATGGCAATTTGGAACTATGCTCAAAGGGCTATAAAAGAATGCCTGCCTTTTGATCCAGCCATACTATTATTGGATTTGTACCCCAAAGAGATCATAGATAAACAGACTTGCATGAAAATATTTATAGCCGTGCTTTTTGTGGTGGCAAAAAACTGGAAAATGAGGGTATGCCCTTCAATTGGGGAATGGCTGAACAAATTGTGGTATATGCTGGTGATGGAATACTATTGTGCTCAAAGGAATAATAAACTGTAGGAATTCCATGTGAATTGGAAAGACCTCCAGGAATTGATGCAGAGTGAAAAGAGCAGAGCCAGAAGAACACTATACACAGAGACTGATATACTGTGGTAAAATAGAATGTAATGGACTTCTGTACCAGCAGCAATGCAATGACCCAGGACAATTCTGAGGGATTTATGGTAAAGAAAGCTACCCACATTCAGAGGAAGAACTGCAGGAGAGGAAACACAGAAGAAAATCAACTGCTTGAAAACATGGGTTGATGAGGACATGACTGGGGATCGAAACTACCACACCAATGCAACTATCAACAATTTGGAAATAGGTCTTTATTAATGACACATGTTAAAACCAGTGGAAATGCATATTGGCCAGGGGAGGGAGGGAGGTCAGGGGGTGAAGGAGAAAGTAAGAGCATAATCATGTAACCATGTTAACTTTTCTAAAATATAAATATTAATAAATGTTAAAAAAAAAGAAGTATAGATGGGAAGTTTTGTAGAAGTTCTGATACTCCATAGTAGCCATACTGAAGTAATCATAGATCCATTAAAGTATTCCTTTCAATTAAAAAAAAAACGAACTGGGTCAAAATGAAACACAACTAGGAGAGTGAAGGTACCAGTGAAACATTGGAAAGGATCTCAGGCAAGTTTGCTATTTGCCTCAGTAAATTCTACTTTGTACAATTATGTACCCATAATGCCAAATGTTGCTATCAATAGAAACAAGGACACTGTGCAAAAAGGGACAATGAATTGTTTTAGGTGTCTTCTAAGAAAGCATCTTAAATTTTTCTAAATACTAACCACTGCCCACATAAACCTCTGAGTAATTAACCTATTACACTGGCGACCAAAACCGCCCTCCAAAATACCTGTTGAATTAAAAATGGCAACCTTAAAAGAGCTGTTGGATCCTAGTCTAAAGAATGTGCCAATGCAAGGAGATTGATGTTGTTTAAAGATGTTTGCTTTGAAATGATCCAATATCACTTAAGTGCACATTATATCTCAGGCACTGAGCTTAAGGGCATGAAAGAATGAAATGAAAGAAAATAGTACTTGGGATAACTTAAGCCATCAATAATCCAGCTGTATTACTAAAGTCTCTAAATTTAAATCACATCTTTGCTTTATTTTCTTGTTACTATTTTCACATAATCTGATTATATTATAATTATGACATAAAATTATAATAAACCTTATTTTATTAAATAGATCACTCAGATTTTTGTAAAATGTGGAAAATGTAAACCCCATTGATGGGAACTTTGAACATTTTTTTTTTCTAGCTGGCACCTACTTAAGAAGTGAAGGTTACCAAAGTCCTGGACAGATAGCACATTTGATCCTCATCACCAGCTTTTGAGGTAGACACCATAGTTATTTATTATCTTTATTTTACAGATGAGGAAACTGAGGCCCACAAAAGTTAAATGACTTGCCAATAGTCACAAGAGCTAGTAGATGTCAAAGGATATGTTTGAACCCAAATTTGCCCTGACTCAAAGACCAGCATTCTTTCAAAACTATGTCACACAACTTGTTCAGTCATTTTCAGTTGTGTCTGGAGGTTTTCTCAGCAAAGATACCATAAAGTTTGCCATTTTCTTCTTCAGCTAATCCTACAGATAAGGAAACTGAGGCAAATAGAATCAGGTGACTTTCCAACAGTCACATAGTGAGTGTCTGAGGCTGAATATGAATGCATGTAGATGAGTCTTTCTAATTCCAAGCCCAGTTCTCTTCACTGCATCACCTGGCTGTCCCTACAAAAATACCTCTTAGAGAGAAAGATCTATTTAAAGCAATATTGATTTTCTAATTTGCTTCCTTTGTAAATTTGGTTTGATTTTTGTATGTTAGGTTTTCTTAAAGAAAAGCACACCTACAAATTGAGCTCCAGTAAATTTGAGAGCTGAATTGTAAAATAGATAATGAAAAATGCTTTTGAAGTAACAACTGGGCTGAGTCCATCGCTCAGGACTTTGATATCCTTCCACATCACATATATAGGTGCTATAGCTTAACCATATTCTACTCTAATATCAAGTATCTACCTCTCATCTCAATTCCAATCCTAGGTTTTTATCAAAATTCAATATTACCCCATACCCTACCTCAGGAAACTAGGGGACCCAATAGATAGAGTGTCTGACCTAGAATCAGGAAAACCTGAATTCAAATCTTATCTGAGACAATTACTAGCTAGGTGAACCTGTCTGCCTCAGTTCCTTCATATGTGAAATGAGCTGAGGAAGGAAATGGCAAACTACTGTAATATCTTTGCCAAGAAAACCTCAAATGGGGTCATGAAGAGTTGGACATAACTAAAACAAGTGAATAACAACAATCCTCCCTCGCCATCATCCCAATCTCAAATATGACCCATCATTGAATTAGGTTTTAAAGTTGGAAGGGATCTTTAAGTTCACCTGGTTAGAGATTTCTAGATTCTCAGAGCTCCCTGGAACTTGAGATTCAAAGTCCATCTATCCCAATCCACACCAGAGCAAAAATGTCCTCTACGATATCTTTGACAAGGGGTCATTCAGTCTTCCCTTGAAGACCTCTGGTGATGGGAATTTACTACCTCCAAAGGCAGCTTATTCCAACTTAGGGCAGGGAATCATAAGCTAATTATCGCTAAATCAGCGTCTTTGCATTTCTACCCATTGTTCTTATTATCCTCTTTGGAGCCAAGCAAAATAAGTTTAATGGCTTTCCCACATGACTGTCCTTCAGGTATTTGGAAATAGCTATCATATCTCCCCAAATCTTCCCCTCATGCTCCAAGTCTCTTCTCCAGGCTAAACACTTCCATTTCCTTCTATCAATTCTAATATAGCATGCTTTCTTCAATATCCAGATTGCCCATCTCTGAATGAGCTCCAACCTGTCAATGTACTTTCTAAAATCTGGCTCTCTAGATTTTATACAATACTCCACATGTTTGTCTGAACAGAGCAGAATATGGTGCAGCTATCAACTCCCTTATTCTGAACACTAGGTTTCTATGTATTTCTTTTTGTTTTCAGTCATTTCAATTGTTTCTGAATCTTTATGACCCCTTGTAGAGTTTTCTTGGCAAAAATACTGGAGTGGTTTGCCATTTCCTTCTGCTACCCATTTGACAGATGAGGAAACAGAGGCAAGCAGAGTTAAATTACTTCCCCAGGGTTACACAACTAATAATTGATTAAAGCCAGATTTGAATTCAGGAAGATGAATTTCCCAACTCCATACCTGACATTCTACCTACTGCGCCACCTAGCTGCCTATAAACAAGAAAAAAGAAATTTGCATAAATATATAACACATCTAGAGCCATTCCCCAATTGATACTTGATCAAAAGATATGAACAATTTAAAAAAAAGAATTGCAAACTATAAATGAATATATGAATAATGATCCAAATAATCAATAGAGCTGGATATTAAAGCAATTCTGAGATTATACCTCATACATGTAAACTGGCAAAAATGACAAAATATGGGAATAATCATGTTGGAGAAGCTACAGGAAGATAGTCATACTGCTGTATTGTTGGTAAACCTGGGACAGGATTCAGCCCTTTTGGATTTCAGTTTGGAAATATATACCACAAACTAACTAAATTATCTGTCCATACTCTTTGATTGAATGATCTTACTACTGGGCATATATCCCAGGGAAGTCAACCAGTAATAAAGGTGCAGTAGACACAAAAATCTTCATAAGAGACCTCTGTGGGAGCTAAGAACTGGAAATGAAATAGATGCCCATCAATTCAGTTGGTTAATCAATAAATATCTATTAAAAACTATATGACAGGCATTATGATAGCCCCCAGGGATATAAAGAAAGCAAAAGTATGGTCCCTGTCCTCAAGTAAGTCACATTCTAAAAGTAGGAGAAAACATGGGACCAACTATGTGCAATTGATAGCTATAAAGACAGACAGACAGACAAAATGATGGATAGATAGACAGATAGTGTTACAATTAAAAATGATAAAGACTGATATAATAATAGAAATTAGTAGTTTAATTAAAGCCATGCTGATAGGGATAAAATTATTAGACCACACGCCTGTAAGTATTCAAACTGCTGCCTCAGCCATTTTACCTTTCGTACCTTCTGCTCAGGTAGCTAAAAGGGTCACTTCCTCCTCTCCCAGGGGACTTAACCCCTCTCTTACATCATCATACTTCCTGTTTGCCATGAGGAATCATGGGAAATGTAGTTTCAAAGTTCCCACGTGTCCATAGGAAATATATAACATACTTTTAAATGGCATTTTCCCAATTCCAAATATACAATAGGTACTGTCAGAGGGAAATGAGTCAAGGTAGAGACTGAGGAAAGATCATTTCAAGTATATAATGGATGAAAAATAGTGGTATGTGAATGCAATGGAATATTTGTGTATTAAAAAATGATATATAGGAGAATTCAGAGGAACGTGGGAAGATTTATATAAACTGATGCTAGACAAAATCAACAGAACCAGGGAAGTAATCTATAGGACTACATTAGTCTAAATAAAAATCACTAAAAGGAAGTGAACTCAGTAATAGGAAACCAATGAAAGTCTTGAAAAACTGATAATGAAATATACCTTCTCATTTGCAGCAAAAAAGTGAAAAACATGATTGGTCTATCAGTTGGTTTTGCTTGATTGTTATTCTATTAGATAGATATTAGATAGAAGAGTGTTCTCTCTAAAAGGAAGAAGGAAGAAATGACTGATTTAGAGATAAAATGAATCAATAAAATGAATTTTATTTTTATTTTTTATTTTTTTATTTTTAGAAAAATTTTCCATGGTTACCTGATTCATGTTTTTACTTTTCCCTTCACCCCCTCAACCTCCCCCCCTCCATAGCTAATGCGCATTTCCACTGGTTTTAATGTGTCATCAATCAAGACCTATTTATATATTATTGATAGTTGCATTAGTGTGGTCCTTTCGGGTCTACATTCCCAATCATGTCTTCATCAACCCAAGTGTTCAAGCAATTGTTTTTCTTCTGTCTTCTCCTGTAGTTCTTCCTCTGAATGTGGGCATCGTTCTTTTCCATAAATCCCTCAGAATTGTCCTGGGTCATTGCATTGCTGCTAGTACAGAAGTCCATTACATTCTATTTTACCACAGTATATCAGTCTCTGTGTACAACATTCTTCTGGCTGTGCTTCTTTCACTCTGCATCAATTCCTGGAGGTCTTTCCAGTTCACATGGAATTCCTCCAGTTTATTATTCCTTTGGTCACAATAGTATTCCATCACCAACATATACCACAATTTGTTCAGCCATTCCCCAATTGAAGGGTACACCCATGCTTTCCAGTTTTTTGCCACCACAAAAAGTGCAGCTATATATATTTTTGTACAAGTCTGTTTATGTATGATCTCTTTGGGGGTACAAACACAGCAATGGTATGGCTGGATCAAAGGGAAGGCAATCTTTTATCGTTCTTTGAGCATAATTCCAAATTGCCATCCAGAATTGTTAAATCTGTTCACAACTCCATCAGAAGTGCATTAATGTCCCAATTTTGCCATATCCCCTCCAACATTCATTACTCTCCCCTTCTATCATTTTAACCAATCTGCTAGGTGTGAGGTGATACCTCAGAGTTTTTTTTGATTTGCATTTCTCTAATTATTAGAGATTTAGAACACTTTCTCATGTGTTTATTGATACTTTTAATTTCTTTATTGGAAAATTGCCTATTCATGTCCCTTGCCCATTTATCAATCGGGGAATGGCTTGATTTTTTAGACAATTGATTTAGTTCCTTATATATTTGAGTAATTAGACCTCTGTCAGAATTTTTTGTTATAAAGATTTTTTCTCAGTTTGTTGTTTCCCTTCTATTTTGGTTGCATTGTTTTTGTTTGTACAAAACCTTTTTAATTTAATATAATCAAAATTATTTATTTTACATTTTGTAATTTTTTCTAACTCTTGCTTGGTTTTAAAATCTTTCCTTTCCTAGAGATCTGACAAGTATACCATTCTGTGTTCACTTAATTTACTTACAGTTTCCTTCTTTATATTCAAGTCTTTCACCCATTCTGAATTTATCTTAGTGTAGGGTGTGAGGTGTTAATCTAAACCTAATCTCTCCCATATTGTTTTCCAATTTTCCCAGCAGTTTTTGTCAAATAGTGGATTTTTGTCCCAAAAGTTGGGCTCCTTGGGTTTATCATACACTATTTTGCTGACGTCACTTATCGTCTATTCCACTGATCCTCCCTTCTGTCTCTTAGCCAGTACCATATTGTTTTTGATGACCACTGCTTTATTGTATAGCTTAATATCTGGTACTGCTAGGCCCCCTTCCTTCACATTTTTTTCATTATTTCCCTTGATATTCTTGATCTTTTGTTCTTCCAAATGAACTTCGTTATAGTTTTTTCTAATTCAGCAAAAAAGTTTTTTGGTAGTTTGATAGGTATGGCACTAAATAAGTAAATTAATTTGGGTAGAATGATCATTTTTATTGTTAGCTCATCCTACCCATGAACAATCAATGTTTTTCCAATTGTTTAGATCTAGTTTTAATTGTTTGGAAAGTGTTTTGTAGTTGTTTTCATATAATTGCTGTGTTTGTTTTGGTAGATAGATTCCTAAGTATTTTGAATTTTCTAGGGTGATTTTAAATGGTGTTTCTCTTTCTACCTCTTGCTGCTCTAATATGTTGGAAATATGTAGAAATGCTGATGATTTATGTGCATTTATTTTATATCCTACAACTTTGCTAAAGTTGTTGATTATTTCTACTAGCTTTTTAGTTGATTGTCTAGGATTTTTTAAGTAGCCCATATTATCATCTGCAAAGAGTGTTAGCTTAGTCTTCTCATTGCTTATTTTAATACCTTCAATTTCTTTTTCTTCTCTAATTGCTACTGCTAGTGTTTCTAGTACAATGTTAAATGATAGAGGTGATAACGGGCATCCTTGTTTCACACCTGATCTTATTGGAAAGGCTTCTAATTTATCCCCATTGCATATGATGCTTATTGATGGTTTAAGATATATACTGTTTATTATTTTTAGGAAAGGAGCTTCTATTCCTATACTTTCTAGTGTTTTCAGTAGGAATAGGTGTTGTATTTTGTCAAAGGCTTTTTCAGCATCTATTGAGATAATCAGGTGGTTTTTGTTGGTTTGCTTGTTGATATGGTCAATTATGTGAATGGTTTTCCTGATGTTGAACCATGCTTGCATTCCTAGTATAAATCCCACCTGATCATGATGGATAACCCTCTTGATCACTTGCTGGAGTCTTTTTACTATATTCTATTTAAGATTTTTGCATTTATGTTTGTTAAGGAGATTGGTCTGTAATTTTCTTTCTCTGTTTTTGATCTACCTGGCTTTGGAATCAGTACCATATTTGTGTCATAAAAGGAATTAGGTAGGACTCCTTCTTTGCTTATTACATCAAATAATTTGTATAGTATTGTAACAATATTAATTGTTCTTTGAATGTTTGATAGAATTCACTTGTGAATTCATCAAGCCTTGGCGAATTGTTCTTAGGGAGTTCTTTGACAGCTTGTTCAATTTCTTTTTCTGATATTGGATTATTTAAGTATTCTATTTCTTCTGCTGTTAATCTAAGCAATTTATATTTTTGTAAATATTCATCCATATCACCTAGATTGCTATATTTATTGCCATATAATTGGGCAAAATAGTTTTTAATGATTGCCTTAATTTCCTTTTCATTAGAGGTGAGGTCTCCCTTTTCATCTTTGATACTGTTAATTTGGTTTTCTTCTTTCCTTTTTTTATTAGATTTACCAGTCCTTTGTCTATTTTTTCTGTTTTTTCAAAATACTAGCTTCTAGTCTTATTTATTAATTCAATAGTTCTTTTACTTTCAATTTTATTAATTTCTCCTTTGAGTTTTAGTATTTCTAATTCAGTTTTCATCTGAGGATTTTTAATGTGTTCATTTTCTAGTTTTTTAAGTTGCATGCCCAATTCATTAACCTCTGTCCTCCCTAATTTGTTAATATATGCACTCAGTGATATAAATTTTCCCCTTAGAACTACTTTAGAACATCCCATAGGTTTGGGTAAGATGTCTCATCATTGTTTTCAATGAAATTAATTTTTCTATGATTTGTTCTTTCACTAAATTATTTTGGAGAATCATATTATTTAATTTCCAATTAGTTTTTGGTTTGCCTCTCCATGTATTCTTACCAATAAATATTTTTATTGCATTATGATCTGAGAAGGTTACGTTTATTATTTCTTCTTTTTTTGCATTTGTTTGCCATGTTTTTATGCCCTATTACATGGTCTATCTTTGTGAATGTTCCATGTGCTGCTGAAAAGAAGGTGTATTCCTTTTTGTCCCTATTTATTTTTCTCCATGTATCTATTAATTCTAATTTTTCTAGGGTTTCATTCACATCTCTTATCTCTTTCTTATTTATTTTTTGGTTTGATTTATCTAGATCTGATAGGGGAAGGTTGAGGTCCCCCACTAGTTTGGTTTTGCTATCTATTTCATCCTTGAGCTCCACTAGCTTCTCCTTTAGAAATCTGGAAGCTATACCATTTGGTGCATATATATTGAGTACTGATATTTCTTCATTGTTTATACTGCCTTTTATTAGGATGTAGTTACCTTCCCTATCTCTTTTAACCTTATCTATTTTTACTTTGGCTCTGTCAGAGTTCATGATAGCCACCCTTGCCTTCTTTTTCTCATTTGAAGCCCAAAGGACTTTGCTCCATCCTCTCATGTTCACTCTAAGTATGTCTGTCTCATGTGTGTTTCTTGTAGACAACATATGGTAGGATTTTGGTTTCTAATCCACTCTACTATTAGCTTCCGTTTTATGGGCGAGTTTATCCCATTCACATTTAGAGTTATAATTATCAACTGTGTATTCCCAGAATTTTGATTCTCTCTCCTAGTCCTGTCCTTTCTTCTTTCACTGTTTCCTTCTATACCAGTGTTTTGTTTTTAAGCAGCTCCTATAATGCCCTCCCTTGTTGTACTTCCCTTTCTCTGCTCTCCCTTCTTATTCCCCTCTTATTGTTCTTTAAAGCTACGCCCTGCTCCCCTACAAGCCCTCTCCCTCCCTAGCATTGCTTCCCTCCCCACCAGTCCATTTGTTACCCTTCTACTTCTCTATAGGGTGTGAATCAATTCTCTGCCCCAATGGATCTGATTGTTCTTCACTCTTTAAGTTGATTTCAATGCACTTAAGTATTGAATATTTCCTCCTTTAACCTCTTTACCCTTAGAGTGTATTGTTATTTTCCCCATGCTCTTCTTTATGAAAAGAAGAGCATGGTCCCATGCTCTTCTTTATGAAATATAAATTTATTCCTTTTTGTCTGTTTTCCTATTTTTCTTATTATTACCTTCTTTCCCCACTCTAATTTTGTATATATATCGCTTGGCATTTCATCCTATCCAGTTTGTCCCTGTTCCCTCTATGTAAACTTCTTCTAGTTATCCTGTTGGTAATAACAATTTTTAATATTTGTCAATATCTTTTTTTCTTTTTGGGATACAAATTGATTGAACTTGTTGGGTCCCTTAAAGAAAAGAATTTTTTCTCCGCCCCCTCATTCTCTTAATTACCTTATGTTGATTCTCTTGAGTTCTCGGTTTGGGCAACAAACTCTCTGTTTAAGTCCAGTTTTTTCTTTATGAATGCTTGGAAGTCCTCAATTTTATTGAATGACCATACTTTCCCCTGAAATAATATAGTCAGTTTTGCTGAATAGTTGATTCTTGGTTGTAGACCCAGTTCTCTTGCTTTCCTGAATATTATGTTCCATGCCTTCCGGTCCTTCAATGTAGATGCAGCCAGATCCTATGTTATCCTAATTGTGGTTCTCTGATATCTGAATGACTTCTTTTTAGCAGCTTGTAATATTTTCTCCTTGGTCAGGTAGTTTTTGAATTTGGCTATAATATTCCTGGAAGTTGTCAGTTGTGGATTAAATGTAGAGGTGATCTGTGGATTCTTTCAATTTCCACTTTTCCCTCTTGTTTGAGAATTTCAGGGCAATTTTCTCTGATAATTTCTTGTAAGATGCTATCTAAACTTTTTATTTTATTATGACATTCTGGTAAACCAATAATTTTTAAGTTGTCTCTTCTAGCTCCGTTCTCCAGATCTTTGGTTGAATCAATGAGGTGTTTCATATTCTCCTCAAATTTTTCATTTTTTTAAATTTTGTTTGATATATTCTTGCTGCCTTGAGAAGTAATTTGCTTCTAGTTGTTGAGTTCTGTTTTTTAAAAGACTGAATTTCATCCCTGGCTTTTTGGTCAATCTTCTCCTTCTGGTCTGATTTTCTTTGTAGATCATCTTTTGTCTTCTTTGCTTCATTTTCAAGCTGGCCAATTCTGTTTTCTTGTTTTGGTTCATATATTTCCTTTTTCAAATTGTCTTCAGCCTCTCTTGATTGCTTTTTGAGTTCCTGAAGTTGAATTTCAAAAGCCTGTGTCCAGTTTGCTGGAACTACTTCCTCTTCTTCTATTTTTATTTCATTTGCTCTCTTTTCACTTCCTTGAAAGAAGCTGTCAATTGTCATTTCTTTTCTCTTTTTCTGTTGCTTACTCATATTTTTTTCTTTTCAGTTCTACTAGTTTGAGCAGATGTATTTAATGACCTTTGATGAAAGATCTTCCCCCCAGCTGGCAAGGGATGTTTGTATTTACTTTCTCTGCCCTCTGAAGACCTCTTGTCTGTCCAATTGATGGGATTAATCCTGACTGGATTAGTCTTACTAGTTACTCTGCCCTGAGACTAAAACCTTGAGAGGAGGGAAAAACAAACAAACAAACAAACAAACAAACAAACAAACAAACAAACAAACAAACACACAAAAAAATGGGGGTACAAGAAGGAGCATTTTCACTGAGCTGAGATGTCCAGCAGTGGGGTCCCCCTGTGCTGTTTGTGTTTTGATCTGTTTTTTTCTCCTCTTGAAGCTCTGAGTTCTCTATCTCTATATGAGGAAGCCAAGCTGTCTGAGGTCTGAGGTTTGGCTCTCTCTAAGCCACCATCTTCCGGGTGTTTTTGCTATGTTTCTCTGGTTTTCTCCTCTAGTCATCTCTCCAGTGCCTGTGTTCAACTCCTCAAGTCTGGCGCCAGCAAGGCCATTTCTCCAGACCAATGCACCCACCACCCTGAGATTTCCCGGGCCACTGGAGACTCTGCACATCGTGTGGGGGAGGCGTCCTGGGATTCCCCTTCTATGCCCTCAGACCTGACAGTTCAAGAATTGAAGCCTTTTTCTTAGCATACCTCTTTAGTTGTGCTGCAGCAGGGTTCCCCCTGCTATGTCCCATTATTAGATTTGGTCCTCTTTCTTCTTGAAGCGCATTGTTTTCTATCTTGGTGTGTAAGGGTGCGGAGGTTTTAAGATTCACTCCATCTAAGCTGCCATCTTCCTGGAAATTTCAATAAAATGAATTTTAAAAATCATCATTGCAGTATCATCTACAGATCTGATTAGCATGAGAATTATGTTTTCCTTTAAGGCATGGGCAATAAAAAAAAGTATTGGTTGTTTTTTGTCATTTATTGAGTTGGGTTATTTTAGGTTTATGGCCACTAATACTGAGACAAAGAAAAGTGAAATGACTTTCTTTACTTTACATATTCCATCTCACCAACCTAAACTATTCATCAATAGTCATCTCACCATGACCTCCTCTGATTACCTGAAAAACCACTGAATATGGACCTAAGAGACCTAAGTCTGAATCCATCCTCTGATACTAACTAGTCATGTGGCCATGGGCAAATCACTCAACTCTGAGAATTAGTTTCCTTATCTACAAAAGGACCATATATACCTATAAATTATTGTGAGGACCACACTTTATAAAATTCAAAGGATACAGAAGTATGAACTGTGATACAATCTCTCCATCCTTTGAATCCCTTGGAATATGCTATACGCTTCTTTTGACTCAGAATCTGCCTTTTGTTATTGTTATGAGTATCCATATAGGATCCACCTCTACTAGTCTGTAAGTTCTTTGAGGATAGGGAGAATGTTTCCTTCATCTTTTTACTTTTAAGAGCACTTGCTACAGTGCTCCTACACAGAGCACTCCTCTGTGGTTAGAAGATTGGGCTTAAGATTCGAGAACCCAAGTTCAAATCTAGCTTCAGATATTTTACTGGCTGTATGATCCTGGGCAAGTCACCTATCCTCTTTTTGTCTCAGTTTCTTTCCCTGTAAAATAAGGATAATATTAGCACCTATAACTGCAAGATAATGAGACAATGATTGTAAAGCACTTAGCACAGTACCTGACAAAGAGTAAACACTATATAAATATCAGTTATTATTATACTAATTATTTGTTGAATTGAATCTGATGCTCATTTCCTTCCTTCTTGACATCAGTACCAGTATCTTATACTTCCGGATTCACTTTTCAATCTCCAGAAAACTTTCTGCCTTTGCTACCCTCATCAAGTCTTTCCAGAAATTCCCAAAGCCTTCAGTTGTGTTTCCTTCAGGATCTAAGGATTTGGAGCATCCCTGTTGTATTCATTTTTATTTTACTCCGAGTATAAAATAATGATAGCTAACGTTTGTATGGTGGTTGAAGGTTTATCAATGTAACTATAAGCTACTTCATGTATGTAATATGTGTACATGTGTTTTTTTATCAATACATTTCTTGTGTATGTTCAGGAGTGTTACTTCTTATTCTCCTTCCCATCTCCTACCCCCATTCAATTTCTGGTTCCTGGAAGGCAGGCAGTTTTTAAATCCTTGGGGCTCTGCAATCAATAGTAAATGTCTTTAACCTTTTGTGTAATAGACTCTTTTTGGCCACTAGATAAACTGTCTGGACTCCTCAGAAAATAAAATTCAAAGCATTACAAAGGAAAATGATGATGTTATATATAAATGATTACATATAAAAACAGTTATCAAAATATTTTTAAATGGAGTATGGGTGCCAGGTTAGAGAAATTCACTAAATGGTTGTGAGCCATTTTATATTATAAAATGAGGAAGATGAACAAAGTGAGTCCTAAAGTCCCTTACAGCCTTGATACTCCAATAGCTCAATGATTTCAGTGGTGTGTTTACCCTCTTCAAAGACTCTGATCATGATTCCTCCATATGTACCCAATACCTTATGCAACTCTTATCTAAGTCCTAGAGTCACATCTCTTCTTCTCCTTTCCTTTTCTGTCAAATGAGGGATTTCCTGGATTCTCAGGTCTCTCCTAGGTCTAAATTTATGACTCCAATTCTAATCAGTCACTCAATAAGATATATTAAGTTGTTTACTAAGAACCAGGCTCTATGTGAATTGCTGAAGATACAAGGAAAAGTAAAAGACATTCTCTGCACTCAAGTCTAATGAAGGAGACAACATACAAATAGATAGGTACTGTGGAGATTTAAATTAATATGCAAAATACTAAATATTACATTTATAAATTTTTATTAATAATAAACTAACATAAAAAGCTAACTAAAAGGGTACTGACCAACCCGCTCCCAAGGGCAAAAGAGGAAGAGGGAGGAGTTATAGCCAAGTATAAAATACTGTGAAAACACAAATGTGGAGGTGCAGGAGGGGTTAAAGGGAATTTTGGGAAATACTAAGGGACTTATGGGGGATGCAGTCCAAGGTTCAAAATCTTCATTTATACATACCCCCTGTGATCCTATTGGGAGACCAGACTCCCCCAAAGGATCATGAAAACATAATCAACTTTAAAATTGCAATAATTTGTAGATAAAAGGAAAAGCATTGTAGGCAATACAGAAAGGAAGTTTGAGTAATGTAATTTTAGGGATTCAAGAAATTTCTAACTATACAGTATAAATAAGCTATCAAAGGATATATTGGAGATAATCAACAGAGGGAAGGCACTAGAATAAAAAGGAATCAGGAAAGATTTCTAATAGAAGGTAGGATTTTAGCTAGGACTAGAAAGAAGCAGAGATAAGGAGGGAGAGCATTCCATGCATAGGAGACAGCCAGTGAAAATGCTAGGGGGTCTACAAGTATATTGTGAGTATATTGTGAAAGGAACAGTAAGGAGGACAGTGTTACTAGGTTGAATAGTACATGGTGGGGTGAAAGGGTGGGGAGAATTGTAAGAAGACTGGAAAACAAAAGAGGATTCTTATATTTAATCTTGGTTCCTTATTATATCCAGGATTAAATATAAAAATCCTCTCTTTGGCATTCAAAGCCTTTTGAAATATGACCTCTTGTTACTTTTCCAGTCTTCTTACAATATCCTCCACCCCTTCACACCACCATGTACTATTTAGCCCAGTGAAAGGTGATAAAAGCCAGCACCAAAATGGTGGCAGAGTCAGAGAAGAAAAGGGGGCATACTCAAAGGTGTTATGATGGTAAAAGTGATAGTCCTTGGCTAAAGACTGTATTGTGGGAATGAGAGAGAATGAGGAGTAAAAACATAGTTAGGAGGTCTCTGAGAACAAATTTGAACTCAGGTCTTCCTAACTCCAGGCAGGCTATTCTTTCTCCTGCTTCACTTTGTTGACCCTCTAAGTAAGTCAAACTACTTTATAAGTGAAAAAAAAATAGGAACTATGAAAACACAGACACTGCTTGTAGTTACTTCAGTGCCCTGCTAGGACACAACAAGGATGCATCTATATATTTCATTTTGTAAATTATCTTTATTTTTCATTACTCCAAAGCAATTCAGACAGCTCTGCCACATAGACATGTTATAGGATCACAGATTGGGAACTAGAAGGGACTTTAGAGGTCATTAAGTCCAACTCTTTTATACAGATGAGTAAACTAAGGCACAAAAAGAAAGATTATATTCTTCTGCTTCCTAACATTTAGGTCTGGAATTCAAGGTCTCCCCACTCAATCTTGCCTTTTTGCTCCACAACTCTTGGCATATGCACCTAATGCGACTTCTGGCTGTTCTCCAACCATGCCCTTCTTCCATTCAAGATGTTCCCCATCCTTGCAATGTGAATGCATTCGCTCTACCTCTCTCTCTGTCTCTGTCTGTCTGTCTGTCTCTCTCTCTCTCTCATATCTAACTAGCTAGGTATCATCTATCTATCACCTTTTTATGATCCATCTATCAATCAACTGGAAGAATTCTGACAGGTTATCCAACCGAAACCTTTCATTTTATAAATAAGGAAATGGAGGCTCAAAGAGGCTGATATTCCAAGGATCGCACATATAATAAGTGTGAAAGGAAGGATTTGAGCCCTGATTAACACTAGCGTCATTGGCCTTTGCACTGTATCACCCAGCAAGATGTATATCAAGGGCTACCTTTTCCATGCAGCCTTCCATGGGATATCCCCTTCTGCCAAATTATCTTTCTCTCCTCTAATTTCTTGAACATTTTTATCTAGGCATTTTTTTGCTGTTGTCAAATCCTATCTTTTATCCTCCTTATTTGGGCCTCTTCTCCTCTCTTGCCTATTAGACTAGGCAGGAAGGATGTGGCTTTTCATCTTCATTAGACCCATCATCTAAGTTCAGTGCCTTATTCAGAACATAACAATAAATATCTGTTGTATTAATTGTTTTAATTAATTAATCATATAATCAATCAATCTCTCATTTCACAGTGTCATTTGAGTGGCATGTCCTTCGATATAGAATTAAAAAGATCGTTGAGGGACTCACAGTCCTTTTTAGCCCCCAAAGAATGGGAGAGTCTGGTCCTTTCTTGGAGAGTGGATTGGAGGCTGCCCTCTTTACCAATATTCTCTCTTCATCTAAACCACTTCTGAGAGGTGGCCTGGGGCCCTTCCCTGGCTTCCAGCCATCTGGGCCTGACACAGCCCCTCCAGCTGGGCTTCCTCACATGTCTCACGGGCTGCTTTTCTCATAAGAGCTAGTGTAAAACACCTGGGTTACACCCATGAAAGGACCCTCTCGGGGCACTCAGCTGGGCCTGGTTAGCATTTGGCAAAGGAACGATGAGTCTCCTGGATAGTTAGAAGACAATTTTCTTCAGGAAGAGAATTACTTCAGAAAGGGCTAGGTGCACATTTGGTAAAGCAGAAAAACTATTTTTAAAAATTCTGCCCTGATTACCTAGCCCCCTTCTGCTCTGCAGAATGATGGAAGAGGCATCATGCAAATAAAGCCTTCAATCCGTAGTGGTGCTGATGGGAAATGTTGGTTTTCCCAGCTGGGAGGAGAGAATGAAGGATTATGCCATAAGCGGAGGCCCAGAAACACTGTAGAGTAGACCATATAAAAGGTAAGGGAATGATATTGAAGTTGTTGTCCAGTGACCTAATGAAGGGGCCCTTCACCTTTTTATGTGTATCCTGGATGCCTCTGGCAATCTGATGAACACTTTCTTAGAACTGTGTCTTTTAATGAATACGATAAAATACATAGGACGACAAAAGAAACCAATTTTGTCGAAATGGAGATGTAATTTGTTTTATTCACCCAAGTTCACAGACTCCCTGAAATCCATCATGGACCTCTGTGGGGGAGCATCTGTGCACCTAGATTAAGAAATCCTGATATAATGGAAAGGGGTACAAATCAATAATGAATTTACTTGTAAAAATAATAGAAAGGGGTCAAGGTAACCAACAGGACCTCACAGGGCTGGCCTTAAGCAAAAGGAAAAAAATGAAATCGAGTGTTTTCGTTTTTTTTTTTAGCAAGGCTGAATTGTTAACGTGTGGGGATATAATGTCTGCATACCTTCCACCTCAAACTATCTTGTGTTTATTTTATGTCTATTTAATCTCTATACATATAGGTACATTTGATATCTCCTACTTAGACTGTAAGCTCCTCAAACTCAGGGATGTCTTCATCTGTGTCATTGTTTCCCCGAGACCAGGCAGCTAGGTGGTACAGTGGTTAGGGGAGTCAGAAAGATCTGAGTTCAAATGTTGACTCAGATGCATACTAGTGGTATAACCCCATCAGTCACTTTACTCTCTTAGCCTTAGTTTTCTGTAAAATCAGTTGGAGGAGGAAATGGTAAACCCCTCCAGTATCTTTGCCAAGGAAACTCCTCAAAGGGTCACAAAAAATCAGATTTGAATCTGGATTGAAAATAACTGAATAATAATCCTCAAGACATAGCCCAACCACATATAGTAGGTATTTAATAAATGTGTGATGATTGTTCAGAGGAAATTATATTTTGCTCTGAGTCAGAAGACCTTGGTTGGAAGCCAGGCTCAGATACATTTGCCGTGGCTTTGGGGGAGGTCAGGTACTCAGGTCCTCCTCTATAAAATGGGGTTAAGAATACTTTAACATACTACCACAGGGTTCTGGTAGTAGTTTGTAAAATATTTTGTAAAAATAGTTTCTTAAATGTGAGAGGGCTAGGGAAAGAGACTAGACTTGCTATATGATTGACACAGGGAATTCTCAAATGAGGATGCTCTAATAGGTACAAGTCTGCAGTATTTCTGAAACTTGGATCCTTGGAGAACTGCCTAAAGTAGTGCTGTTAAACATGGGAGAGGGGGGAATAAGAGGGGTAGTATAAGCCCCATTGCTGCCACAACACTCCTGAAGGTAGCCCAAACTAGATTAAAATATAATTGGGAAATATTTAATAAAATAAATAAAAATACAACATAATGTTAGTGTGTGATTTTCTAAGTCAATATGAGATAGGAAGGATCCTTATGAATGGTTTAGTGACCTTCATTTATATTTGAGTTTGTTTCCAGTGACCTTGAAGAAGCTAGGTGGTACAGTGGATCGAGTGCCAGACCTGAAGTCAAGAAGATGAGTCTTTCTGAGTTCAAATCTGGCCTCAGACACCACCTGTGTGACCCTGGGCAAGTCACTTAACTCCAAATAGATATACACCCCAGGTTTCTCTGAACTACTTTTCAGCAGTTGCCATTAGGGAGATTCTTCAAGCATAGCTTCAGAACCCACATGGCATAGCATGGCCCAGTTAAACAGGCACAAAATTGTGTATGACCTGTTTCAGGCATAAGAAACATCAAAGTTCAGGAGCAGAGGAGAAAGACAGGGATAAAGCCCTAGACTTTGAGTCAGTGAGAGCTGAGTTCAAATGTCACTTTAAGCCTAGAACAAATCATTCAACCTTGCTGTGCCTTAGTTTCCCCATCTGTAAAATAAGGAAGTTGGATTTGATGGACTCTGAAGTCCTCATTATCTAAGTTTTTTTTTTTTTGGTCTATGATGTTATGATGATGGATGTGAGGAGAAAGAGTAGCCACCATGGCAGGAATCTCCTGCGGGATGCATCCCAATCTATGGAAGTTTAATAATTCCTGAGATTTCCCTAATTCTACCTATCATAGACATGAGCGTTCTGATGGTAGTACTATAACACAATGCAACTTCTCCCTTCCCAGGCAGACTTGAAGATTCAATGTGATCCAAAACACATGAGATCTCATGTTTTCTTTGATACCGTGCCTGCACCATCCTGGAAGATTGTCCCTTTCAGTAGAAAGGAAAGCAGCCCTCCCAAGCACTGAGGCAAAGCACTATTATGGTCATCTATGGTGATCATCTTGCCAACAAAGGTCCATGGAATCAAAGACATGGTTTTTCCAGCAGCGATGTATGGCTGGGAGAATTGGACTATAAGGAAAGCCGAGTACAGCAGAATTAACACTTTCTGATTGTAGTCCTGCAGAAGGCTTTTGAGAGTCCCTCAGACAGCAAGAAAACCCAGGCAAGACTTAAATCCATTCAGGCTTTTCACTAGAAGGACAAATACAGAAGCTGAAATGCTTTGGCCATATGACAAGATGACAGGACATATTGGAAACGACATTCATTTTGGAAAAGATTCAAAGCAAAAGGAGTAAAGGATGGTAGAAGATGAGATGGATAGACAGTGTCATGGAAGAAGTAAATATGAACTTGGACAGACTTCAAGAGATAGTTGAGGATTAAAGGATGTGGAGTGCTTTGGGGTTCCAAAGAAATGGACACAACTAAACAAAAATGCCAAGTCCAAATGAATTTTGTTTGTCGTTGAAGTTCTGCAAAGTATCCTCTTAGTAATTTGATTAATATATAACTAAAAGTATAAGTTAATTTTGATAGTATTGTCATTTTTATTATATTAGCATGGCCTAGTCATGAGCATTGAATATTCCTCCAGCTATTTAGATTGTTTTTTATTTCTTTAAAGAGTGATTTGTAATTAAATCTATACCTTTTGTGTGCTTTGGGAAATTGATCACCAGATATTTTATGCATTTTACATTTATCTGGAATAGGATTTCCCTTTCTGTTATTGCTTTCTGGGTTTGTTATTATTATATAGAAATGGTGGTGATTTTTAAGCATTTATTTTGTTTCCTGCAAATTTACTTGAACTTTTAATTGTCTCAGTATCTTTGCTTATTCCTTGGCATTTTCCAAGTAAATCATCATGTCATCACTAAACAGAGAGAGTTTTATTTTCTTTTTATCTGTCTTATTGTTCTAATTCCTTTCTCTTATCACTAATAATAGAACTATATAAAACAATAAGGGGGAGAGTAGGCATCCTTCGTTCTTATATTTACTGGAAAAGGTTCTAGTGTATCCCCATTGCATATAATGCTTGCTTTTGACTTTAGGCAGAGTCTAAAAAAGATATTTTTAAAACGTCCCTCAATGCTTTAAGAAATGGGGGTTTCCCCCCACTAAATAGAGGTCCCTTCGTGTGGATTTAGGTTTGGATCAGTGATGACCCAAACAGTCATTCTGGCCTAGTTTGTAGGCCCAGGGGTCAGCCACACCAATCCTCTGTAAGTTTAACACAAAATCTGACTGTGGTTTAATGTTATTCCAATAAAAGATGTTTACTTTATAAATAGCAGGATGGGTAGAGGACCAGGATAAAAGGAGTTTTCTAAGCTACCAGGTTCTAGCTCCTCTCACTCAGACACTGGTCTGCAAGGACCTGCTTGGTTCCAGCATTGTTGGGCTACTCTATCTGCCTAAATCTAACTAAAATCTGCCTACCTGGTTCACAAATTGAGAATAAAGTTCAGATTATAAGGTTTTAGCTAAAAGCCAACAGGCTTAAGCCAAGAGTGGTCTGGCTCAGAGTATGGCAGACAGATTCTGTCCAGGAAACTTCTCTCACTCACATGAAATCTCCAGGAGATGGGCCTCAGCACTAAAACAAGATCAAGATGAAGGTCGGGATCAGGTAAAGAGTATCTGGATTCCTGGATCTTCTAAGGTTAAGTCCGAAGCTCGGCCAAAACCCCTGTAACTGATCAAAATGGCCACTGCAAGTTTTTTTTTCCCTCCCCCACTCAGTGTCCCAAGGCAAAAGTGCCCCCTGGGACTCTGTCCTCTTCCTTATCCTTCCCTCTCACTCTGGAATGCCACCCCAAACGGTTCTAGGTGTGCAGTCGATTGCCTTTGCAAACAGTCTCTTCCACAAGGTTCTTGCATGGCTTTTCCCCAAAGTCTTTTGCAAGTTTGCCTTCATCTATCTTTATTTTAACAATGCCTATGCTTTGTAGGGATTTTAGCATAAAATAATGTTCTACTTTATTTACTTTCTAAAGACTCAGATAATGTTTAGCATTTTTTTAGGAATAAAATATTTTAAATTAAGGTATATGAATTGGTACTTTTTAGACATAATACTATTTCAGTCTTAATAGACTATGCCAGTGATGGGCAAACTTTTTAAAGAGAGGCCAAAGGAAAGGAAATGCTCATCTGTCAGTCTGTTTCTAAGGCAACTCTTTCGAAGTTTCATTGTATTGTATCCTACTCATTGTATTCGTCAGATTAGGAATAATGTCGTGTAGTGGATAGAACATTTCAGGGGCCGGGGTCTTTGCCCATCACTGGACTATGCTATAGTGTAAATATAATTTTTATATGCCCTGGGAAATAAAATTCATGTAATTTGCTTTATTCTGGTGTTCTGGAACAAAACACAAGGTATTGCCTATATTTAGATTATTCTTTTTTCTGTTTTGCTCTGATTTCATTTTGCTCTTTTAATATTTTATTGATTTAGTTTTTTACTCTCCTCTTTTTAATCAGTTTAGCTAAGAGTTTATCAATTTTATTAGTCTTAGAGAACTAGTTTTTGGTTTTCTTAATCATTTCTATGATTTGGGTTTCTAATTGATTTATTTTCCCTCTTGGTTGTTGATTTTGCTAATTTTGAAAATGCACACTCGGTTCATCGATCCTCTTTTTCCTATTTTGTTAATGTGTGAATATGATCTTCCCCCCAGAGGACAGCATCAGCTACAAAAATTTTGATATGTTGGTTCATCATTACAACTTTCTTTTACGTAATTATTAAATGTTTCTATAACTTGTTCTTTGACCTGCTCATTATTTTAGATTTCATTGGTAAGCCTCCATTTGAGCCTATATTTTTACATTGTGGTCCCTGAATCACTATTCATATTGCCTCATGGTCTTTAAAAACATATTATTTCTGCCTTTTTACATTTGTTTGCAGTATCTCTGTGCCCTATCACACAGTCAATTTTTATAAAAGTTCTTTATAGTGCCAAAAAAAATATTCTTTTGCAGTACTATTAACAGCATGCCTTTAGCCTTTTAACTCTGGTTTCTCCAGAAATGGGTATAGTTCCATGTTGTGTTCCGTGGGTCATCAAGTCAGGGCAAGAAGCATGGGGGGCTGGGTTACAGGAGGTCCAGTCTGTCTAATGACTATGCAGACAGTCTCTCAGAGTGGAGATGAAGTTTATTGGGTTGGAGTCTACAAGTTATAGGGTAAATGACATAGTTAAGAGAATTAGGTAATCTTCATCCAGAAACAATGATAGGAAACAATTCACAGGGCAAGGGCAATGAACATAGGTTATTTCAGTGATTAAAGAAAAGAGTTTTCTATATATGATTGACCAATATGTCAATGTGTGATTACTCAGATTGCTCAGCTGGATTTGGTAGTTCAGTGGGTTCCTGATGAATCTCTTGCACTAGTAGGGTAGGTTCAAGCTAAGGGGAAATGCTACATGCTTACTGTTTCTAAGCTAATGGCTTCCTCAGAAACTTTGCTTTCTAGGATGTCCTGGGTTTATTTCCACATTCTTGCTGAATGGAAAGCCCCTGGCTTCCTATCTACCCAAGAGTTTTATGTCCCAGGGTGCATTCTCACTACTGGTGGCTATAGTTCCATATTTCCTTGTTCATCTTTCTATTAGACCTATCAAGAATGATAGAGAGATATTGAATAATCTTGTGTTGCTACATCTTCTTGAAGCTCAGATAATGTTTCTTTTATGAATTTGGATGCTAAGACATTTGGAGAATGTGTTACTGACATCGACTTGTTGTCTCTGGTTTCTTTCAGCATAATACAATTTTCTTATTTTTCGCTTTTCATTTTTTAACCATTTATTAATATTCGTTTTTAACATGGTTACATGATTCATGCTCCTACTTTCCCCTTCACCCCCCGCACTTCCCCCACCCATGACCGATGCACATTTCCACTGGTTTTAACATGTGTCATTGATCAAGACCTATTTCCAAATTGTTGGTAGTTGCATTGGTGTGGTCGTTTCGAGTCTACATCACCAATCATGTCCACCACAACCCATGCGTTCAAGCAGTTGTTTTTCTTCTGTTTCCACTCCTGCAGTTCTTCCTCTGAATGTGGGTAGCATCTTTACCATAAATCCCTCAGAGCTGTCCTGTGTCATTGCATTGCTGCTGGTACAGAAGTCCATGACATTCGATTTTACCATAGTATATCAGTCTCTGTGTACAATGTTCTTTTGGCTCTGCTCCTTTCCCTCTGCATCAATTCCTGGAGGTCTTTCCAGTTCACATGGAATTCCTCCAGTTTATTATTCCTTTGAGCACAATAGTATTCCGTCACCAGCATATACCGCAATTTGTTCAGTCATTCCCCAATTGAAGGACATACCCTGATTTTCCAGTTTTTTGCCACCACAAAAAGTGCAGCTATAAATATTTTCATACAAGTCTGTTTATCTATGATCTCTTTGGGGTACAAACTCAACAATGGTATGGCTGGATCAAAAGGCAGGCATTCTTTTATAGCCCTTTGAGCATAGTTCCAAATTGCCAGCCAGAAAGGTTGGATCAGTTCACAGCTCCACCAGCAATGCATTAATGTCCCAATTTTGCCACATCCCCTCCAACATTCATTACTCTCCCCTTCTTTCATTTTAGTCAATCTACTAGGTGTGAGGTGATACCTCAGAGTTGTTTTGATTTGCATTTGTCTAATTATTAGAGATTTAGAACACTTTCTCATGTGCTTATTGATACTTTTGATTTCTTTACCTGAAAATTGTCTATTCATGTCTCTTGCCCATTTATCAATTGGGGAATGGCTTGATTTTTTTATACAATTGCTTTAACTCCTTGTATATTTGAGTAATTAGACCCCTGTCAGAGTTTTTTGTTATAAAGATTTTTTCCCAATTTGTTGTTTCCCTTCTGATTTTGGCTACATTGTTTTGGTTTGTACAAAAGCTTTTTAGTTTAATATAATCAAAACCATTTAATTTACATTTTGTAATTTTCTCTAACTCTTGCTTGGTTTTAAATCTTTCCTTTCCCAGAGATCTGACAAGTATACTATTCTGTGTTCACTTAACTTATTTATAGTTTCCCTCTTTATATTCAAGTCATTCACCCATTCTGAATTTATCTTGGTGTAGGGTGTGAGGTGCTGATCTAAACCTAATTTCTCCCATATTGTTTTCCAAATTTCCCAACAGTTTTTGTCAAATACTGTATTTTTGTCCCCAAAAATTGGGCTCTTTGGGTTTATCATACACTGTCTTGCTGATGTCATTTACTCCAAGTCTATTCCACTGATCCTCCCTTCTGTCTCTTAGCCAGTACCATATTGTTTTGATGACTGCTTCTTTATAGTATAGTTTAATATCTGGTACTTCTAGGCCCCCTTCCTTCACATTTTTTTCATTATTTCCCTTGATATTCTTGATCTTTGTTATTCCAAATGAAATTTGTTATAGTTTTTCCTAATTCAGTAAAGAAGTTTTTTTTGGGAGTTTGATAGGTAAGGCGCTAAATAGGTAAATTAATTTGGGTAGAATGGTCATTTTTATTATGTTAGCTCATCATACCCATGAGCAATCAATGATTTTCCAATTGTTTAGATCTAGTTTTATTTGTATGGAAAGAGTTTTGTAGTTCTTTTCATATAATTCCTGTGTTTGTTTTGGTAGATAGATTCCTAAGTATTTTATATTGTCTAGGGTGATTTTAAATGGTGTTTCTCTTTCTACCTCTTGCTGCTCTAATATGTTGGAAATATATGGAAATGCTAATGATTTATGTGCATTTATTTTGTATCCTGCAACTCTACTAAAGTTGTTGATTATTTCTACAAGCTTCTTAGTTGATTCTCTAGGATTTTTTTAAGTAAACCATCATATCATCTGCAAAGAGTGTTAGCTTAGACTCCTCATTGCTTATTTTAATACCTTCAATTTCTTTTTCTTCTCTAATTGCAACTGCTAGTGTTTCTAGTACTATGTTAAATAATAGAGGTGATAATGGGCATCCTTGTTTCACACCTGATCTTATTGGAAAGGCTTCTAATTTATCCCCATTGCATATGATGCTTGTTGATGGTTTTAGGTATATACTGTTTATTATTTTTAGGAAACTCCTTCTATTCCTATACTTTCCAGGAATTTCAATAGGAATGGGTGCTGTATTTTGTCAAAGACTTTTTCAGCATCTATTGAGATAATCATGTGATTTTTGTTTGTTAGATTGTTGATATGGTCAATTATGTGAATGGTTTTCCTAATGTTGAACCATCCTTGCATTCCTGGTATAAATCCCACCTGATCATGGTGGATGATATTCTTGATTACTTGCTGGAGTCTCTTAGCTAGTATTCTATTTAAGAATTTTGCATCTATGTTCATTAGGGAGATTGGTCTGTAGTTTTCTTTCTCTGATTTTGACTGTTTTTGACTCTCCCTGGTTTTGGAATCAGCACCATATTTGTGTCATAAAAGGAATTTGGTAGGACTCCTTCTTTGCTTATTATATCAAATAATTTGTATAGTATTGGCATTAGTTGCTCTTTGAAATGTCTAATAGAATTCACTTGTGAATCCAAGGCCCTGGTGATTTTTTCTTAGGGAGTTCTTTGATGGCTTGTTCAATTTCTTTTTCTGATATGGGATTATTAAGTATTCTATTTCTTCTGCTGTTAATCTAGGCAATTTATATTTTTGTAAATATTCATCCATATCTCCTAGATTGTTATATTTATTGCCATATAATTGGGCAAAATAGTTTTTAATGATTACCTTAATTTCCCGTTCATTAGAGGTGAGGTTTCCCTTTTCATCTTTGATACTGTCAATTTGGTTTTCTTCTTTCCTTTTTTTATTAGATTGACCAGTACTTTGTCTATTTTATCTGTTTTTTCAAAATACCAACTTCTAGTCTTATTTATTCAATAGTTCTTTTACTTTCGATTTTTATTAATTTCTCCCTTGATTTTTAGTATTTCTAATTTAGTTTTCATCTGGGGATTTTTAATTTGCTTGCTTTCTAGTTTTTTAAGTTGCATGCCCAATTCACTAATCTCTGCCCTCCTTAATTTGTTAATATATGCACTTAAGGATATAAATTTCCCCCTGAGTACTGCCTTGGCTGCATCCCACAGAGTTTGGTAGGATGTTTCATCATTGTCATTCTCTTCAATGAAATTATTGTTTCTATGATTTCTGGTGTTCAATTTGCTTATCAGTTCATTTGATTTCTGAGCCTCACTTTCCAATTGCAAAATTCTGCCTTTTAAATGGTTATTTTCTTGCTTGATTTCCTTTTGAGCTATTTCCCATTTCTCTAGCCAAATCTTTTCCAACTTTCTTGTCATCTTAGATTTGAACTCTTCAAGAGCTTGTGACCAGTTTTCATTATTTTGGGAGGGTTCGGATGTGATTGCTTGTTTATTCTCCTCTGCTGTTTGCTCTGTTGTCTGGATTTTCTCTATGTAAAAGTTGTCGAGTGTTAAAGATTTCTTCTTCTTGTTGTTAATCTTTCTCTTCTGGGCTTCCTGATTCTGGGTTGCCATTTTAAGCCCAGCACCTTCTCTGCTTTATCCTCATGCTCAGGGTCTGTCTGCACTCTTTAGGCTCCTGAGGTCTCAGGTCTGGTTATTCTCAAGGTCAAGCCTCCTGGTGTTCCCTCGTGCTTGATCCTCTGCCAGAGGCTCCTTTACAAGGCTCAGGGTGCTGCTTCCACAGTCATATACCTGTGTGCACTGGTTCCCCACTCAGGGTTTCAGAGCCTTCACTCACGCCTGTGTCTACCTCCACCAAAGCCTGCACTCAGTGTCAGCGCTCAAAGTCCGTGCGCATTCTTTAGCCTTTTGGAGTCCTAAGTCTTGCTGCTTTCATGAACAGGCCCTGGAGCTGCCAATGACTTAATGGGTGCCCCAAACTTGCCCTACTTCTTTTGCGCTGGCTTTGGCAATGTAGGTGGTGTGTGGGGGGAGGGGTTGCTCAGCCTGCTATTTAGTGAGAGCTGTTTCACCCCTTTATAGCATGGAAATGCCCCGATTCCATGTACCTTCCACTCTGTGCCCTATTGTGGGGTCTCTCCGTTCGTCTGGATTTGTTTTTATGTCCCCTTGAGGAGTCCTGTATGTTTTTCGGTTAGGAGAAGTCAAGCAGCTGCTTTTTACTCTGCCGCCATCTTAACCCAGAACCAATAATCTCCGCTTTTCACTTTTTGAATCTTTGTCTTTGCTTTGTTTTAACTGTAAATTCAACTAGGTTTCTGCTTTTATCCTTGTCTTCTTGTGTGCCTTTATAATGAAGTTTTTAACTAGTCTTTCTGTTGTCACTATGTTGCTTTTACTGTCCTTGACTGCTACATGTATTCACTCTGGCATTGCTTTTGTTCAGAGTATTTGTGAAGCAAATAATCTATTCAAATCTGGTTTACTTTCTTAAAAGTGTTTCAAAGTCCTCTTTATTATTGATATTCATCTTTTTTTTAAAAGCCTTTACCTTTTGTCTTAGAATCAATACTATGTATTGGCTCCAAGACAAAAGAGTGTTAAGAGCTAGGCAATGAGGGTTAAGTGACTTATCCAGAATCATATAGCTAGGAAGTATCTGAGATCACATTTGAACCCAGGACCTCTCATCTGTAGGCCTGGCTCTCAATCTACTGAGATACCCAGCTGCCCCTTGATATCCATCTTTTGTCCTGTATGTTAGACTCCTATTTTTAGGTTAGGTCATTCTGGGCAGGGCCTTGAACTCTAATACCCTTCGGGAATATATTATTCCATTCCCTCCTCCTTTTCCTAGTGAATGCTGAATAGACTTGCATAATTTAATTATCCTTTTTTGTATGTGAAGTTATTTTTTCTGATGTCTTAAATCTGAGTTGAAAGATTAAATTTAACCAGTGTGTGTCTTGGAGTGCACAGTCTTGGTGTTTTATTTGTTTTCATTTTGTAGTCAATTTTTGAATTTTTATTTAGAATTTCATTTTATATGTTCAGAAGTTCCAGACAGTTTTCTTCTATTATGCCCTTTAATATGATGTTAAAGCTTTGTGTCTTGTCATCTTTTCCTGGGAGATCCATGATCTTTAGGTAAGCATTCAGTCTTTGTGATCAACATGTTTTGCTTGCATTGTGAGTATATTTTCTTCTAATGTGATTGTTTTTTCCTTTACTTCCATTTATTTCTGTTCCCAATCTATTCTTTTCTTATTCATTTCAGTGAGGCTTGCCACTGCAGTTTCAAGTTTCTATTCTGCTTATTATTTTTGCTGTATAGAACATAAATTCTGCCCTCATAATTTTCATTTCTCTTTTAAACCAATCAGGATGCTTGGTTCCATGTTCTCCTCAAATTCCATAGGATCCCCTCTCTCATCAAGTGTTGAATCCTTTCCCTTCATTAATGTATTCATAGATGTCTGAACTTGTTTACTAGTTTTAAAAGCCATGGTTTTTTTTTTCTGTTGATTTATCTGTTTATTTCAAGGTCGTTGAGATTTCTTCTTTCAGAAATATTTGGTACTTTTAGGCTCCCCCTCCCCAGTTTTTATTATCTTGTCATTCACTTTTTGACCCCTTTCTAACTATGGTTTCTTTAAGGGCTGGATCTCGAAGCATCTCAGTTTCCTCCCACACTGGGCAATGTACCACTCATCAGTTTAGATCCTCTGTCCCAACTGACTTTTGTGTGGTCAGAACTTGATGCTATGCTCTATTCCTTAGGCCTTCCCCACCATGACCACACCCACACCCATGATGCCATCTTGTTCATCTGTCTGATTCCCTCTTTCCTTAGAATCTGAACTGCCAGTGCTGGGCTGAAGACCTATTTTCCCTAGCATTAATACTTCTAGGTTACAGCCTTCAGTAGGCTTCTTGCTTCTGAAGAACTGTGGCCAAGTTGACTGCTTCATCTCCACAATATCAGAAAGAGAGAGGGAGGACTGTGGCATAGGAGAGGGTTTTAATGTAAGTCTGTGATATGTCCTTGGTTCAGATTTAAGCAAGCAAGGTGGAGAAAGGAACGCTGAGTGACCCCAGGGACAATGAACAGCAGTTTCTGACTTCTTTGGTTTTATTTTTTAAAAGTCTTTTAGGATTCTAGGTGTCTTAGACCATGGAAATAACTGAAGTTATTTGGTGCATAATTTCTGTTTTGGGGAAGTTTAAGAGGTTATAAGCATCAGACAAAATATCTATTCCTCATCTTGTTGCTCATATGACCTAGAAGCTTAGTATTCTTATATTAAAATAACAAGAAGGTAAACATCTGAATCAATAGTCACCGATGTTCTTTTGGTGACCTTTTTGTGTTTTTACCTTAATCTGTGGATTCCCCCCCACCAATTATTTTTCTTATTTTTCACTTCCTAACATGTCTTGTAAAATTATTCCTCAATGTTTTGCTGATTATGCCTCCCCTAGCTTGGATTTGCTCTTTGAGTATTTAGTTAGGTCTAGCTGCTCTTCTCTAATTTATCTTATGTGTTATTTCTAGTTTTCTGAGTAATACAGTAAGTAGGTCAGGAGAGAGGTTAGAGTTGTTTAAATAGATCTGAGAATCATCTACATCGAAATGACAATTGAATCTATTTGACCCAATGAGATCACCAAACAAAATACTATGCTGGAGGAAGAATAGACGTATGCACAAGTCAGAACTTTAGGGGATCCCCGCCTATTATCAGGTATGAGCTGGATGAACACCCAACAAAGAGACAAACTAGAAGGTAGAGAACTAGGAGAGAACAAAGTCAAAAACCTAGAAAAGAAAGTTTCAGAGAGAAGAGAGTGATTGACAAGTGTCAAAGACCCTCATCTTGGAAGAGTCAAGAAGGGTGAGGATTAACAAAAGGCATAGAATTTGGCAATTAAGAGATCACTGATAACTTTGAAGAGAGATATTTCCACTGAATGATGAGGTCAGAAACAAGAGAATTAAGAAAACAATGAGAAAAAAAGGGGAACTATATTTCGGATGACTTTCTCAAAGAGTTTAAAAGGGAGGAGAGATATAGGATAAAAATGAATGAGGATAGATCTGCTAAGAGTCTTTTGAGAATAGGGTAGATGTGGGTATGTTTGGAGTCAGTGGCAAAGCATCAGTAGATGGAGAGAAATTGGGGGAAAAAAGAGAGAATTGGATGATAAAGGGTTCACTATCCTAGAGAGGACACAGCAGATTAGGATCATGAGTACATGTAGAGAGGTTTACCTTGAGAAGGATTACCTTTTCATGTGAGAGAGGGTAAAGGCAGAGATAATGAGGAAGGGCTCTTGAAGGACATTGGATGAAAAGGAAGAGAGGAGGGGAAAGCTCTCAGTGAATGACCTCAATTTTGAGGGGGTTAGGGGTTGGTGAACTATAAAGCAAATTTCTCATCTAAGAGGGTAAGTGAGGAAGAAGCAGCCATGGAAAGTTCAAGGACAGATTAAAAAAATTTCGGAAAATGAAGTCCAGCAAAGGAATGCCCAGCTGAGACTAGAAATTAAGCATCTATAAGAATAAATGTCTAGGCAACACAAGGCTAGATTTTCTACAATATTCCCATTGGAAACTGACTAGATGCTGGGAGTCACAAAACCATGAGAGCAATGCCCAATGGAGTTAGCACTGAAGGGAAGCAGATCACAATCATTAGGCCAATAATAAGGAACCTAGAAGTGATCCCATATCCCGTAGAGAGTAGCCCTATGATGACAACATGACCAAAAGTCATCATGAGACCAGTAGAAATTAGCAGCAATGTAAGAGGTATAAGTTGACCTTCCATACATTTAGCCTCACTATGTTTTTTCCCCCACATGTGGACTCCTCATGTGTGATTCATAGGTATTCTCTTTCCTCAATGATAGTGTATATTTATGGAAGAGTGTGCCTTAGATTGAGGTATGCAGAGGCAGAGGGGGTGAATGTTCTATTGGGAATTATCTTAACATTCTATTTTGTTTAATGCTTTTGCCTGATTAGGGAAAAAAGTAAACCCATTAGTAGAGTCTTATGAGCTATAATTTTGAGTATATATGAACCTGTGGAGTACCTTGAATCTGGGATGCTCAGTCTGAGGACCCCATATGAGAGGGATAGTGCTGTGATAAACTTTTTATGAAAATGATCCAGATGAGTTTTCAGTATATCTTTGATGAAAATATAAGAAAAGGATGGACAGACTTTGTTTCCTATGGTCCTACAATTGATTAAAATGTCTGGGGAATGCAAGACCCCAATGTGTTTTTATTTCATGATTACAAAAATGTATTTGACTCAGCAAAGGAAAATACAATGTAAATAGCTTTCCTCTAGCAAATATTAACCACTTACTGTGTACCAACCACTGACCTAAATGCTGGGGATACAAATGTAAAATAGCACCTTGGAGGGGTTTACCTTCTAATGAGGAAAACAACACCTGAGAGCTGGTGGTTGCCAAGGAGGTTGTCTCTGAGATGGTGAATGGAATATTAGGATAATCAATTGACTCCCTTTCCAAAAAAATAGTGGTGTTTATTTGATTGCCAATCCCACAGGGGGAAAGGGGTAGAGACATATAGGAAGATGGCAGTGAAATAAGATATCATGTCTAGAGTTAGCTAGACATAGGAAACTCTCACTAGTAAACATGACCCCAGGAGAGGGCAGGTAAATGGCTCAGTAGATGAGTGTAAGGCCTGAAATTGGGAGGATCTGGGTGCAAATTTGACCTCAGACACTCATCACTTACCCCTTATTGTACTTATGCCTTGAAAGCAATACTTGGATCAAGTCTAAGACAGAAGGTAAGGATTAAAAAAAAATACATGGTCCCAGGAGACCAAAAAAGATGGGCAAAAGACGGAAGTCCAGTTAGCAACAACAAAGTGGTATAGCAGAAACATAATAGGGAAGTATGGTTAGGTGAGGACAGATAGGTGGCATAGCAGATACAGTGCCTGTTCTGGAGTCAGGAAGACCTGAATTCAAATCTGGCCTTAGACAGTGGCTATATAATCCTGGGCAAGTCACTTAACACTATTTGCCTCAGTTTCTTCATCTATAAGATGAACTGAAGAAGGAAATGGCAACCCACTCTAGTATCTTCACAAAGAAAACCCCCAAAAGGGTTCTGAAGAGTCATAGAGAACTCAAAATGATTAAACAACAATAATGTTTAAGTGAAAAAATAAGTCTATGCTGAGTTGAGCCAAGAATTTATGGGAGTACTGAAAGCTAAGAAGGGTCTAAGAGGGATATAAGGAACTGATTTTCTAGCAGTAGGTTCCAAAAACTGGGGAAGTCAGTAGAGAATGTGTCAAAGAGAAAGTGCTATCCAGGAGGATGTAGGTCTAGGATATAGGTTTGGGCAAGAGGAGCTTTATAGCATGTTTTCTCCACTCCAAATCACTTCAATGGAAGCATCATGGTACATGAACTCCCTCCTAACACTGCTATATCAGTGGTACTAAAAAGTAGGAGATTCAAGGCTTGGTTTAAGGAGATCAAGCAATTAAGCAATCTAAGTGTCCACCTGGTCTCAAATCCCAAAGCACCCTTCTCATCTACACAAATCATTTTGCCTCTTGCTGTCTCAGTTTCCCCACTGTGAAAATAAGCAATACTACCTGTAGTTTCCTTTCCAAGAGCCCTGGGAGCATTCATGAGCTCATGCTTATAAATACCTTTCCATCCCCTAGAGAAGAGAACTTATGTAAGCACAAAGTGTTGCACATGCACAGCTATCTTGGTACTCAATTCTCACAGGAGAGAGAAGTACAAAAAGAGCATTGGAACTTGAAACAACACTGCACCTCATATGCTGAAATATTAACCCAGTTGTTGCTGCTGCTGCCATACTCGTGCTGTCATGGCACCATCACCTACGGACTTAATTATAATGGCTCTTCATCAGACAAAGGGGAAGGACAGATCTGACCCAGACTATCTAGAAGTTCAGGAGTTGTTAAAGTCTGAAATGGATGGCCTCCAAAGGGAGTGGGCTGCACGGCCACTTGTCGAGTGTGCCATGGTGGGCGATTCCTTTGGTGGATGGGTTGAATTAGGTGGCCACTGAGGTCTCTTCAAGTTCTCAGTATTTATGATTCCTGATTTCCCTTCACTGGAGGGGGTCAGGCAGGGACTGGATGATCAATCACTTGTTGTAAGAGGTCCTTTGTTGTAGAGGAGAGATTGTGAGGACTTCTGTTTAGCCACAGATTAGATTAGATGACCCTGGAGTTTGCTGCTTTAATTCCTTGATTCTATAGCCTTTATATACCAATAATAATGGACTTTAGGTGGAGAATATAAATTCAGGTGATAAGGTATTCATAGCCCCTTGTAGACTGGCAGAGTTATGGACCTGAAAAAAAAAAGGGCATTGGAATCAGTGGGGTTGGTGGGGAATCACCACTCCAGTACTAACCCATCTAACCCCAACCTAAGGATTTTGGGAAGAATTCTGTGAGGTTTAATGCTTTCTGGGACAAAGCAGGCTATATGACCCTTCTTCCACATGATCTACCCTCCAAATCTTTATTTGAACATCACTAATATGTTGCCCCCCAAAACATCTATTCTCCAAAATAAACATCCTCAGTTCCTCCAATTAATTCTACATGGAAAAGTTCCAAGTCTTCTCACAACTTTGGTAGTTATCCAATAAACTGCATTCCAGTTTGTCAGAATCCTCCTAAAATGTGGTTCTGAGAACTCGGGATAATGCTCTAGATGTAATCTGAGAAGAACAGAATGCAGTGAAGACTGTCTGACCCCCTCCCCCCCATTCTAGGCACCTTGGTTCTATTGGAAAATCTCCTAGTTTTCTAGGCACTAGAGTAAGATGAGCTGACTCAAAGTCCAAGCTACAGTGTTTACTGGCTTCATGACTATGAACAAGTTGTTTAACTTCCCAGAGCTTCATCAGTTTCCTCATCTATCAAATGGAATGAATAACTCATACAATCTCCTCCTCAGGATCATCAGGAGGAAAGTGCTGTGTAACCTAAAAGCTCCATACAAGGTCTCCTGGCATGTTCCCCTCCACACATGTTCCTTAGCTATATGGGTTCCCTCTGTGCCAAGTCTCTTGATACAGGTTTCATGGTCAAATATGTTCTCTGCATGAATTCCTTCTCCCAAGGGTAGTTGAGTAGTCTTTGGGAGAGTGTAAACGATGAGAGCATTTATTTACTATGTTGAGGAGTGAATCTCTTTTGTTTTTAACTGTGTCCTCTGGGTAAAAATAAACCCATAGGTAGGGGCTGGTGAGCTATGGCTTTGAGTTGAGGCTGACTCTTAGAGGGCCTCATCCTCAGGGGAGTTTCTCTTGGGCATTGTCATTGAGGGATTTCTGATAGTGGGTAGATGAAGTGCCCACTTTGAGACCGCTGAAATGCTGACTAGCAGCACAAGCTTTCGAAATAGCAAAGCAAGCTGAATTATTATTAGATTACTTAAGAGTGTGACAAACTTTACACCTAGCAATAAAAGTCCTAAAGAAACAGGCCACATCACTGTCTAAAATTAGGACAAGAAAGCAACACTAAAATGTATTCTCTGACTCTTAGAATGTTTTGTTCAGTCATGTCTGATTCTTTGTGACCCTGTGGATCTTAGTAAACCAATACTATTATTGGTTTTTTTTAAATTTTAATTTTGAATATTTCCCCATAGTTACATGTTTCATGTTCTTTCCTTCTCCCCCAAACCTCCCCCCCAAACCCCATAGCCAACACACAATTCCACTGGGTTTTACATGTATTATTAAGACCTAATTCCATATTATTGATAGTTGGACTAGAGTTACCATTCAATGTCTACATCCCTATTGGAGTTTTCTTGGCAAAGATACTGGACTAGTTTGCCTTTTCCTTCTCCATTGGATTAAAAACAAACAGAGGTTAAGTGACTTGCCCAAGGTCACATAACTAGTGCCTGAGATCACATTTGAATTCAGGTCTTCCTGACTCAAAGCGAAACTCTATCCACTGAGCCATGCAGCTTCCTCATTGCTTTAGGTACCAGCAAAAAAAGAACATGTGCCCTCAAGTCCTCAAGATGGTAGGATCACAGACTTAGAGATTCTATAATCTGACTTCATCATTTTATAGATGAAGAACTAAGGTCCAGAGAACTGTTCTTTTACAAGGTAACACAAGTCAGAAAAAGCAAAGCTGTAGTTCAAACTTGGATCTTTTCATTTTAAATTCAACTTTCTTTTAACTAAAAAACACTGACCCTTAGTAGTGAGATTTGGGGGCAGATTTTATCTTTACTGTTGCATGTAAACTAGAATACTGAGCCAGGTCCATGGTGCTGACTGAAGTCTTTCTTTTGGGGAGAGAGATCTAATTCTGCACAGATTGGTGACACAATCATTGCTTAACTAAGTGTACGGGCCATGGATAAGTTCAAAGGCGAAAAGAGGTTTCTTAATCAGAAAGGTCAAAACTAAAAGTCACAAGGGCTAGAGGTCCCAGTCCAGCTCTAGCAGTTTGCTCTTGAGAAAACAAGGTTTCTCCTTACCAGACAATTCTCTTAACTTGTTGCTCTGGGATACATCTTTCAAAAATGATGACAACTTTCCTAATCAACTCTTTTCTAATCTAATCTAAATTTTAAATCTCCTAGATTAGAAAAGTTATCATTTTTGAAATTTTTAAAGCTGTATTAAGTGTTAAGTGCTTCCATCTTAAAATCTCAAGAATTAGGGATACAGAAGGAAATTTATTATGATACCTATAGTTACGATTGGTTTTTGCCCTAATAGATGGTCCATTTGCATAGAAAGGGTAGTCAATTTTCAAATGTTCTTTGAGCACATTTTTTAATGCCCAACTTTGTATAATTGGCCTCATTTTCCAGCCTACCCCATCTTCTCTTCAGCTGGACAGCTCCTACCATCTTTGTCCTTATGGGCAATAGTCAACTAATTAGATCGTGTAGATCCTCTGTCTCCAGATCAATCTTTCTCCCTTCATCAAATCAATCAAAATGAATGGCACGCTCAATAATATCTCACATTTACCTGGCACTTTATAGAATCATAGGTTTAGAGTTGTAAGGCACCAAAGAGACCATCTCGTCTGACTCTTACTTTTCAAGAGAGGAAATAGAGGCTGGGAGAGGTTAAGCAACTTCCTCAATGACAAAAATATAAGTGACAGAGTCAGGCTTTGAATCCAGATGCTCTGGTTCCAAAGAAACATTTTTTTCAAGCAACCATACTGCCTCTATGAACCTTCCCCAACACTGAAGAGTCTCAATCCTTGTTATAGTTAACATAGCCTTTTACTTAAAATATTTTTTTTTTATTTCCCCAACATACCAAATATCTCTTTGGAGAAACAACCTTCTGGTTTAGACCGAGCATTGTAGCTCATGTTAGAAGACCTAGGTTAAGCTCTCAGCTTTCCCATATACCTGCTGGGCAACTTTTGGCAAATCATCTAACAGGGCTGTCATTTGTGTAATAATAGCTGAACTAAGTACCTTCAAGCTACTATAATGAACAACTCCCCCCACCTCCAAACTAAAACTAACTATAAAATGCAATTTAAAACTGGGTATTATTCTTATAATTTATTGCTCTTACTATTCAGAAAGCATTTTAAAGATGGGCTGTGTTTGGAAAAGTAAGATATCTTCTCTAGATAGCCCATGTTTCAGTGAGGCATAGCACACTCCCACTATCTTGTTTTGAGTCTCCTCTATTTGCTAGCAGGTTGGTCCTATTTAGGAATATCTCTGTGGCTGAAGAAAAGAAGTTTTTCTTTATGAAAAATTGACTGGGCCTTTGAAAACCAAAGGCTTCAGCTTGACTACGATAGGGCTAATTGAACTAACAAGCCTAGTCTTAAGCTGGCCTAGAGTTACAAGGTTTGCCAAACATTCTTAGACTTTTCCACTGACCCACTTGCATGTTTTAAAGAATGGCATTTACACTGACGAATCCTAACTTGCTCTAATTGTATTCGTATCATCAGTTAATGGTCTTCTTCCCCTAACATCCCTCTGCGATGTCTTATCATGGCATGGAAGTCACTTTGGGTTCATGAAAACTATGCCAACAAAGCATAAACTCTGACAAGTCCTACCCAACTGAAAAGACTTTGAGAACCAATCAAGAATCATCTCTGTGCTAGTCTAGTCCTGTCTTGGAGCCCATCCCAGCAAAAGATGGTCCTGCTAGGGTAGAGACCAGGTGATGGGTACTTTTTTCCACCACAGAGACTCATAAGGATTACTCAAAGAGGTTATGATCTTTATTTAGGGAATGAGAGCCCCCGCTGTTGACATTGAAGTAAATGAAGGGTGGACCACTTGCTTAAGTAGGAAACTTCTCCTGGAAACTCTCCTGAGATCACTAATGTATCCTTTGGATAATACACAGAAATATTCTCAGCCAGCCAATAGGTTATTCCTCAGTTATACAGGTCAAAAGTCAGAGTCTCCAGATTCCACCATCTTTATTATCTTTAGTATAGATTTTCCAAAAGGACAGGGTGACTTTGCTGATAATTACCAGGCATACAGATAAAGTTCCCTAATTAAAGTCCCATAAAAACCAAGGAAAATAAATCATTGTCAATAGAGAAAGGAAGAAAACCTCTGTTTAGACTTTTCCACGACCATTTAGGTCAATTATTTTTCCTCTTTCACCCCAGTGATTTTATTAGCCAGAAAAAGGGAGTGATCATCAGAGGAGAGGGGAAAAGAGTCAGGACTGGCCTGAGGTTTGGTTAGTGATTTGGCATACCAAGGCATGGAGATCACAATATCATAAATTAAGAAATTGCAGCTGAGGAAACATAGTAGGAACAACTATTCATGTTTATATAGTGCTCTAAGGTTAACAAAGCACTATACTCACAACCTTTAGAGGCAAGAAAACTGAGGCCCAGAGAGGTTAAGTGACTTACCCTAAGCTACATAGCTGGTGTCTAAAAAAGGACTCAAACTCCAGGGTTTTTCTCAATCAAGCATTCTGTCCATCAATAAACATTAAGAACCTACTATGTGCCAGGCAGTGTGCTAACTGCTAGGGATACAAATATGAGAAAGATGATTTCTGCCCTCAAGGAGCTTAAAATCTAATTGGGAAAGGGACACACAAAAAGGAAGCTGAAAAGGAGGAATGGAAGGTACCCAATGTGTGGGCATGATGAAGGGCAAAGGAAATAGAACTGGATGGGAAATGAATGAGATGGTTGCTCTGAAAAACCTCCTTAAAGGGGACCTCTAATAGATATTCCTGATAGAGCTTTCCTTTCCACTTTTCTTTTCTTTTGAAAAAAAAAATAATAATTTGTTTGGTACGGTAAAATTCCCAGATGTCTCCCTCTCTTTCTCCCTCCCTTCCTGAATCATTTTACAAAAAGATGTACATATATATAAAACTATGCCTTACTTCTTTCTATTTATCATTTCTTTCTCTGGAGGTGGACATACAGAAATCATTCAAACAATACTTCTGTTGCTGTATAGGATACTCTTTTGGTTCTGTTCATTTCACTCTTCATAATTTCTTGTAGGTCTTTACGTGTTTTTGTTTTCATTAACCTTGATAACTCAGTGAATTGAGAACCAGACCAGAGATGGAAGGTCCTAGGTTCAAAAATGTGGCCCTGGGCAACTTCACCTCCATTGCCTAGACCTAATGTTCTTCTGCCTTAGAACCAGTATTGATACTAAGACAGAAGAAAAAGGCTTAAATTTTTTTGATTTCCAAGCTCTTCCTCACGCAATGTGAAGATAAGCAATATTACTCATTATCCAGGTGAAATCATGCAAAATATATTTCTATATTGGCCATTTTTTAAAGTAAAATAAAGTGAAAAAAATTTAACTTCAATTTGCACTCAGAGTTCATCAATTATCTCTCTGGAGATGGATAGCCATTTCATTATGAGTCCTTCCAAATTGTCTTGAATCATTTTATTGATCAAAATAGCTAAGTCTTTCAGAGTTGATCATTATTATGGTATTGTTATTGCTATTATTATTATTGTTATCATTGAAAAGTGCTTTAAAATATTATAATATTATTATATGTATATATAAATATTATATATCTGTATATCCTCCAGAATGACTTACAAATATTCAACCCATTCTGGGAGACATTGAAGTACAAAAGCACCTAGATACTGGTATGATACCCATTGCATCATTCTCCCATTCTGGAAACCTAATCCCAGTAAGTTTTTGCTGGCCACGATTCCTTTAATATTTTCAGGATCCTGTAATTTTGTTGATAGAGAGACTCCCTCCATATCTCTATGTTCATAAGTTTATGGAGTCAAAGAGAAAAAATATTTTCAGCTATTAACCTTTTAGTGCTAAGCTTTTTGGAGCTTAGTTCAACCAGTCTTTCAATGGCAGGCGAAGTCTGTTATCTGGCCTATACTCAAAACACGTTCAATCAAACAAGTTAAAGCCCTGGGCTAAACCTAGAGATATACATAAAAGGCAGAAATAATTTCTAACCTTAAAGTCACTTACTATATACATACATTATATATAATATATATAAACATTATACAACATAATGTGTGTACACACACACACACACACACACACACACACACACACACACACACGATGTGTAGAAAATAGATGGAAGATGCCTTAAGAAGGGAAGACTCTAGCAGCTCAAGGAACCAGGAAGAAAGGTCTTCTGCAGCAGGCAGTATTTGAGTTGTGTCTTAGAGGAAGCCAGGGATTCTAAGAGGTGGAGATAAGGAAGGAGAGAGTATTCCAAGCATGCTAATACATGTATAGAGGAGATGATACATCATGTGGGAGAAATAGCTAGTATGGTTGTATCAAAAGTACCTCGAGAAGGACAGAGTGTAAGAAGACTGGAGAAGTTAGATAGGGGACAAGATCGAAAAGAGCTTTAAATGTGAAACAACTTTATTTTATATCCTAGAGGTAGTAGGGAACCACTGGAGTTTATCAATTGGCATTGTAAAAAAAATCTACACTTTAGGAAAAACATTTTGGTGGCTTGATTAGAAAATGGAGATTTGTTGTATGGGACACAAGGAGAAGATAATTACAATAATTCAGGCAAAAAGTGGTGAGTATGAACTAAGGATAATAAAATTTATAGTTGATTCAAATGGCCCAACTAGTTGGATTTACGCTGCATAGATATTCAGTTCAATAATAATTTGATTTAATCCAAAAAAACATTTATTATGAATTATATTTTCGCCTAGAAGCAACATAATCTAGTGGGTATAGAACTGGCCGCAAAGGTAGAAGGACCTAGATTCAAATTTTGCCTCTGCCACAAACTGCCTGTATAACCCTAGGCTAGTCAATTAACCTCTCCAAGCCTAGAGGACCTCATGAATTTGCAGAGAATGTACTGCCCTCTCTAGTAGCCAAAGTTTTCCCTAAAATTCCCTAAAAAGCCAAGAAAACAATGAAATAGCAAAACCAGCCCCTCACATAAGAAAAAAAAAGTTCTCCAAGTGATTTCACATTCAATCAAGATTCAATTTACCTAAATCTTGTGGTGCAGAGAGGGGGCGTAACTGCTTTGCAGAATTCTTGTCAGTTAAGGAGGGTTTTAGAATCTTGGGAAAGAAAAGTTCAGTTGGTCCTGGGAACTCGTGGAGAGAATCAGGGTCCATCTGAGCTCCTTCTTTAGATTGAAACTTGGCCTATATTTTGCAGCTTTTCTTTTAAAATTGTTAGTTTAGCTAATTCCTTTGAATCTCCCTATCCTACCTTATTCCCACCTTCATTTTCCCTACCTGAATGTCTGAGAAGTTTTGAAAGGAGAGTAGATCTGAGAGTTAGTTCAAATCTGTGATAGTTTAGTGAAATAGGGCTTACCCTTGTTACAAATTTACCTATTGAATCATTGTATCCAGCTTTCCTATCCCTTTTGGCTACAAACCCTCTCGGGGCTGAAGTAGGCTGGTTCCTGCCTCCCTTCCCCCACCTGAAGTTTCTCTAAGCAGCTGTTAGGGCTACCTTGTATCCTCTGCCCTGCCAATCTACCCTAGAAGACAATAAACCCCATTTGTCTTTAATCAAAACCTTTTGGCTATGTGATCAGTTGATTAATAAGAGAGAGAGGAGGAGAGAGAGAATAACATTCTCTCTGGAGTTTGAGGGAGCGAGAGGTATCCATTTTGGAGGAAGTGAAACTTCAATACTTCCTTCTAGTCCCTTCCTGTGAAACTGACTAGAAGCCTCAAGTCAGTTTCAAGCCGTTCTTGGCTGGCTCCAACCTTGCTCTGTAAAGTGTCCTTTTACTAGAAGGGCTCAGTCTGTTTCCCTTCAGTGTTTTGTCTCTAACCTGGGTCCCAGTCTGTGGTTCCCTGCTGTTGTTGCCTGCCTTAGATTAACTCATCCTCTGCCTTGTAACTCTTTATACTTCCGTGTTATATTCCCTAAACTCAGACATTCCTTATTTCTCCTACCACCTCAACTACCAACCTTCACTATTGTACCTTCCTCTTCCACTATATTGCCTTAGGGATTCAGAAGCCCTTATCCATAGTGCCCATCCTCAATTCCAACCAGCTACTACCTATAGCCTAATCCCCTTATTACCTCCCTGTAATATTCCCTTATTACATCCTAAATATTCCCCTATTACAATCTCCACCTTAGCCCAGGAAAATGGAGCACTACAATATGGTCATATCCATTTGGGCAGACCCTCAGCAAGAAATCTTAAAGTAGGTCAAATTTGCCTACTGTAAACTTCATATCTTCAAGGAAGCCCTCTTGTGCTTTCTTCCATCCCTCCAACAGCCACAGGAAGTTCAGAGATATGGACTTTAGAACCTAAGAGCACCTCAACAACAGTCAGCAATGATGGAGGCAAATGCTCTTCAGCACACCTTCCCTTATAATTCCTCTTTCTGGAGCCCCATTCCTCAAAGCTCTGCATTCAGCTTGCTGCAATGGGATGGGATAAGAAGTCACACACAAAAGAATATGTCTACTCTCTTCCAAGTCAACTAATATCTTAATTCAGTTATGGATTCATGCCATTAGCACTGAAGGCAGCAGACTGGTAGCCAGACCAGCCAGGCAGATTTTTTTGTGTTTCATCTTTCTTACTCTTACAGTTCCTTATTCTGTGTGTCAAACAGATCTAGAGTTAGACTGACCCTGAGTCCCATGTTAGAAGGTTCCTGTTGGCTCTCAGATTCTCCTACATCATTTTCCAAAATTTGTTGGGAAATGGCCACATATGATTTAGTCCAGAAGAAAAGGCAAATAATGCATCACTTAAAAGGCCACTCTTACCTCACAAATCCCTTTTCTGCCTTTAGACATCACTTCTTTTGTTCTCTCTCTCTCTCTCTCTCTCTCTCTCTCTCTCTCTCTCTCTCTCTCTCCTGTCTCTTATACACAT
>NC_058135.1:78216334-78258945 GCF_016433145.1 Gracilinanus agilis
TCTCTCTCTCTCTCTCTCTCTCTCTCTCTCTCTCTCTCTCTCTCTCCCTCTCTCTCTCTCTCTCTCTTTCCTGAGCTGGGAAAAAGTACCATCAATTTCTCATTTAGATCAAGAAGCTAGGATCTGAAATATTTAGCACCTTTGTCAACAATAAAAGGTAACAGAACCTAAGTCTGGCACCTACTTCTCCAACAGAATTAAAGGTATTTATAATCCTCTTCCTCCCGAGATGTCTTAGAAAACAGGCAAAAAGGGGATGTTTCGAGGCATTCTTTCAGCATCTGAAATGGATCTGAATGGAGAAGCAGAAACACGGCTGTCTCTTTGAGTAACCATAATGATAAAGATGAATTCCTACTCTTGACATATTTTTTAAAAACCCTTACCTTCAACCTTAGGATCAATACTACTTATAGGGTTCAAAGCAGAAGAGGGATAAGGGCTAGGCAATGGGGGTTAAGTGACTTGCCCAGGGTCACAGAGCTGGGAAGTGACTGAGGCCAGATTTGAACCTAGAAGCTCCTATCTCTAGGTCTGGCTCTCAATCCACTGAGCTACCCAGCTGCCCCCTTTGGATATATTTTTCTACAAAAAATGTTTGATGACCTGATGTCAAGTCATTCTGCTTGTCAGACAGAGGAACAGGATTTTGGAGGATCCCTCAAGCAATACAGTAACCTGTTGGTGAAGCTCAGACTCAAAGCTTGGTCTCCTTATCATCAACTGGATCATTTCTCTCCTGTGTATGACCTGATCATAGTCATAGTCAGAGATTAAGAGCTGGAAAGGACTTTAGAAGTTATCTAGTTCAACTTCTTCATTTTTGCAGTTGAGGAAACTAAGACTTATGGACAGTAAGTGGCTGCCCTTCAAACCATTTCCTTCCTCGGAGGGCATACCCCTCACCATTATCACCACTACTACAAGATAACTGACTACTTTGTAAGTAGCTATTCTATGAAAGAAAGAATGAAAGAAGTGCTGTCTAAAGGCAGAAGAGGGCTCTGTGAGGTAAGAGTGGCCTTTCAAGTGATGCATTATTTGCCTTTTCTTCTGGAGTTCTACAGTCTTAGACTATTATAAGCATAAGTGGCACAGTGAATAGAGCCATTGTTGCCAGGAAGACCTGAATTCAAATCATGTTTCAGACACTTACTAGCCACATGACCCTGGGCCACTTAAATGCTGTCTGCATCAGTTTCCTCATCTGTAAAATGAAAGAGTTGGACTTAGTAGCCTCAAGAATGAATGAATAAATGGGAAAAAGCAGTTATTAAGTGTTTTCCTTGTTCAACGTGCTATGCTATGCCCTGAGGAGACAAGTAGAAAATACAGTAACAAAGCTCACATTTTCATGAGGAAAACAACTTTGATGGAAGGTTTCAAATATGAGTTAGATGGAGAAGTCCCAAGGTCCTTAGGATATGCCAAAAAAGCACATGGTAATTATTTACTTACCCTTTCCTCTAATAAGATTAGATCAGTTTCTTAGATTGAACCATTTGACAGGACCAAGAACTTTGGTGGCAAGAACTTCTTTTCTAGGTCTTCATAGCTATGACCATAATATCTACAGGTACAATTTCCAGCCTGCATCTCCATAGAGATTGCTTCTCAGGATGATGGCTGACCTCATTTGGGGTTTTCTTGGCAAAGATACTGGATTGGTTTGCTATTTTTTTCTCCAGCTCATTTTCCAGATGAGGAACCTAAGGCAAGCAAGGATAAGTGACTTGCCCAGGGCCACACAGCTAGAAAGTTTCTGAGGACAGATTTGAACTCAGTTCTTCCTGCCTTCAAGCCTATCACTTTATCCACTGTGCCAACTCACTACTCATCTATTAAAGCTCAACTCACCTGATACAAGGACAATTGCTGCCTTCTCACAGGTTGCTACAAACTCGGACTCTGAACCACTGATGAAAGAGAGACAAGGTTAGTTACATTAGGAGAGAGAATATCCATTATGAAATGAGAACTAGAATATGATTCCTTTATACCAATTTTTGTCAGTATTGTATTGCCTGACAGAAAAACAGAGCCAAAGGTAATGCTAAGTTTTCAAAATCTGGAAATTAGATGGGATCAGTGATAACAACAACAAAAAGGATGAAGCCAGAAAGAAAAGCAAATTTGGAGGGAAAGTTGAATCAAGTTCTAGAAATGAGCTTCATTTCTTTTTCTTGTTACATACTTAGTAACCACTACCATTAACAAAAAATTTAAATATATAAAAATGGTTTGCTAAACCATAAACTCCATATTATTTATAAATTATTTAAAAAGAGGTTCATTATATAGGCGTGTTAATAAAACCATCCTCTGCTTTTGAGTTCCCTTTGGATTTATCTTATTCTGAAACTTTATTCTCTTGATTTTGTGGCTTTTATTTTTTAAAGCAATCATAGTATGTATTATTCGTGTTCTCTTTTAATCTCTGTTCCTGCCCCCAAGGTCTGTGATGGTAGGATACAGTCAGAAACCTTCCTCCCTAGTTGTCCTTGGCTATTCAGCTTCACTTCAGACTTCTATTTGTTTTTTGCTTCTTTTAGTGTTGATTTTGTGGAGTCTTTTTTTGGTTGTTTGTGGTGGGCATTAGAAGAGTGAGGAAGCTTCACACCCTAATCTACCATTTTCCCACAATGCCTCTGTCCCTTGGAAATAAGGTTCAAAACCTCCTTATTTCATTCCCAGAATTATGCATGAATTTTCTAGACCAGCCCACCTCATACATATATTTATTAGAAATTATACAAGTATTTATGGTGTGCTAAAATTTGAAATAATAGTAACATGAGCAAATTATTACTTTTTAGAAGTTTTTTTATGAAGTCATTACTGGGTTAAAGGAGAAATAAAAAAAGCAAGTTACTTAATAGGTGTTGGTAACATTAAAACCAGATGTCAAAAACAAGTATATGGCCAAAGTTGTTCCTTAGAGTTAGTGTTGAATGTCCAACTGAAAAAATACAGATTTAAAGAAGTGAATTACCATTTAAACATTTTATAAAGGGAACAAAGGAGAGAAAAAGATAAAAAAGAAAAGAGCAAGGTGGAAAACAGAATGGAAAAAATGGGATTAATTAGATTAAAAATGGTTCTTTGAAAAAAGTAATAAAATTGAAAAATCATTGGTAAATGCTTTTTAAAGGAGAGAGAAAAAACAAATGACCAAAATTAGATATTAAAAAAGGAGATCGCAACAAATGCAAAAAAATGAAGAATCACATGGAATGTCAGTTTAAGAGACATAAGTAATTTAGAATGTCCCGAGGAGGACAACCAGGATGGTAAAGGACCTATATTTGTGTAATATGGGAATTAATAGGAGGAAATGGGGATGACCAGACTGGAGAAGAGAAAACTCAAAGAGGGACATGGTAGTTGTGCTCAAGTATTTGAAAGGCTGTCACATGGAAGAGGGATTATTCTTGTTTGGTTTTGCTCCTAGCAGAGCCAGGAGTCTTTTTGGTCATGACTTTCAGACAGTCCAATAAAGAGAGGGGAGAGGGTGAGAAGGAGAGGGAGAATTGGGTACAGATGAACATTTCATTCAACAGGGAAAGAAGAAAGAAAAGGGAGATTACTGATTATTAATCTGATCTTGGGTAAATCACTTAACTATTTAAGATCTTGGTTTCCTTATCTAGAAATGAAAGGTTAAATTAGATAACCTCTCAGAAGTACCTTCCAACTTTATTTAAATTTAATTGTATAAGTCTATCATAGAGTCACAGCACCTGATATACAAAATGAAACCTCAAAGCCATCAAATTTAACCCGTACTCAAATCGAATCCCCATCTTAATAAATTTGACAAGTAGTCATTCACACTACTTGAAAACTTCTAAGGAAGGAGAGTCCATCTCTTCTTGAGGCAACCTATTTTGCTTATATTTGGGAAACTTGGGAAAACTAAAAACTGGTGAAAGGACTTATTATTTAATAAATATTATAGAGGGAAGTAGACAGAGATTTCCTAAGAATAAATTTAGATAATTACCTTACAACATATACCCTAATACATTCCACTTATGTTAATAAAAATTATTACATGAATAAAAAAATTGCAAAAAGCAGAATGAAATAGTATATTTTGCTAAATATTGAGGGGACATGGGTTACTATCTACTGAAGAAACAGAAGGAACTATAGTGAATGAGACGAAAGATCTGATCACATTTTAAAATATATTTTTCTTTATCAACAAAAACAAGATAAAGAGGAAAGCATATCAGGGGAATATTTTGGGGAACAGAAAAATTTGTCACATAAAACAAAGAATTGATACTTCTGCAAACATATATGAAGAGTATTCAATAGGCAATTTACAAAAGAAGAAACAGTCATCTTCCCTAGTTCATATCCAGCCTCAGGAAAGTCACTTAATCCTGTTTGTCTCAGTTTCCTCATCTATAAAATGCGCTGGAGAAGGAAATGGCAAATCACTTCACCATCTTTGTAAGAAAACCTCAGATGGAGTCACAAAGAATCAGACACATTGGGTTGGAAACTATTGAAAATGGCTGAACAACAAATTTTGGAAAGGAAATTGGAAGGGGTCAGAAAAGAATTCCAGGAAGGGGGAGGATTAGGAGTGGGAGAAAAAGCAAGTGAGAAAGAGAGTGAGCGAGGTAAATAAGAAGGGAGGAAAAGACAAGGGGGAAAAGGAGGAGGAAAGGGAAATAGGACAATAAAAGTAAATGCTAAATAGTTATTGCCATCTAAAGCTAGAAGATCCCTTTAAAGTTGAGTTGCAAACTTTTTTATTGTTAAAATTCAATTTCAAGATCAATTATATTTTTTCAAAAATGTTAAATAGGACAAAAGGGATCACAGTTCTTATCTGCAGTGTGTTAAAAAGTTAAGCATTTTTGCTCTGCCATCAGAGAGCAATATTAATGACTGATTTGGACATGGAAAATGACTAGCATGACCTGCCTGATGAGGATGTTAAACTGTCTTCCTTTTCCTGACACCTGCACTGGAAATGCTAGGAATCTATGACAATTGAATACTGGAGATTAACCAGGCACAAGTTCAGACAACGGCTAATTTAGAAATTATTGTCAAGCCTCATTGAGAAGCTGTCATAATTTGGAAGAAAAATGTACAAAATGGCAAAAGCTTTACACAGACACTACCACTGTGACTTTTTCATTTCAAACAACTGGAGAGGGAAAAAAGAATTTTCATTGTATATAGTGGAAAAGGTCACTAACAAGCAAGAGCTAAGTTGTTTGAAAGGAATTGTAGTTTAGAACCATTTTCAAAGAGCTATTTCAACATGGAAAGAATGGGCATGAGTCTAAATGCAGGAACTCATTGAATCAAAGAATGGAGAATAATTTTCTCAGTAATCTAACCAAGCTTTCATATTGAATTTAATTTAGAGGTTCCTAGGATTTTTGTCATAGAATTTGTTCTACATAGTTCAGCCCACCTGAATTTTTTGAATGAGCAAACTGAGCCCTCAAGATTACCTATTCAATAAGTAGATTACTTGGGTCAGAGGAGCATAAATTTAGTGCCAAAAAGTAACTTGGAGGCCATCAGTACAACTGTTCATTTTACAGATGATGAAACTGAGGCAGAGGTAGAAAGAAACTTGATACCATGACAGGATTTGAGCCCAGGTCTTCTGACTCCAAATCCTTTCTCTAACTGTTCCCTCAGGACTGCATCACTGACTGCACCAGTCTCTATGAAACTCTATTTTTAATTATTTGGAGACTGTAGTATACCATGACTTTCAGTCAGAAAGCAAAAACAGGAGAATATTGGAATTTAAAGGATGCTTCTAAGTCGGTGATTTTTTTAAAGAGCTTTGAGCAAAGAGCCTCCTCATCAGCCCTTGTCTAACAAAGCAAATTAAATCAAAATAAATCAAAATGATCTAAGATTTCTTGAAAGATTCAATAGCAGAAGATCCAGGAATTCTAAGAAAAAAAATGGAACATTTCCTGCCTTTAAATAAGTAACTGACATTCTCTCTCTCTCTCTCTCTCTCTCTCTCTCTCTCTCTCTCTCTCTCTCTCTCTCTCTCACTCTCTCTCTCACTTTCTCTCTTTTAGTGATGATGATTATGCCTTGAATTATTTTTAAATTTTTTGATTTAATTAATTTAGAATATTTTTACATGGTTACATGATTCATGTTCTTTTCTTCACCTCCTCCCTCCACCTTCCCAGAGCCAATGAGCAATTCCACTGGGTTTTACATGTATCATTTATCAAAACCTATTTCCATGTTATCAATATTTGCAATAGGGTGATCATTTAAAGTCAACATCCCCAATCATATCCTCACCAAACCATGTGACTAATCATATCTTTTTCTTCTGTGTTTCTACTCCCACAGTTCTTTCTCTGGATGTGGATAGTGTTCTTTCTCATAAGTCCCTCAGAATTGTCCTGGATCATTGCATTGCTGCTAGTAGAGAAATCCATTACATTCAATTGTGCCATAGTGATCAGTCTCTGTGTACAATGTTCTCTTGGTTCTGCTCATTTCATTCTGCATCAATTCCTGGAAGTCATTCCAGTTCACGTGGAATTTGTCCACTTCATCATTCCTTTCAGCACAATAGTATTGAAAGAGAAATCTACCTCCAAAGGGAAATACATTTATTGGGAATGACCTAGATGGATTGGTGATAGAAAAACTCAACCAGGAACTTTCCCAGGGCCAGTAAGCACAACCCCTTGCATTTATATTAAAAACAAGTTTATTGAGGTTAGGGAAATGGTGCATAAGGTCCTAAATCTATACAGCTTTAACTCCTCCCACCAATATATGCTTCCCTCATGGGGATGCTCTTCTTGTTTTCTCAAGCCCTCCTTATCCACTCCCTGATCTTATCTAGACTCCAAAACTATCTGACTACCTAAATATCACTGATTATCTTTAAAAGGCTGAAGAGACAGGACTCATAGATGTACTTACTGAGTCCTTATCCAAAGCCTGGGGTTGGCTTCCTAGGTAAACCCAAAGTCCCAGGTGACAAACCCTTGGGTTTACCTTAATCAAGTTGTCTCTGACAGGTTGATCTCAGTACTTCAGGGAAAGGCAGGTCTCCTCTAAGGCAGTTCTCCAACCCAGGAATTTCCTAATCTTTCCACAAGATTAGTCTGTTCCTAGGAGATGCCAGAGCAAAGATTCTCCTTGCCAACTCAGAGGACAGCCAGATTAAAAGTCAGTTATTTCCAGTAAAACTCCCAAGATCCTTCTCTCCTTCCAGAATCTTCTCCCAGGGTTTCTGTCCAAATTCTCCTCCTTTCCTCTTAAAGACAATCTGTGCATTTTTCCTATCCCTTATCACTTATCCTTACAGTATTCCATCACTATCAGATATCACAATTTGTTGAGCCATTCCCCAATCAATGGACACCCCTCATTTCCCCATTTTTTGCCACCACAAAGAGTGTGACTATAAATATTTTTGTATACATATTTTTTCTTACTATCTTTTTGGGGTACAAACCCAGCAGTGGTATGCCTGGATCAAAGGGCAGGCAGTGTTTTAAAGCCCTTTGGGCATAGTTCCAAATTGTCTTCCAGAAAGGTTGGATAAATTCATAACTCCACTAGAAATGCTAATATTAGTGTCCCAATTTTGCCACATCCTCTCCAACATTTATTACTTTTCTTTGCCATCATATTGGCCAATCTGTAAGGTGTGAGGTAGTACTTCAGAGTTGTTTTGATTTACATTTCTCTAATTATGAGAGATTTAGAACACTTTTTCATGTGCTTATTGATAGTTTGGATTTCTTTATCTGCCTAATCTATCATGCCTAATCATGTCCCTTGCCCATTTGTCATTTGGGGAATGGCTTGCTTTTTTTATAATTGATTTAGCTCCTTGTAAATTTGAGAAATTAGACCTCTGTCAGAGGTTTTTGTTATAAAGATATTTTTCCCCAATTTGTTGCTTCCCTTCTAATTTTAGTTGCATTGGTTTTGTTTGTACAAAACCTTTTAAATTTATTATAATCAAAATTATTTATTTTACATCTTGAAATGTTCTCTACCTCTTGCTTGGTATTAAGTTCTTTCCTTTCCCCTAGATCTGACAGGTATACTATTCTGTATTCACCTAATTTACTTATAGATTCCTTTTTCATATTTAAGTCATTTACCTATTCTGAATGTATCTTGGTTTAGGGTGTAAGATGTTGATCTAAACCTAATCTTTCCCATTCTCTAGGATTCTTTAAGTAGACATCATGTCATCTGCAAAGAGTGATAGTTTAGTCTCCTCATTGCCTACTTTAATCTCTTCAAATTTTTTCTTCTCTACCACAAGCATTTCTAGTACAGTGTTAAATAATAGAGGTGATTATGAGTATCCTTACTTCACTCCTGATCTTAATTGGGAAGGCTTCTAATTTACCCTATTGCAGATGATGCTTGCTGATGGTTTTAGATATATACTGTTTATTATTTTTAGGAAAGGCCCTTCTATTCCTATATTTTCTAGTGTTTTCAATAGGAATGGGTATTGTAGTTTGTCAAAGGCTTTTTCTGTACCTATTGAGATAATCATGTGATTCCTGTTTTTCCTAATGTTAGATCATCCTTGTATTCCTGGTATAAATCCCACCTGTTCATAGTGAATAATCCTTGTGATAACTTGCTGGAGTCCTTTTGCTAGTGTTCTATTTAAGATTTTTGCATCTATGTTTATTAAGGAGATTCATCTGTAGTTTTCTTCCTCTGTTTTTGGTTTGCCTGGCTTTGGAATCAGTACCGTATTTGTGTCATAAAAGAAGTTTGGGAAAACTCCTTCTTTGCTTATTTTGTCAAATAATTTGCATAGTATTGGGATTAGTTGTTCTTTAAATGTTTGATAGAATTCACTTCTGAATCCATCTGACCCTGGGGATTTTTTCTTAGGGAGTTCCTTGATGGCTTGTTCAATTTCTTTTTCTGAGATGGGATTGTTTGAGTATTCTATTTTCTCTTTTGTTAATCCAGGCAATTTATATTTTTGTAAACATTCACCCATTTCACATAGATTGTTATATTTTTCCATGTAATTGGGCGAAATAGTTCTTAGTAATTGCCTTAATTTCTTCTTCTTTAGAGCTAAGATCACCCTTTTCATCTTTGATACTGTTAATTTGATTTTTCTTCTTTCTTTTTTTATTAGATTAAGCAGTACTTTATCTGTTTTATTTGTTTTTTTTTCAAAGTACCAACTCCTAATCTTATTTATTAGCTCAATAGTTCTTTTACTTTCAATTTTATTAATTTCTCTTTTGAATTTTATGATTTCCAATTTAGTTTTTATCTAGGGATTTTTAATTTGTTCTCTTTCTAGTTTTTTAAGTTGCATGCCCAATCCATTGACCCCCTCTGATTTGTTGATATAAGCACTCAGGGATATACATTTTCTCCTGAGTACTGCTTTGATTGCATCTCATAGATTTTGATAAGTTGTTTCCTCATTGTCATTCTCTTCAATGAAATCAGTAAGAATTAGATTATTTAGTTTCCAATTAATTTTAAATCTGCCTTTCCACAAGCCCTTATTGATGATGATTTTATTGCATTATGATCTGAAAAAAATTTATGTATTATTTCTTCTTTTCTACAATTGTTTGCAATGTTTTTATGCCCTAGTACATGTTCAATCTTTGTATATGTGATAAAGAAGGTATGTTCCTTTTAAACTCTATTTATTTTTCTTCAGATATCTTTAATTTTCTAACATTTCATTCATTTCCCTTCTTATTTATTTTTTGGTTCAATTTATCTAGTTCTGATAGAGGAAGGTTAAGGTCCCCCACTAGTATAGTTGTACTATTTCCTCCTTAAGCTCCTTTAGAAATCTGAATGCTGTACCATTTGGTGCATATATGTTGAGTACTGATGTTTCTTCATTATTTATACTACTTTTCATCAAGATGTAATTACCTTCCTTATCTCTTTTAATGAGATCTACTTTTGCTTTAGCTTTGTCTGAGATCATAATTGCTACTCCTGCCTTCTTTGTCTCAGTTGCAGCCCAGTAAATTCTGGTCCACCCTCTTACCTTTATCCTGTGTATGCCCACCTGCCTCAAGTATGTTTCCTGTAGGCAACATATTGTAGGATTCTGGCTTTTAATCCATTCTGCTATCTGCTTCCTTTTTATTGTTCAGTTCATCCCATTCCCATTTATAGTTATGATTACTGTCTGTGTGTTTTTCTTCATTTTGACTTCCTCCTTTTATTCTGCATTTTCTCTTATCCCTCTTACCCTCCCCTCTAACTTTTCACTTTTAGTCTATCTCCCACTAATTAGTTTCCCACCTTCTCACTACCCCTTCCCACCTCCTCCCCTCTTATTCATTTCCCTATTACTATAGTGCCTTTTAAATGACCCTCCAACCTCTTTCTCCATCGTAATGCTCCCCTCCCCACTAGCCCATTTATTGCCCTTCTACTTCTCTATAGGGAAAGATTCAATTCTTTGCTCCAGTGGATCTGATTGTTCTTCCCTCTCTGAGTCAATTTCAATGTGCATAAGATTTAGTATTACCTTTCACTAACCTCTTCCACCCTTCCATTGTATTGGTCTTCTACCCCCCACCTCTGTGTGTTTCTTTATGAAATATATATTTACCCCACTTTATCTCTTTCCCTATTTCTCTTAGTAGTATCCTCTTTTTTGCCCCTAGTTTTATATATATATATATATATATATATATATATATATATACGTATATATATTTGATATATCATTCTATACAGTTTGTCACTGTATCCTCTAAGTATATTTATTCTAGTTATTCTGATGATAATAACAATTTTTAAGAGTTACCAATATAAATATTATAGGAGTATAATATTTTAGGATCTTATAGGAATCTTATAGGAATATAAATCATTTGAACTTATTGGGTCCCTTAAAATTTTTTCCCTTTCTTAACTATCTTTTGGTTATTCTCTTGAGTTCTGTGTTTGGACATCAAATTGTCTGTTTAAGTCAGGTCTTTTCTTTAGGAATGCCTGGAAGTCTTCTGTTTTTATTAAATGACTATACTTTCCCCTTCAAGAATATAGTCAATTTTGAAAGGTAGTTGACTATTGATTGTAGACACAGTTCCCTTGCTTTCCAGAATATCATATTCCACACCTTCTTGTCCTTCAGTGTGGATGAAGCCAGGTCCTGTGTTATCCTAACTGTGGCCCCATGATATGTGAATGGTTTATTTTTAGTAGCTTTTCCTTGGCTTGGAAGTCCTTCAACTTGGCTATAATATTCCTAGGCATTGTCAATTAGAGCCTTAGTGCAGGAGGTAATCTGTGGATTCTTTCAATCTCTACTTTACCCTCTTGTTCAAGAATGTCAGGGAATTTTCTTGGACAATTTCCTGTAGAATGATGTCCAGGCCTTTTCTTTTGTCATAATTTTCCAGTAGTCCAATAATTCTTAAATTGTCTCTCCTGCTTCTATTTTCTAGGCTTATTGTTTTATCAATGAAGTATTTCATATTTTCCTCATTTTTTTCATTCTTTTGATTTTGTTTTATAAACTCTTGCTGCCTTGAAGCCATTTGCTTCTAGTTGTTAGATTCTAATATTTAAAGACTGAATTTCATCCCTGGCTTTTTAGTCATCCTTTTCCTTTTGGTCTGTTGACGAAAGATCATCTTTCACTTTCTTTGCCCCATTTTCAAGCTGGTCAGTTCTGGCTTTTAAAAAACTATTTTCTTGTTTTAGTTCATGTGCCTCTGTTTCCAGAAAACCTATTTTGCTTTTTAAGTTCTTTTCCCAATTTTCTTCAGCCTCTCTTGTTTTTTGAATTGTGTTTTAAGTTCTTCCAAAGTGAAAGAGGGAGAAGATACATAGTATCTTTTGCAGAAGGCTAATGCATGGCTTTGCATAAGAAGGATTGGCTCAGACATGGAACTAAACAGGAGAGATTCCACAGAGTGTGAGGAACATATACAAGGAGACTCACAGAGGTAGTTGGGAGTGTTCCCTGTCTCTTCAAGAATCTGGAGAGAGTACTCCCTGCCATTAGTTACATGACTTTCTTTGGGAAGCCATTTGCCCTGTTCCTGTGAATCATCCACCTAACCATTGTGTCTTTGAGAGAGAGGGGGGGGGGGGTTCCTGTCCATTCTGATTTCAACTGGTTCCATCAATTGAATTCCTGTGATCTAGTGGCATAAGAGAATTTCTTCCTAGCTAAGAAGAAGTCAACAAGATCCCAGTGACCTGTCTGTTTGGTTGGGCCCACCAGGGTGACTTTGTCATTTACCTCACCCTATCCATTCCTGATGGACAATAAATTCATCCACCATCAATGTTTGGAAGGCCAGTACATCAGGAAGCTAGATAGGGTTTTGGGGTTCAAGACAGAGAGTGTAGGAGAGGTAGCAAGAAGACAAGAAGAGGGTTTTGTGAAAAATCTATAGACTGGAGGGAGGAGAATTAGAAGAACTAGATTAGGGAATCCATTCCCTGGCCCACCTTCCCTTCCCTGTGCCGAAAAGTTAATAAACCAATTTACTATTTACAAGATCAAGAAGCAGTTATATTGTATTAAAACTGTCATTCTGCAGGTGAGGTCTACCATACTGACCTACAGCCTGATATCAACTAAACAGAGTACTGAACTGGACTAACATCAGTCTAGGTTCAAGTCATGACTTTATATCAAAAGCCTGTGTCCAATTCACCTGAGTTCCCGAGTTTTTTCTTGGTGTTCCTTGGTCCTCCTCTGTTCTATTTGTTCTTTGTTCATTACCTGGATAGAAGCTGTCAATTGTAATTTCTTTTTTTGTTTTTCTGTTTTTTACTTTTTTTCCTTCTTTCTTTTTATATTTTTCCCTTCTTCCCCCCCCCCCCACCCCCCATCATTGGCTGTTTTCTTGCTCCTCTGTTTATTTGCTGGATCTGTGGGTTTAGGCTATTCTGTCCTGAAGGGGCTTCTTCTCTGTTCTGCTGATTAACTGGATTAGGCTGATAGAGCTGACCTGTTGTATTTATAAGCCCTGAGGCCAAATCTTCCCCAGGTGCCAGCAGAAGGTGAAGGTGAAGATGTGGAGGCTGAAGGTAGTTACCTTCATCCTCTTCTCTCTTCCTTTTTGTCATCCACCTCCCTGCCAGCTGCCAGGTCAGAGCCCTGAACTTCCCATGGTAGTACCATGGTACTCTGTTGTGGTTGCAGCCTTCACCCTGGGACCCTAGTCAGCTGGGTTCTTACCATGGTTTTAGCATAGTAGGTGTGGGAGGGTTGTTGGAGATTGAGGTTTCCTGCCCTCTGAAGACTTCTTATCAGCACTATTGATAGATGGAAGTAAGCTGGTCCAGATTATCTGTAGAGCTGGCTGTGCCCTGAGGCCAAAACCTCCAGAGCCATAGGCCCAAGATGGAGAAGTACTGACTATCAACAGGCTGTCCTCCTCTCTGCCCCTCTCCTCTAGCTGCCTCTCTGACAGCTGTGGTCAGAGCCCTGAGACTTATGTAATTGTGGTAGTGAGGTACTCCCTCTGGCCTGGAGCTCTCACCATGAGATCCCAGCAACCACCCAAGTGTCAGCACCGTAGGTGGGGGAAGGGTCCTGGAACTTTCTTTATTTCTTTTCCTTAAACCTGAAAATTCAACCTTCTTTATATATCTTTTAAGCTGAATTGAGCAGGAGGGTCCCAAGGTTCTAACATGTTGTTGGATTTGGTTTTGTCTCCTCCTCAAAGCACTTTGTTTTTTATTGGTGTGGAAAGGTTTTCACAGAGAACTCGACTTTTGCTGTTTCTAAGCCGCCATCTTGACTCTGCTCAAGAAACTGACGTTCTAAAGAAAGATTTTTAACTGTCTTTTGTATCAGCAGTCTGGTGAATTCTATAGAGCCTGTAAGAGTTTATATTTAGGTTTTAGACTAAATATGAGAATTCCGAAGTAATATCATGGTTTCCAATTTAAAAAATATTATAACTTAAGTAAAAATGACTTTTAGTAGCTTTATTTACAAAGAGGTAGAAAGAGTAAAAGTGGAAAAATGGAGATAAAGAGACAGATTCTAATAAGCTTACCAGCCCTTCTCCTGAGAAGCCAGGCTCGGCCCCAGCAGGGCTTCCCCAAGACTCTGTCTCCACATGGATTTCTTGGTAATCCTTAGCCAGAAGTCTCAGTGGTGTCTTCATCCAGGGTTCCACCAATGCAGCCTCCTCCAAATGTCATGAAAGGAATGAATCTCTGGAACCAATCTCTCCAGAAGCCAGGAAAGAAATGAATCTAGACCATGCTGGTTTCCTCTTTTATACTCATTTTTTCCACGTCACTGCCCCTTCACAAAACCAATGGCAGTCTTTCAATTTGCTTAACACTGCCCAACATGGGTGGGAGAAGAAGAAAGGCCTGTGGCCTTTGGTGGTTTGAGCTTTACTCTAATAGGTGACTCATGAACTCTCATACTTAATGGCAAGTAGGCGTACTTTAAGTTCTTGATTTGATTAGCTAAAAATAGGCAAGGGGAGAGGTAATGCTATTTTCCCAATCCCCCCTGTGATTCTTTGGGAGATTAGTCTCCCCAATGAATCATTTAACATAACTAGCTTATGCCTCTAAAGATCTTCTAGCTAAAGATGTATATAATATTGCACTTTCTAAGAGGAAGCTGTAATAGTTGGAGATAAGAGGGAAATAGAAGAGAGAGAGAGAGAGAGAGTAAAGCCAATGTTTGCTAGACACATTGAAAAAAAGCCAATTAGGGGGCAATCCCCTTTGGCATGAGTTTACATTCAGAATAAATATGTTCAATGCCCTTCAGTTCAGTTGACTACATCCTAAAGTTCATTCTGGATCTTCTGATGCAGTGTAGACTTTCTTTATGGCAATTTCCCTAAACAGTTCACTTTCTTGACTCAGGGAGTTAGCAAGCTTCTTTTCTTGAAATTTCTCTCAAAAATTTTTTTTAAATCTTAGATTTTATGAAAATTATACAATCCCCGCTGAGGAGGGTGTTGACCAACACCTGGATCAACTCAGGATACATGGTGGAGTTATGGAGTATAAAAAAATTAATTCTCAAAAGAAATACCAAAAACATAAAAAAAACCCAAACAGAAGAACAAACATTAAATTTGAGGGGGAATATATTAATAATATATCAAAATCTATGTATATAAAATTTCTGAGAAAGCAAGAATAAATTCATAACAGTTTCTTAAATCAGGGCCCAATTAAAATGATTTATGTGCCTCCCACAAGTTTGTAGGACAAATGCCATAATATAGCAATTACCCATTGGAATCCAGGACTACAGAAAGTTGCCATACTATAAGAGAGAAAAAGAGACGGACTAGATTTTGTTGTAAAAGGGAAGTATGATTTCCCTGGTCTAATTTTACCTTCATTCTCAGGGATAGGGGAGCCAAAATGGCAGCCAAACTAAGGTACTTGCCGGAATATGGCACAGGGAAGACCTGAATCTGACATATGTCAAACAGCCACTACCTCACATCTCAAACAAGTCCTCTGTCTTGGCATAGATCTCATTAATCCCACAAGGATTGTTGGTCTTCTTGACCTTGTGTTTCTTTGCACTATATAATGGCTTTTTTTTATTATTCTTTCTCCCGGAATCAGACACAATTATTAATCAAAGTTCCACAATATTTTACTAATAGCAGATTTTCTATAGTCTAAAGCTTCTGGACTGATATAAAACATTTTCTCATGTAATTATCAATACTTTATAATTTTTCTTTTGAGGACTGTTTGAACATTTTTCTGTTGAATAATGGCTATTAGTTTTATATAAATGTATTAATTGTTTATAATCTTGACTACCAATGGTATAAGAAGTGGGGGAAAGGTTTCTGAGTGAGCTCAAGGTCGATGAGCATCAGCACCTGGACCAAATGAAATACAATAACTCCATAAGACAGACAATATGCAATGCTAAAACAAAGTCAAGACTTTTAAAATTGAAGAAAAAGTAAACAAAAACAACTAATGTAGAAAATAGACTGAGGAGAAAAAAATAAGTCATTAGATCACCCAAAAGCCAAGATCCTTCCAAAAAGAGCCCAAGTATTTTATTTCAGAAAATCTTGAAAACTTCCCAAATTTCTTAGAACTAGAAGACAAAGTAGAAATAGAAAGGATCAACCAGTTTCCTCCTGAAAGAAGTCCCCAAATTAAAACTTCCAGGAACATTATAGCCAAAATCCAGAAACTTCCAGGTCAAAGAACAAATACTGAACATATCCCAAAAGAATGGATTCAAGTACTAAGGATCCACAGTTAAGCAAAATATATAGACTTAGAATCAAGAATAATTTACCCAGCCAAACTGAATACAGTTCTCCATAGGGAATATGAGTTGTTGATGAAATAAGGGATTTCTAAGAATTCCGAATGAAAAAACCAGAGTTGCATAGAAAATTTTGACATTGAAATACAACAGTTATGATAAACATAAGTGAACAATCAGAAGTGACTAAATGAGGTAACCCTGTTTTCTTTCTAATATGGAAAGATGATACAGATATCCTCTCTGAACTCTGTCATGATCTAGATTAGTGGTTCCCAAACTTTTTTGGCCTACCACCCCCTTTTCAGGAAAAAAACATTACTTAGCCCCCTGGAAATTAAATTTTTTTTAACTTTTTTTTTTTTTTATTTTAAACCCTTAACTTCTGTGTATTGACTTATAGGTGGAAGAGTGGTAAGGGTCAAGTGACTTGCCCAGGATCACACAGCTGGGAAGTGTCTGGAAATTAAATTTTAAAAAATTTTAATAGCAATTAATAGGAAAGATAAATGCACCCGTGGCCATCACTGTCCCACTGGATCGCTGCAGCACCCACCAGGGGGTGGTAGCGCCCACTTTGGGAATCACTGATCTACACTGATAAAGAGAGTCTAAATCTAAAGAAAATCTAGGCATAGTTCTAATATGTCTTTATGACCTTCTGAAAAGAACAGAAAGAGAGGAAAGGGGGGGATACCCTGGGATGTAGAGAAAATTATTTCACATAATTGGGATAATAAACAAGAAGGAATGGAAGGAGTGTCTGACATTTGAATTTTACTCTCATCTGAAATAGTCAAGGAGGGAATAAAATATATATAGTGTTTCATTCAATAGGAAAAGAGGAAGGGGGAGGGAGAATTAGAGAGAGGATAGATTAAAGGAAGGATTAGCCCTAAGCAAAACAATCTCTAAGGATGTACAAAATATTTATACCTCTGAGGTGGCAAAAAATGAATTTAATGAGTTGGCTATCAACTAGTTACAGACTGTGGATATAAAGTCAGTCTGAGAGGTTAGTACTGAGGCTTTTATTGATTAAGCCTCAGCTACTCTCCTGACTGGGCCAGTACATACAACTAGTTTGGAGAGTAAGGGTTTCTATAAAAATATATTTATTAATATAAATTAGGTATAAAAAGATAATAAACAAGGAGTTCCTGTTAAACTAAGATTTCTAAACTTTCCCAAGCTCTCTAATTGTACCTCATGGCCCAACCTTCTGTTCCTCCAAAATTACGCTCTCTCCTTACCAGCTAACTATGAAACCCAAATAAAACCACTATCTGACTTATCTACCACCAAGGGAAACTTATCACTTATTTGTCTATACCTTGCCTCCAAACAGATTGGCCCTGGTAGACCTAAAAATGTCAGGGCCTACCAACTAGCTTGGCAGTGAAGCAAAACCTCAAAATGCCAACACACCAAAAGTCTGGTCCCCTATTCCTTCTTCTTTGGGGGTACTCTTACTGCTGTTGTTACCAAGAGCCAAGAACCAGGAAACCTTTGGAGAGGATCAAGATCCCTTTCAGACCAGAGATGGCCTAGGAAAGGGTTCAAAGAGTCCTCAAAACCAGCTTGAGGCCTTTGTTGTCATTAGGAGACTTTCCTAGTGATCAGTGTTGTTCTTCTCTCCAAAATATTGACAGTGGGAACAAAACCAGGTTCAAATCTATTCAGCTCAGATGAGACACACAGAACAAATCCAAAAGGAGCCTGGACCTGGTCAGTAACTAAATCCAATTGACTTCCAGTTCCTTCAGTGTTCTCAACTGCCAGCATAAGACTTTCACCTAGATGCACCATGTTTCAAACTCGTGGTCCTGCCATATCACTCTTGCTTGAGAACCTAAAGGTTTCCAAGATTACTTTGCAAACTTATTTATTTAGCAATGCTTAATTACCTTATTTCCAACTGTTATATTGAATCTCTGAAAGCTTGAAGATCACCTTTGATTGACAAATAAGTCAGTTGGATGGAATGTTCCCAGGGAAGTCATGCGAGAGGCAGGAGGAGGGGCAGTTGAGAATCCTGAAGGGGTTCTGGGTCTTTGACCTGTGCTAAGGCTGGAGATCGGTGGATCCTGGTCTTGGAGTGAAAGGTGCAAACATCTCTCTGCAAACTCTTCCTGTACTTGAGATACTGTTCCAACCTGTACCTGACCACCACCTTGGTGTCTACTGCCCCTAGATATTAGGAGTTACATCATCTAGATATCTAGGTTTCCCAGGGCCCGGGAGGGATCCAGGAAGTGGGCAGGAGACGAAGAAGAGGGTGGAAAAGGGTGGAAATAACTCAACTGTAAGGCTGAAGATCTATTGAAGAAGAAGTCAAAAAATATCTCAGCAGTTTATCTACTCTGGTTTAGTCCTGGCCAGGCTGAACCAGAGGGAAGCTACATTGATTCTTCATCTGCCAGCACTTGAGATTTCATTAGTAACCAGTAGAATAGGGTCTCCTATACCACAGTCCTTTACCCTTATCCTTCTTGTTAATATAAAGTTTAAAGTACCTTCCTAAAGCAGTGTCAAAGCTTGTTTTGGGAAGGGAGAAATCAAAGTCAGAATACAAGGCTTTATCCTAGCTAAAGAGCCCAAATCAACATATCAATTAACCCCAGGTGGGTCCTGAAGGGATATACCTCTTAGACCTGAAGGATCCTACCTGGGCAACTGTTATAAGGGAGAAGGGTCATCTTATTCTCTCTGTACATCAATTTACCATCTCAAATAGATCCGGAGACTCCCAATAATTATAACACAACTCTACTACTACAGTAGATAGATTGGGAGAAAGAATAATATTAAGAAATGATTAAGGTGATGATTTCAGAGAAATCTGGAAAGACATGTATGATTTAATTCAATGTGAAATAAATGGAGTGAAGAGAACCATTTCTATCTACTGTGACAACAGTATGGTAAATACAAACAACTTGGAAAGAATTAAGACCCCAATCAGTGTTATAACTATTAAAGAATCCAAAGAACTCATGTTGAAATATGCTATTCACTAAATGACAGAGGCAAAAGACTCAGAGCATAAAACTGTGAGTGTTTATTTATGTGTACATATATGGGTTTTTCCCCTTTTGGAGATGGCCAATGTGAAAATTCGTTTTACTTAATTAGACATGTCTTGTAACAGGAGTTTTGTTTTCCTTCTTTTTCAATGGAAGAAGGTTTGGGAAGGGGCAGATTTTTGCTGATTAAAAAATGTAATTTAAAAAGAAATACATATTTACATCCTTAAGATTAATTTTTGATGTCTGTTGCTCCTGTTTGGACAATGGCAAGTTGGGACCTGTTGTGGAAGTGGGTGGAGTGCTGAATGAAAAATTAGCGGAGAGGAGGGGATTAGAGAAACTTCTTGGCAACTGTTCACACATGACAACACCAGAAGGGGCCTATGAAAACAAACAAACAAAATGATGGAAGGAGATGGGAAGGGATGACATGTAGAAATTCAGATTCATTTTCATGAGTTTAAAACAGATAAAAACTTAATCCAAAGAGAACTGGACTTGTGTAGGTTGGACATTTTGCTCTCTGCTAAACATTATCCTTTAAGAATAAAAATTTGCCTTGAGCTCAAATAGGGTACTAAGAGCACTTCTTTGAACAAAGTTATTTTTCTTGATGGATAGTTGTCTTAGGGATTCCAGGAGTCACTCTGAGCACACCGAGCCCCTCAATCAGATTACCATTTGTGGAATCTCAATTGTGTCATACAAACTGAGCCAGTCCTGCATGTAATTGTAAAAGAAACAAGATTGAGCTTGGGTGGCTCCAACTCTCTCCATCTTGTATCTTCTTCTCTTGCCACCCCTTTCCCCATCATTCAGGTCCCTTGGACTGTCTTGCTCTTTCTGCTACCTCCCAAAAAATTCTGGAGGAAGAAGAATGTAAGTTGCTTCAGGGCAGGGACCATGTATATCATTTTTGTCTGATTCCCCAGTACCTAGCAGAGGACACAGCGGGTACTGAATAAATGCTTGCTGGATTGAATTGAAGCTATTCTCAGGTTTTATTATTATTCACAATAGCATGTGAATATTTATTATTATTCATGATAGCACGTTATATTGTCATAGCCTACTGAGGTTGAGTAGATGCGCTGCCAAAGTAAGTACATTAAGCTTTGCACAGCTCTTTCTGCAGCATCCCTGTGAAATGGATGGGTTTGTCACCATCTTACAGAGTTCACAGATGACTAAGCAAAAGTTCTCTCCATCCAAGCATTTCTAATCTGATGTGTCATTTAAACCTTAGTATGAATTAGAATTCCTATATTACCTCTCCTGCCTATTTGCCTTTCAGCCTTATTTCTAATTATGGAATGAAAAGTTTGGTCCCTTAAGAATGGAATTTCCCATGTCTTCCAGTATTGGGGATGAAAGAAGGTCAGTCCTACACACAAATCTCAAGCCAGATCAGGAATGCTCTCATTCACTTGCTCAATCCTGATGAAATGAGATGATATTTAGCAGATTACCAAGTAACTTGGTCTATTTACCTGGGAGCAAGGTAACAGGCAGGAACTTGTTATAGTTCAGGAGGCATAGATCAGCCTGAACTGTTAGCCCTTAAACATGCTCATGAATCTCCTTCCCATCAACTGCACATAATTTCTGGCCCATTAACAAACTCAAATAAACACAAAGTAGAGGCTAAACTCTGGGTAATAAACCATATTAAATTACAATTTGTCTCCTAGCCCTTTGTAATTTAAGTTAAAAGGTTAATAAAGCTCCAGTCTGAATGGGGCAGACATAAAAACTCTGAAGTCTCCCAGCGCTCTTCCTGAGAGCCGAAGCCCAGACAGGAAGAAAAAGCAAGAACAGAACTTGAAAATCAAGAAACTGCAGGCAGAGGCTTCATCACTTCAGGAGCCCAGGGAAAATGATTTTAGTCCAAAGGTAAATTTTTTGGTCTTTCCTCATTTCTATCGGGGAAGCAAAAATTCTAAATTCTCCTTGTCTTTCTCCATCTTTATCACCTAATAAATACTATATTTTCTGGTACTTTCATTTGGATCTCCCTACAAAACTATAATTTCTTTTCTAAGCCCTCTTCCAATTTCTAAGACACTTCCCATCTTCTCTCTTTTCACTCCTAAATACACATACACCCCAAATTCATCCCATCAAATAATCCATGTCTTCCCCACTGGAAGTAGGGGCACTCAATTTAGGAAAAAACAACTTCTTTACCTTATTAATATTATGGTGAAAATTCCATCTGTTCAATTTTGTCACATATGTTTCATTTTTAGATTTTTAATTTAAAAAATTAATTCGTGTACATTAAAATTCCCAGTTATCTCCTCCCTCCCTCTCCGCCCTCTCCACATTAGAGAAGACATCACTTGACCAAAAAAATTTTTGTATACGTAATCTGTCTTTCATGTTTCTATATATCACTTCTTCCTCTAAGAGGAGGACAGTCACCAGTTCATCTTCAAACATTAATTCTACCACTATATATAATGCCCTCTTGGTACTACTCATTTCACTTTTCAGAATTTCACATAAGTCTTTTTTTAATTAACCTACTCATTTCTTCAGCACAGTAGTATGCCACCATAGTCATACATTGCAATTTGTTCAGCCATTTCATTTTGTTTTAAGAGATGGTCATTGGTGCAGTGGATAGAATAGCATATTTGGAGTTAGGAAGACCCAAGTTCAAGTGCTGCCTCAGCTAATTGCCAGCTATGTTACCCTAGGCAATTCATGTATCTCAGTTTCTTCATTTGTAAAATGAAGCTAATGCCACCTATATGTCCGGGGTGTTGTGAACTCATTTAGAGGTCTCAGCAAATCTTAAGATATCATAGAAATGTTAATTATTGTGGTAATTATTGAAGACCTTCCATTGGTACATAATTGCCGTGTGATCCTGGTCAGGTCATTTAATCTCTGAATGCTACCAGGAAAATCTCTACAAGGAAAAGACTGACTACAAGTTTCTGAGCAGGTAGAGATATGCAGGGGAAGAAGGAGTTTCTATATTGGGAGTCCTCAACACTGATGAAATAATCACAGGGTTGGTTTAAAAAAAGAGGGGGACAAAACAAAGCTCAAGTACAAAAATATCCACCCCTTCAAAACTCCAAATAGTTAAAGCATTCACATTGAAGCAAAACTGATGAGGCTGACTTATGGAGTGGCATCATCAAATAGAAAATGAACTAACTCTATGAATTTAACATCAGCCAACTTTTTATTAAGGGACTACCACGTGTAGAGATTTTCACTTAAGTCCTTTGTCCAGTCCTTTGCTAAAGCAAAGTGACCCAGATTCTTAGGATCGCAGATTTAGACCTGGAAAGAAACCCAGAAACCACTGAGTTCAAGACTCTTCTTTCTACAGAGAGAGAAATTGAGGCTCAGCAAGACTGGATGATGTGTCCAATATCAAATGGATAGTAAGTGGCAGAGCCAAGATTTGAATTTACAGCCTCTACTTCCAGACTTGGCGTGTTTTGCACTGATGGTTTTCTTTGGGCTTTCTTGTGGAAGTTATCTCATTCTGACACATGGCATGGAGAGTGAACCTGGATGCTTGACCATTATACCAGGAAAGTATGAGTTTGAGCAGGTCCTGCACTAGCCTAGAAAAACTTTCAGAATGACCCAATGACATAACATGTCTGTCAATCAGGGGAAGCCCATCACAGATCTTTTCCAAACATTGTCCATACCTTCCTTACTGGCCCATCTCACTTTGGGGGCAGTTTTCAATGTTCTCTTTTGAAGTGTCCAGATCATTAACTAGATATGAGGTAGGATAGACAGGTAGAAAATATAGAGATATACATAGATTATTGCTAGATATATATAAATATGCATAAATAATTTATAGCTCAAAAGATGGATGGATAATTTGTTGTTGTTCAGTTGTTTTCAGTTGTGTCAAACTCCTTGTGACCCCATTTGAAGTTTTCTTGGCAAAGATAGTGAAGTGGCTTTCCCTTTCCTTCTCCAGTCATTGTATAGATGAGGAAACTGAGGCAAATAGGGATAAATGACTTGTTCAGGGTCCCAGTGAAGAAGTGTCTAAAGCCAGATTTGAACTCATAAAGATGAGTCTTCCTGACTCCAGACTAATCCTCTATTCATGGTGCCATCTAGCTGCCTCCAGATAGATAATAACACGTTTGTTAATAAGTTCTTACTATTTGCCAACTAAATGGGTTGCAAATACAAGAAGCAAGTTATTTCCTGAACTTAAGGAGTTTACATTCTTAATCTGATCCAAGGACAAACTAAAATTCAGACATAGACTGAAAAGGGGAAAAACTTGGATTATAATCTCATTGAATTCCAGATAGTATCTTTCTGTTAATGCAGCCTAAAATCACATGGTATATTTTGATTGCTTTGCCATTCTATTGACTCATTTTGAGCTCAGAGTGTCCTATAACATCTAATCTCTTTGACATGTTTGTCCAGCCATTTACTTATACTTAAGCTGATTTTTTTCTAACCCTAGAGTAAGACTTCACATTTATTCTTATTAAATTTTATCTTGTTAGGTTTGGATTAGCCTTCTAGCCTGTCAAAATATTTCCAGATTTCATTGTTATCATACAACTTATTAGACACTATAATCGCCTTTATATTGTCTAAAATCCATTAAAATGGTACCAATATCTTCTTTCTAGCAGAAATATGAAGAGAGAGTTCTTTTTTTGAAGAGAGAGTTCTTATTGTACTCCATTTACAGACTTTCTCTATGGGTTGACATTGGTTCATTCATCAAATCACAATCCTTTGAGTCTATTCTGAATCCCACCTAACTAATGTATTAACATTTATCTCCTATCTCCCCATTTTTTCGAAATATATTATTCTTCACTTTATTTCCTCCATGAATTTTTCTCTAGTATAAATGATATTGGTCTTCTTTCACAATATGACAAACATATAAATATATCTTGTATGATAATGTAGGTATAACCTATATCATATTATCTACCTTCTTGGGAAGAGAGTAGGGGTGAGAGGGAGGTAGAAAATATGGATTGCAAAATGTCAGAAAACAATTATTAAAAATTATATCAACAAATAAACTGGAAAAAATAAAAATATTAAAAAGGTGTACAAATCAATAAGCGTGATTGATGATTATGTTGATCAGAGTTCTTAAGTCTTTTAAGAATGTTCATTTTTAACTTTTTTTTATTAGACATTTATTAATATTCGTTTTTAATCTGTTTACATACTTTATGCCCCTACTTTCCCCTTCACCCCCCGCTCTCCCCCCACCCATGGCCAACGCACATTTCCACTGGTTGTAACATGTGTCCTTGTTCAGGGTCTATTTCCCATTCATGTCCACCTCAGCCCATGCATTCAAGCAAAGGGACTTAATCCCACCGCCTGCTGAAATCCAGATATAGGGCATGTCCAGGGCATCCATCTGATCTATCAGTCCAATATTACTTCCTAAAAAAGAAATGAGGGAAGTCAGTCATAACTTATTCAAGGTGAACCAAAGCTATTTCTCAGTGATCACCACTCTCCTCTCTAAGAATTTATGACCCATTCATTAGAGAATCAATTTTGAACTATTATCTCCAAGGCTATTTTTAGCTGTCAGGTGAGAGAAAGAGCTATGTTTATTCAACTTTCTTCTAATATCCTGAAGGTAGGTGTGAACCCCCCTGCCAACTTAATCCCTTCCAGAGGTTTTTTTTTTAATCTGGAAGCCCCTGGGATAAGTAGAGATTTTTATTCTTTTAGGCTTATTTTGGAGGGACAGAAATCAGAGGAGCCTAGGGTGAAGACCAAGTTTAAGAAAGAAATCAGGGCACAAGAATAGTCCTTACCTGATGTCTTCAGAAATTTCACCTAGAGTCTTGGCATCATACATGTTTTTATTTTGCTCAGCCTTCCTTATGGAAGTTGTCTAATTTTTATCATGCCTACAAGAAATACCAGTCAATCTCTAAATAGCTTTCATCTGTAATCCTTGTGTGAGTCCTACTTAACTTATGTAAAGATATTAAAGTTAAGACTTTGGAAGTGGTTTAGTCCCATGATAAGAATGCTAAAGATATGTTTCTCAGTGGACCAAGTGGTAGAATCAGGCTTTGATAGAAACAGTATTTCAAAGCACACTGAACTCTTCTCTCTCAGCTCTGAAAGGCTTTGCACAGTTGAGTATGAGAGGGATAAATACAATTTTTCAGGGCCCCATCCCTTCTCCAGAGGAACCAGTCTGGACAGTTCCCAGAGAGAAGAAACCCTAGCATTGAGCTAGAGAGATTCTCACAGCTCTGCTCCAAATTTATGTGGAAGCCAGCCTCTTCCTATATTTCTAGTCTTTCTTCATTTTGTACTCTCTTCCACATACCATATTATCCAATGACACTGGCCTCCTTGCTGTTCCTCACACAAAGACACTCCATATACCAATCCCATGCAATTTTACTGACTGTCCCCCATCCTTGGAGTGTTTTCTCCCTTTATGAGCACCACCTGGCTTCCTTCAAGACTCAGATCAAATTCCCCATTACTATAGACTGGAGTAGTGCATTAGTACACCTTCTTCCCATGATGCAAATTAATTTTTAAGGATTTGCAGAACCATTTGAACAAATGTGTTGGGAAATATAATCACATTCTGGCTTTCCAACCTACAGGATGGACCTATTCTGAGACATCTGACTCTGTAGCAGGCAACTATTCCCCAAACTCAAGGAAGTATTTTAAAACATGGAATTCCTTACAGTGAACATAGCAGCTACTTGGAAATGAAGTATTTTGTCCAGTGGCTAAGCCACAGAAAATCATACCCACAGTAAATGTTGGTTTCTGGAAAGCCAGGAATACAATGGAGAAATATTTAAATAAATAGAAGCACAAAGCTGGCTATTGATTAAAGGACTGTTAAATGACACTAAGTTGACCAACCTTGGATATGGATTTTTTCCCCTAAGCCTATATATTCTCTTCTCTTGTTCTACTCCTACCCCCCCCCATAAATATGCATGCACTTTATTTAAAAACCATTTATATTTTTTTCATAATTTACATTTGCAATAAGATATCCAATATACTGACAAGCTACCACCCTGAGCCTTCAGTGAGAAAGTGAAAATTTTTACCCTCTGTTTATAGCTTCCTTAAAATCTATTGCCTATAGTCTAGGAAAAGACAGTAAGAACAGGCTATTGACTATTTTTTTAAACCCTTACCTTCCACCATACAGTCAATACTATGTATTGGTTGCAAGGCAAAAGAGTGATAAGGGTTAAGTGACTTACCCAGCATCACACTATTGATTATTTTCAAGGACCTTTTGCTTCCTTTTTGTAACTCTTCCTTAGGATCCTTTCTGGCCAGGGTCAGTGAATATATAGTTATCCTCATTTCCAAATAACTTTCTCAGAGGAAGGGGAACTAGGGCATATACAAGGAAAAGGAGTCACAGCAATGTATACATCAGGCTGAAAGTATTACAAATTAGTCATATGTGGGAGGCATATCTCATGATAAAATTCACTCCATTTTTTTAAGACGGATTTTTAGAATCTACTTGTATATTTTTACAATAAAAAAATAAAATGAGCTCACAAAAGAAAACAAAAATGGAGGCTTTTCCTAGTGTCCATCACTCAGTTTCTTCTACATTAACTAAGGATGAATATAACACCTAACTTTTAGGGTTGTTGTGAGGATAAAATGAGACAATGTTTTTGTAAAATATTTAGCATGGTGACTGGCACATAGTAGGCATTTAATAAATGTTTCTTTCCTTCCTTTTTGAATGATGGTGTGACTCTTAAAATGGAGAAAAATTCTCCCCTAAGTCTGCTGGGATTTAGAAAGTCCTCACTTCCAGGTCTCCTGAAAGTCTCTCTATATTGCTAAAGTGGTTTAGGATATTGAAATAAAACTGAATAAACCTCTCTTCTTTTTAAAAATATTTTTTAATGTTTAGTTTTAATTTAAAATGTTATAAAAATTAAAATAACAGCAATCTACTTTCTTTCCCTCCCACTCTCACAACATTTGAAAAGAAAGAAAAACAAATTCCTTGTTACAAATATGTATTGTCAAGGAAAACAAATTCCCCCATGTTCTGTTAAATATAAATTCATAATAATGCAGTTGTAATAAATATAAATAAAAACATAAATGTGTAAGTGTGCACATATAATACATATATATGTATTCTGCACCCTGAATCTATTGAGGAGATGAAAAAACTTTTATCACTGTTCTTCTGGAATCATGAATAGTCATTGCATTGATCATAATTTTTATAGTTTTCAAAGTTACTTGTTTTTATAGTGTTGTCATTATGGTATAAATTTTCATGGTTCTACTCTCTTCACTCTGTATCAGTTCATACCTGTCTTTCCATGTCACTGAAATAATCTATTTCCTTATTTCTTGCAGCACACTAGTATTTCATTACATTTGTATGCTACAATTTGTTCAGTTATTCCCCAATTTATAGGTATTCCTTAATTTCCAGCTTTTTGTCATCATAAAGAACTGCTATAAATATTTTTGCATATTTGAACTTTTTATTTCTCTTTGATCTTTTGGGAGTATAAACCTAATAGTTCTCTAACTAGGTCCAAAAGGACATGTACCATTCAGCAACTTTCTGTGTGTAATTTCAAATCACCTTTCAGAATGGTTGTGCCCATACAAGGTCCACCAACAGCTCCTCCAATTTTGTCATTTGGGTTTTTTTTGCCACCTTTGTCAGTCTGATATGGCTGTAGATGTCCTTGGTTTCTTCTCTTGAAACCTGTCTGATCACATCATTAAACATATCCCAGTTATTAGAGAATCCTAGAGGCACACAGGCTGACTTTTGGAGGTGCGCTAGAGTGTGGGTGTGAACATCATCCTGACCTGGACATCCGGCTTCATTGTTAGATGAAGTCTCAGAGTGGTCTTTTCATCACAGTCATGGCTGTGGTCTTTGAAATGGGAGAGAAGGGAATGAATAGAATAAGGCCATAAACAAAATTTAACCTGCAAAACCTCTGTTATCTTTCAATAACGAGGAGGAAGGGGGGAAAGGACTCATTTCTAGATTGTTGGTTACCCTGATGTAATCTATTATGTCTGGGGACTGCTGCCATGCACCAACATCTGGGATTCATCATTCCCCTTGTGCTCTGCCAGAGATGAGATGATTTCTGGATATTAAAATAACATGAGGGCACTCAATAGTTTACCAAAGGGAACAGCATGCTTTTCTAATTTATTGTGCCAGATGATCAAGTTTAGAGATCGGAGGGAGAGCTTTCATGACTGTGTCAAGGTGGGAGTCCTCAGGATTCTACAGATGAAGATAAACACAAGTCCCGTCTGTTCTGAGGGGGCAGGGGAATCGGGCTGTACCAGACAAACACATTCCTTATGCTCTTTTGGGTGGCGGTGGGTGTCCAAAAGAATCGAGACAATGATGTCAAGGATTTTGAGGACAAGAAGCAGGTGGGATCAGCTCTAGAGCTCTGTTTCTGCAATTAGTTAAAAGGCTTTAAGGACCACATCTGAATGGGTGCTCTTGCCTAGATAATGGTGGTTTCCAATATCTTAGAGATGCAAGTACAGGGAATCAGTGGCATCCACCTAACAGCTACTATAATAGTAATAGCTAGTATTTGTATAGGGCTTTAAGACGGGCAAAATATTTTACACACATTTTCTCATTTGGTCATCCCAATAACCCTGTGGGGTTAATACTATTTTATCGTTTTTTTAAGGTAAAGAAAGTTAGTTAAGTGACTCTTCCAAAGTCACCAAAAGCTAAATAGTGCTATCCAGTGTATAGCACAGTGCTGGCACATAGTAAGCCCTTCATAAATGTGTATTCACTGACTAGGGCAGAATGGGAACTTGGGACACCCTGATGCCAAGCCCAGTTGGCAATTGTAAGGGAATGAAGTCTCTAAGGGGACCAGTAGGTGTGTTGTGGGCCACTGTCAGTCACTAAACCAGCCCTTAAGGAAGGGTAATAACTTAGGAAGTGGGTAAAACCTGATAACACTAAACTGAAGGAATGCCAGTTGGGAATGACTGGTCAACCAAAGCCATGGTAACAAGGCTTGAATGCAGTCCTCCTGGGAGTTCTTTTAGAGTTTTTGAAGAAGGCACAGGAAGGTAAAAAACTGTTTAATAAAGCTAAATTAAGGGAAGCAGATGAGGGAGTAAGGTCGAGCTACTCTTAACAGCTATGGGATAACCCAAAGGACAGGAGGTCTGGGGATCCCTACACTCCAACTACAAGGCAAGCCTGGCCGGACACAAGGGGAAAGGGTTTCTCACACAGATGTCCTTGGTCTGTTGATCAGATGAGGCAGATTGTCCCACGACCACAGGTACACAGCCAGGTAAATCCAAAGGGGAAAATCAGGGAGAAATATGTATCTTCTATGTCCACTATACAAGCCAGCCTTCTAATCCCAATCTACCCTTTTGGAACTTGCTAGATGATGGTCTTGATGTTCTTATAGAGACTTCCCAAGGCACAGAGATAACCCCAAATGCCCAGGCTCTTAGGTCAGTGGCTATATCTCCAGCTCCTCCAAACCAGCTGCCATAGAGAGAGTCCACTGAGAGAAGTCCCCTGCAGCATTCCAGGTTTGGAATGCCCAGCCCTGTCAGTCTTTGACTGCTTTTGCTTTCCACTCTTAAAATTTTCCTATTACACTATGTAATGGGAAGTGAGTCTTGCAGCACTACTGTATGAAACTTGTTCTAATTTACCTCTCCAATATTACCTTGGATTCTCCATCAATAAAATGGGGGAGGAATGCAGATGATAATGGCAGAGCATCTAAATATGAGGTCTCTTGAGTTTATCATTTATGACTATAAGTAATCTTCATGATAGAGCATATCTGATGGAAGCCAAGAAGGATAATGAAGGACAGCTAGGTGGCTCAGTGGATAGAGAGCCAGATCTAGAGATGGGAGGTGTAATGGAGGATTACCAGGGAAGTTAACTAATTTATCTGTGGGTTCACAATGGGGTGAGGGATACAGGAAATGACAGATGGACAGGACCAAACAAGGTTGGGAGACCAGGTTTTACTGCCAAGGAGGTGACTGCTACTGAAGTGGCAGTTGGGCCCAACTGCCACCCTGCAGTATCTAGTCTAGGACTATGGAAACCAGAAAGTAAAAGGCAAAGGTTTATAACAGTTTAATTGTGGGAAACAATAATAAAGGATGGGAATAAGGGATTCTACTCTTACAAGCTAAGGCAAACCACAGGGTCAAGGGAGGGACTTATCTCCACTAACTGAGACCTAATTGAGACAGGGCCCAGGGAAAAGCAGGACTGAAGTGGCTATCCTCACAGTAGTGCCCAGCCGCACTCCAGTGCTGTTTCTGCTCCTCCTGGACCACCTGCTCTACTCTTCTAGGTGGGTAGATTCTGGGAGCTGACCCAGCCCAAGTTGACCTGCAACTCAGGTTGGGATTATCAGTCTCTACCAAAATCTCCCACAAGTAGGTGACGGTCTTTCCACAGGATCTCTGGCAATCTGGTGTCTCCTAAAGTCAGTTGCAACTTGCCCCAACCACATGGAGTCTCTCTCAGAGAGCAAGAGCCACTTCCTGCTTCCCCATTCCATCTTGGAATTCTCCAGCCCTTCCTGCTAGGTCTAATACTAAGCTAATAACTAAATAATAATCTTCCTCACAACAGAGGTCCTGGGTTCAAATCTGACCTCAGACACTTCCTAACTGTGTGACCCTGGGCAAGTCACTTAACCCTCATAACCTAACCTTCTACTGCTCTTCTGTCTTGGAACCAATACTTGTGTTAGAAGATAAGGGCTTCAAGAAGGACAGTTTAAGGACAAGAAATCACAAAATGGAAAGTGTGACGGATTTGGAGTGACAGGACCTAAGTTCAAGTCCCAGCTCAACCACTAACTACCTGTGCAACTTTTTCTTAGTCCCTATGAAACCATGCAGTTTCCTGTTCTTTAAAATGAAGGGGTTGGATTAGTTTCATTTCTAGAACTGTGGTCCCTATGCCCCAGGGGAATTAATTGAAGAAACAAGGGGCAATTGCTTATTTTGAAGTAAAATCTGTGTGCTTCCAAGTGTGCTTTAAGGGTGTAGGGCAAATAGGGTGCAGGGCGAGGAGCAGGGTCAACTGAACTTCCTCAAGATTCTAAACCCTTATCAACTGTCAGAAAAACTCTTCAGTCAGGCTTTACAGGGCTAACATGCACCCTATTTGCACTACAAGGGTCTTCATATGGAAATGGAGTTGGATAAATTCTGCTTCACCCCAGTGGACAGAACTAAGAATTAGGTAGAGGAGGAAGGTAGATTTCAACTAGATATCAGGAGAATCTTCCTTACAACTGGAGATATCTAAAATGCTTCAGGAGCAGCTAGTGGCACACATGCTGTGCCTGGAGTCAAGAAGATCTGAGTTCGAACCTGGCTACACACATTAGCTGGGAAACCCTGGGCAAGTCACACAACCCCATTTGCCTCAGTTTCCTCAGCTGTCAAATGAACTGGAGAAGGAAACAGCAAACCACTCTAATATCTTTGCCAAGAAAACCCCAAATGGAATCCCAACTCGGACACAACTGAAAAATGACTGAATGACAACAAAATGCTTCAAGAGGCTCGGGATCATAGGATTTTCATACATAAAAGGGATGTTTGAAGCTTCCTAGACAATTCTCCTCATTTTAAAGCTAAGACCCCACTCCAATTCTTGAGTGTTCTTCCTAAAAGATGGTCCAGATAATTGAACAGAGTGCTCTGTATGTGGTGTGGCCAGGGCCAAATACAGGGAGACTACCACCTCTCTCGTGATAGAGATCTTGTCTATTATAATGTAGTCTAAGGTGGCATTAGCTATTTTAGCAGTCCCATCATTTAGTTGCATCGTGCCACGCTTGACAGCCTTTAGTTCTGTTCCAAACAAACTGATATAGGGCCATATTTCCCCAACTGAACAACAACAAATACCTTCAATACCTTCATTTAAGTCACTGATAAAAATGTTAGTATAGGGTTTACTTTTAAAAAAATAACCCTTACCTTCTGTCTTAGAACTGATACTAAATAGAGATTCCAAGGCAGAATAAGTAAGAAATAGGTCGTTGGGATTAAATGACTTGCCCAGAATCACACAGCTAATGCCTGTAGCCAGGTTTGAACTCAGATCTTCTTGACTCCAGACATAGCATCCACTGAGCCATCTAATGGCCCCATTGTATGCTTCTGAATGGGGTGAAGGGGAATAAAGTGTTTATTAAGTGCCTACTATGTTCCAGGCACCGTGCCAAGAGCTTTACGGCCATCATCTCATTGCAATAGGCTAATGCCATCTATCAGTAACCATATTCCAGTTATGGGGCCCTTCCCATCATGTCTCCTTGATTCATATATTTGTCTCTTCTTTATAATTTCTGGTTCAATTTTATTACCCATACGTTATGCATTTCTGTGCAGACGTCTGAGGCCATGGGCTTTATTGATGGCCCTCTTCTTGGATGTCATCTTCTGTGAATTAGGGGTACAGGTTAGACTAGCTGACCTCTGAGAGTCCTCTCAACTCAGAGATTTGGTGATTCTCTAAGTGCTCCGTGACTATGGAAAATAAAATAAATACCAATCAATACTATCATTAATAATTCTGGATTGCCAAGTGGTCTGTTTGATGTTGAAAGGCAGCTCGAAGAGGGAGCCCCAAAGTCCTTTTACTTTGAAAGTTCCCAATATGAAATAATTGTAACACATCATTGCATGCTGCCAATAAATATAGTTTTACTACCATTTCCAGTCAAGAGAAAAAGTTTCCATCCTTCATGTGTTAAAAATTGTAACTGTTTATTGGGGGTCAGGGACTGGATACTCTCACTGTATTTTAGCGAACAACACATAACTGAGTGTATGAAGTGCTAAACCTTCACCAGGAAACAAGGACATTCTTTCTGAGTCTAGAATTGAATGAGTATCTAAACATTTCCCCCCGATATCCTTTTATTACGGACAATTTCTGGTTCAGCGAGAGTGCACGCCACTACAGGAGAACATTTAAAACACTGGGGAGGAATATTTGTAAAACTATTTATCATCCTATGGGGCTTTGGTTTTCGACCAACTGTTCCAACTTGAGAAAAGAGGGCCTCATGCTGAATTTTTTTTTTATAAAGGAGTTTATGAACAATTTGGGATTTGGAGCAGCTGCTGTCTGACATAGATCATCTTTGTTTGATAACTCCATTTTTAAGGAAAGCAATTACTAAGAAGTGGGGACACACTAAATGCATGAGGGCAAAACCGTTACCTTGAAAGAAAGATGTCAAATTTAAAACTCTTCCAGGCTGCGGGATTCTTGAATTTCTTTATTATGGCAGAATAATAAATCCGAGAGCCTTCTGGATCTTGGGAATCTAATGTTACCAATACACTGAACCACTATTGAGTAGTTTCCATGTGGCATTCACATTGGGCTAAAAAGAAAACATGGTGAATGGGAGAGGCTGAAACCTCAAGGGAATATGAAGTCCATTCATTCATGAATCAAAGCAGAATCAAAAGATATGAGTTCTATTATAAATGCTTCTCCACCACACTGGAGAACAAATCAATGTTTTGCAGCAGGGCTGGAGAACAATAAAGTGAAAGCAATCCGAATTATTTGGAATACGCTATCATTAGTCAATAGGACTAGAGGATGGGAACCAAGAGGAGGTTTTATAGTTTTATGAAAATTTGCTTTCTTTCCTTTAATTTACTTCCCTTTATTACCCCGAGGAATACAAAATGCTGGACCAACGAAACTTTTTTTACTCATCCTTCAGGTCTATATCTATTGTTACATTTCTAGCGCTCTCATTTTGAGGAGTGGAGGGAGTGGACCTGTGTGGGGACAGCATCTTCTCTACCATTTATGGACTGAAAGGGCTTCCATGGGTGCTTAAGAGGTTCAGTGACTTACTCAGGATCACCCATGCAGTCCATTACAGAGGTGGGACTTGAATCCAGGTATTCCTGACTCTGAAATCAGCTCTCTACTATATCACTTTGCCTCTCATACCATACAAAAGTCAGTGGAGGATGCTCTGTACTTTGGTGCATCTTTGATCTCATTGGGCACAAGTTCTTCTCTCCAGTGATGCAGATCATGATTCATTTGTGTTTTCTGTACTGCCAAATTCTCCTCTTTGTCCTTTCAAGAATTCTCCAAAGAGGATCTCTTTCTTTTATTGCATTATGGATACCTCTGCATCACTCAAGTTATCCATCCATGATCCTTCATTCTTACCACATGACTGACCCACTTCCCTATCCTGTCTTATGTGTCTTTTTGTGCTATTTGGCATGAGTAAAGACTTACCTATTTTCATCTACCACCAATCCTTCTCTCATCCTTTGAGTCACCTGGTATTGTGATTCTTCTGAGAGTGTGTTCTGAGATCTACAGCTATGTGGCATCATTGTGAAAACATTATTCTTAGGATTAGAGGTTCAAAGATTTAGGGCTGGAAGGGAATGTCCTTACTTTACAGATAATTAAAAAGTGAGGGTAGGTGACTTACCCATGGTCACACAGCTAAATGAAGGAGGATGGAAATGTAGGTTATTTAACTTCAGGTCCAGCACTCTCATTGTACTACAGGCTTTTGCAGATGGGATTATTGGAAATGTTGCCAGGTTTCCCAGACTTAACCTAAGCTGATCATTTTCTCATATTCAACCCTGTGCCTGATTCTTTCTCCCTCAGTAGTGCCCACCCAAGATATATGTATACACCCATGGACTATGTGTACCAGGGTTAACCACCACACTGGGGATGGGAGTAAGGTTATGATTGGGGTCAGAGTAAAGGCTGGGAATTATATCTCAGATCAAGCCCAAAATCCAGAGCAGGCTCTACACATAGATCAGGCAAAAGCCTTTAATTGAATAATAGTAATAAAAGACAGCAGGAAAACCTATGCAATAAAAATGTTCTTAAATTTTCAGGAACTAATAAAAAACAATCCTGCAACAATACCTCTTCCTAGTCCCCTTCCCCAAACACATCCACGCAAACTCCTTCCACCAGTGTCAAAAAAAAGCAATTAGAGAGGGATGAGGAACGGTCAGAAAATACTGGAAGCAGAGGAAGCAGAGGAAGCAGAGTTGCCTTCAATTTCTAATGAAATGATTCTTCATCTCTGGATTAATTTTACCTTCTCAGTAGTCTGTACCTGGATCAGGCTCCACCTGCACAGATGTCAATCGTAGTTAATGCTGCATCTGTAGGCATCTCTCTCCATCACTGTGGCAACCTAAGCCATCCTTTCTAACTCCTCCTCCTCTGTGTTCATCCTTTTTTTCTTTCTCTTCCTGCCCTTCCTCTCTACCCTCCTCTTTCTTTCCCCCTTCTCTTTTCCCTATTCCTTTCTTTCTCCTTCCCCTCCTTTTCCCTCTCCTTCCCTTCTCACAGTGTCTGGTATATGGTAGGTGCTTAATAAATGTTTGATAAGTCCAGGGCCACCGATATAGTCATGGGTCCCAATATTATGCTATATGAAGACTTGTTGAAGAAACTATGAATATTTTAGAGAAGAGACTTAGAAGAGAAATGGAAGCCACTATCAAGAAATTGAAAGACAATTATATGAAGAGACATTAGCTTTATACCTCTTGTCCTCAGAAGGCAGAACAAGAAGAAATGGGCAGAAGTTTCTGGGAGACAGATTTGGATTTATGAAAAAAAATCCTAAGAATGTTGATAATTTGTATGGGTTTATTTTAGATATCTGGCAACTATGCTAAACTCAGTCATTGTTTCATCTAGTTTTTTAGCTGACTCGTTAGGGTTCTCTAAGTAAACCATCCTACCACAATCAAAGGAATTTTGTTTTCTTACCGCTTATGCTTCTTTTGATTTCTTTTTCTCATCTTGTTATAGCTAGCACTCCTAATAAAATATTGTTCAAAATTGACTTCTTGCTTCACCCTCTAATCTTAATGTTCTGTAGCCATGTTTTCATCCTATGGTAAATGTGAATTTTATTTTGTTTATTGAAAGTATATAGACATGTTGATGATTTGGATGGGCTTATTTTGTATCCTGCAACTTTGCTAAAGTTATTATTTCCACTAGTTTTTTAGTTGATTCTCTAGGATTCTCTTAAGTATTCCATCACATCATCTGTAAAGTGATAGTTTTGTTTCCTTGATGCAATTCCTCTAATTTCTTTTTCTTCTTTTAACACTATGACTAGCATTTCTAGTATGATATTGAATAATAGCATCGATAATGGGCATCCTTATTTGACCCCTGATCTTATTGGGAAGGCTTCTAGCTTATTATCCCTGTTAGAAATAATAGATACTACTTGTTATTTTAAGGAAATTTCTGTTTATTTCTCTGGTTTCCAGTGTTTTTAATAGGAATTGGTGTGTATTTTTTCTAAGGCTTTTTCTGTAGTTATTGAGATAATCACATGATTTCATCTGGTTTTATTATCTATATAGTTAATTAATGAAGTTTCCTTTTTAACACAAATGTAAGACTTCACATTTATCCTTATTAATTTTTCTCCTAAATTTCATGAGGAATGTGGAAAGTCTTATAGGAACTGGCACAAAATGAAGGAAGCAGAATCAAGAAAACAACGTACACAATGACTACTATAAAGAACACTGAGTAACTGTAATTGGTTTTCCTAGTTTTCCAAGGTGCATCTCCCTCATTTCTTTGGAAATGGAGGGGTGCTGAATATTATATATATATATATATATATATATATATATATATATATATATATAGCCAAGTGTCATGAGGTGGGTTGTTTCTGCAGAACTGTTTTTCTTTGTTACAAAGGGAGGTTTATTTGATGGATTCGAGAGGAAGTATAAACTCTGATGCTAGTGATATAAAGATAAAAGTAATCAATAAAACTAAAAATAATTCCTCATATATTTGATCAGCAGTTTTAGCCTGTTAAGATCCTGACTCTGTGGTACAATTTAAGTTTACATCCCAGTATTATGTCACCTGCACATTTGAGTATACACACTAAGAATATCTAGATGCAATCTCAGATCTGACAATATACTGTGTGACTCTAGGCAAATCACTTGGCTCTTTTTCACCTATGCTCTCTACAAGGACCTATGATGAAAAATGTTATCCACAGCCAAAGAAGGAACTATTGGAGTCTGATTGCAGATCAAAGCATGCCATCTTCCACTTTATTTCCTTCATGAGATTTTTCTGTATGTGTGATAAGTGTCTTCTGTCACAGCATGAGCAATATGGAAATACATATTGCATGAAAACACTGGCATAACCTATATCAGACATTTTACTGCCTGGGGGAAGAGGGATGCAGGGAGCAGAGGGAGAAAATCAGGACCCTAAAATGTCAGAAAACAATCATCAAAAATGGTTTCTCCATGTATCTGAAAAAATAAATAAATGTATTTTTTTAAACCCTTGTACTTTGGTGTATTGTCTCATAGGTGGAAGATTGGTAAGGGTGGGCAATGGGGGTCAAGTGACTTGCCCAGGGTCACACAGCTGGGAAGTGGCTGAGGCCGGGTTTGAACCTAGGACCTCCTGTCTCTAGGCCTGAATCTCACTCCACTGAGCTACCCAGCTGCCCCCTAAATGTATTTTTTAAAAAAAGGATCAACATATACTTTGCAATCTATTTCACTGGAGGGAGTCCCCATGCCTCAAAAGCACAGATCCTTCATGTATATTTGCATTCTAAGGCTTGAGGCAGTCAAGGTAGATGGTGTATCAATATCAACTCATCTGAAAGGATGATTCCTCTTATGGCCACATTATTCTTCAAGTTTAACTTTTTGATTCAAATAAACTAAGTGTCCTTATTCTTAAATCATGCTTCTATCTCTGACCCTCTTAATCCTTTACCATCTCAAAATGCTCAAGACTAAGCTTATTGAAACAGAGAGGATATTTTGATCCAAGAAAGCAACATACACAAAGAACAATGAATCTTAAGTTTTAAAAAATGTTCGTTTCTGCCATTTAGTTAGAAGACTTCCAAGAAGACTCAAGTTCATTTTTTTAAGAAGCCCCTTCTGATTATAGATGAAACACTGCTCTCATCCAGTGGTGTTAAACTCAAATAGAAATAAGAATACTAAAGCAGTTATAAGGAACCTTGTGGGCCATACATTAACTCTGAAAAACACATTAACATCTATGTTCTATTTTGATTCTATTTTGATTTATTTTGTTAAACATTCCCCAATTCAATTTTAACCCAATTCCGATTGTATTATGGCCCAAATGTTGCCCCATTCCGTGTCCCAATCACCCTGTTTGACACCTTTGTTCTAGAGTCTAGTGAATGAATCACCCAACTTGACTCAAGCCAAGTGAGACCCTGCTAGCAGAAGGGGTGACTCCAAATACCCTGGAAAGACCAGTGGTTTACAGGCTATTTGTTGGATCTGCTCTCCCTCACCACCATCTCGAGTTCGATTTCTTCAATGTTTTTGAGGATAAAAGCACCCCAGAAAGCAAGGCTGGGTACACCCTGTTCCACTAGTCATTAAAGCCATGTCTCAAGGAACATATGCTTGACGCAGATGGGAACAAAATATTCTAAGCAGCCAATTCACCACAGAACACAGTCACACCATATGGCGAGGGATGGAAATACTGGAACCCCTACTCCCACAGCACTGAGATAGACCCGTACAAATCACAGCTTAGCTGTGGTTATGCAGAAGCAGCCTAATACACCAACCACCAACCCCACAGCCCCCCTCAGTCTCTTTTGGTTTGCTGCTTTAAATAAAGCATCCGTATTTTTCCATTATGTTCAACTGTCAGGAAGGCTTAAGGCTGAAACTTCCTACCCTTATAAGATTCTAAACACTTGGCAACGTAGCCATGAACCTGCCTGCACTTCTGTCTAGCTGCTGCTTTGTAGTAATGACTCTGAAGATGGAGGCAAAGGAAAGATTTTTTTTTTAGAGCTCCCCAATTCTCCAAGGGCAGGTAATGTTGTCTATGTGGGCACAGCCTCCAAAGAAGCCGATTTCAGTCCCTTTGCCTCCAACTTGGCAGTTGCAGTGGTACAAATCATCAGCATCCTGCAATCAGTCTACCTGTTTCCAATTAAGCTTGGCTAAAGCCTTCCCCTCTGAGGTTACCTTCTATTGACTCATGATGTACCTTGTACATCCTATTTATGTGTATATCAAATTCCTCATGAGAATGGAAGTTCCTCGAGGGCAGGAGCTGTTTTTGTCTTTCTTCATACATCAAGCACCTAGTATGGTACCTGGCCCAAAGCGAGTGTTTAAATACTTGTTAATTGATGAATCATTGGCAAGTCTTCAAACAACGATCCTATCTTCTCATTTGTTTTCTCCTGTGAAGAATGTGTAAAGTGTTTCTTCACCAAAAAGTTTTTTTTAAAAAAAAAAACAAGGGCAAGCCAAATTAATGTTTTCCAAAAAATTCTAATTAGAAATTTTTTGAGAGAAATAACAAGATTAAAAATGGAAAAGAAGAAAAGAAATAAACATTGGGAGATATGTTCAATGAAAAATCAGATTAAAGTAAAACTCACATTTATAAAAGAAAAAGACTTGTCAGAACGTGAAAAAAAAAAAAAGCAAAACAAGGAAGATTAGCAAAGAACTCAAAGCGAAGGATGGAAAGAAAGTCTTCTGTTATTCTTTAAGAGAAAGTTTATCTCAATAGGCATCAGTTAGCTTTAGATTTAAGCCCTGGCTAAAAGCAAACATATTACATCAGTAGTTGTAATTATCCAAACTAGTTTAAAGCCCATTTTTGCCTTCATCCCTGAGGAGTACACTGCCTTTTACCTCTTCTAGAAATGGACAGATTTCATTTCACCTGCTGAAGCTTGCCGCTTTCATATTGGGACAGGGGTGTCTGACCAAACCCCTTAACTCTTTCCCTACTAGACACTCCACACCAATGTTTAAAAAGGGCTACAAACAATTCTTATGCTGTCACAGTACAAAAGGGTGAGAAAAGAGGAGCCAGCAATAAGGGGGAAATGTCGAGGACAACAATGGTATAATGCTTTTTGTTTAATCTCATCCCACTAATTATTTTAAAATAGGTAGGGGACCTCAGCCACTTCCCAACTGTGTGACCCTGGGCGAGTCACTTAACCCCCATTGCCTAGCCCTTACCACTCTTCTGCCTTGGAGCCATTACACAGTATTGACTACAAGATGGGAGGTAAGGGTTTAAAAATAATAAAATAAAATAAAATAGGTAGGGGAGATTCATTAACTTCTGTGTCCTCCAGGCAGAGGCAAATAGAAGAAAGGAGTCACCGAAACAATCAACCAGCTAAAAACTAGTTTAAAAAGAAGCAAACCCAGAGAAGACCCAATATTAAAAAACAAACAAACAACTTCTTGTCCAAAGGCAGCCCAGGGAAGGTAGTTGTCTTTACCGCCCTTCACATACTCCAAACAACCAGATGAACATCTCCCAAAAGGAAATAAGAGAACTGGCTCTGGAGTGAGAGGACTTGAGTTCAAACCCTGCTCCTTTGCTTACCATCTTTGGGAAGGCAGGAGGTGAAGGAGAGAGGAAGACAATTTGGATTTTGCCCTTCAGAAAACTTAAATAGAAAATTGTCATTGCATGTAATTGATAAAAATAAAATCCATTCAGTCCAGCTTCTAATAATTACTCTGATAAATGATTCCCCAAGGAATAGGGGAAAACAATAAGGTTCCTGGACTTCAGTTCCTTTCCTCAGTTAAAAATGAATAAAATATTAAAAGGGTGAGGAAGGGGGCTTCCGGGTTAAGATGGCGGCAGAGTAAGAAGCAGCTCTTAACCTCTCCTGACCGAAACATACAAAACTCCTCAAGGGGACATAAAAACAAGTCCAGACGAACGGAGGAACCCCACAACAGGGCACAGCGTGGAAGGTACGTGGAATCGAGACATGTCCAGGCTAAAAAGGGCTCTCACTCACTCAATCGCGAGCTGAGCAACCGCCCCACCCCCACCCCCTCCACACTCACCTATAGCTCCGAACCCAGCTAAAAAGAAATAGAGCAGTTTGGGGCACCCATCGAGTCATCAGCAGCTCCGGGACCTGTTCCTGACAGCAGCAAGACTTAGGACCCCATTAAGTCAAAAAAAGCACGCGAAATCTGAGCGCGCGCGCCGGAGCAGGACGCTGGGCGCGCAGAGGGCCAGCTGAGTAGAGGCGTGGGTGGAGGCAGAACTAAGCCTAAGTGGGGAACCAGTGCAGACGGGTATACGACTGTGGAAGCAGCGCCCTGAGACTTGTAAAGAAACCTCCAGCAGAGGATCAAGCAAGAGGGCCCACCAGGGGGCTTGACCTTGGAAAAAACCAGAATTCAGACCTCAGGAGCCAATAGATTGGGAACAAACACTGAGCCCGAGGATAAAGCTGAGAAGCTGCTGGGCTAATGATGGCTACTCAGCATCAGCATCAGGAGGTTCAGAAGAGAAAGAATAATAACAAAAAGAAGAAGTCTTTAACACTCGACAGCTTTTACACAGAGAAAATCCAGACAACCGAGCAAACAGAGGAGGAGAACAAACAAGCATCCGGACCCTCCTCAAATAAGGAAAACTCCTCACAAGCTATGGAAGAGTTCAAAACTGAGATTCTGAGGAAAATGGAAGAGATCTGGCAAGAAAATAACAGTTTAAAAGGTAGAATCTTGCAATTGGAAAGTGAGGCTCAGAAATCAAATGAACTGATAAGCAAATTGAACACCAGAAATGACAAGATTGAAAAGGAATACCAAAAGATTATAGCCGAAAACCAAAAGATTATAGCCGATAACCAGTCCCTAAAGGCTAGAGTCGAGCAATTAGAAACCAATGATCTCTCAAGACAACAAGAACAAATAAAACAAAGTCAAAAGACTGAAAAAATAGAAGGAAATATGAAATATCTCAATGAGAGAGTGACAGACCAAGAAAACCGGTCTAGAAGAGACAATTTGAGAATAATTGGTCTTCCAGAAAACCCAGAAATTAATAGAAACCTGGACTCCGTACTAAAAGAAATTATTCAGCAAAATTGCCCTGAAGTCCTACAACAAGAGGGCAATATAGACATCGAAAGGATCCATAGAACACCCACCATATTCGACCCAGAGAAGAAATCGGTTAGAAATATTATTGCCAAATTCAAAAGCTTTCAAGCAAAAGAAAAAATCTTACAAGAAGCCAGAAAGAGACAATTCAAATATCAAGGAGCACCAATCAGGATCACACAGGATCTGGCAGCCTCCACACTAAAAGACCGTAAGGCTTGGAATACAATATTCAGAAAGGCAAGAGAGCTGGGCCTGCAACCACGGATCAACTACCC
>NC_058135.1:78263934-78336693 GCF_016433145.1 Gracilinanus agilis
GACCTCCGGGAACTGATGCAGAGCGAAAGGAGCAGAGCCAGAAGAACTCTATACACAGAGACTGACATTCTGTGGTAAAATCGAATGTAATGGACCTCTGAACCAGCAGCAATGCAATGACCCAGGACAATTCTGAGGGATTTATGGTAAAGATGCTACCCACATTCAGAGGAGGGACTGCAGGAGAGGAAACATATAGGAAAAACAACTGCATGAACGCATGGGTCGGGGTGGACATGATTGAGGGTGTAGACTCGAAACTACCACACCAATGCAACTACCAACAATTTGGAAGTTGGTCTTGATCAAGGACACATGACAAAACTAGTGGAAATGCGCATGGGTAGGGGGGTGCGGGGGGGGGTTGAAGGGGAAAGGAGGAGCATGAATCATGTAACCATGTTAAAAATGAATATTAATAAATGTAAAAAAAATATATATGCAGAATAGCTTAAAGGAGATTACTTTTATAATAATCAAGGCTTCATGTCAAAGAAATAAGATGGCCCGATTCAGTCAGTCAGTAAACTTTACTAAGTCCCTACTATATGCCAAGTACTGTATTAAGTTCTGGGGGAAAAAGAAAGGTAGAAAAGAAAGTTCACAGTCTAATGGGAAAACAACGCATAAGCAACTATGTCCTTGCAAGCTATATACAAAATAAATTGGAAATAACAGTGTGAAAGCACGAGATTTAGGATGAGGAGTAGGAAAAGGCTTCCTATAGGAAATAAGATTTTAGTTGAGACCTGAAGGAAACCAGGAGGTAGAGATGAGAAGGAAGAGCCTCCTAGGCATGGAGGACAGCCAGAGAAAATGGCCAGAGTCAGGACATAGATTATCTTGTGCAAGGAACCACAAGGAGATCAGGATTACTGAACTGGAGAGTACATTGTGGGTTTGAGTGGGGCTGGGAGGGAGTTGAGAGTGTAATATATAAGAAGACTAAGGATAGGCTGGGACCAGGTTATGTAGGACTCTGTACTCCAAATAAAGAATGTTAAAAAAAAAAAAAAAAAAAAAAGGGTGAGGAAGGGGGACAGCTGAACTAGATCGGTCCCCTTCCAGATCTGCAACTATGATCCTAAGTAAATGAATGGTGGTGGAGAGGTTATAATAAGATGGACTGAAGAGAATGTAGTCAGTAGAGTCAAACACCGAATGTCGAGATTTCAGTAGACAATGATATATATACTTATTATGTTAAGTTTTAGCAATTTAAATCTGCACAAAGACTTTTGGGCCCCCCGTTTAACCCACTTTAAGTGTCTTCAAAAGGTAATTCTATGACAGAACTGTGAAGTACAACATGTCTCAGGATAATATTACAAAGGTAAATGTCAGGGGATGGGGAGCAGCTGATTTCAAGGGCTAGAATTTATCATGGGGAAAATGCAAATGTCTGTAGTGGGAGAGTTTCCCGCAATACTTCGGTCCCAAGAAATCTCCCCCTTCCCTTCTTCGTTTGCTATTTGTTCCTTTCTCACATCAGTCACGTATTCTTTCCAGTTCTGCAGAACTGCGTTCAGGCTCCTCTCTCAATTAAATCATTGTTTTCAAATTTCTTTTTACAAATTTCTCACTTTTAAAATTTGTTTTAAAATAAAAAGCCTCAAAATTGAGCAGAAACTCGATATTCCCATTCTATGAATTCATATAATGCGATTATTCTAAGAAAGGAAACTGAGATGTAGAAAAATTTCTGAAAAATCATTAAAGCATTGATACTTGGTTTTAAATGGTGCCTCTTCTGCCCTCTTCCTCTGAATCTTGGAATACCTTGTCATCATCTCATTAAAGTCAGCTTAATCTAATTGTGAGGACTTTGTACATAAAAACAATGAGTAGCTACTCACTGAACTTTTATGTTAGTTCACTGAAAGCAAGTTAATAATAATAAAAAAAAGGCTTAATTCTAACACTTCTAGATTGGTCTGAGTTTTGCGAAATGGAGTATATTTCCAGGGTCCTGTCATGTTTACAAAGCATTTTTCTTTACGGTCTTGGAGAGTGGGAAACTTCCATTTTCTAGTTGAGGAGGCTGAAGATCAGAAAGAGAAAATGACTTACCCAGGGTAGCACAACTAGCATCAGTGGCAAGATTCAAGCATAACCCTCTTGATTTTATGTTAAAAATCCTCTCTCCCACAACACAACGCACTGCCTCTTGTTATTGATTATTAACTGACTAGTATCAATAATTATGCATAATTTAGTATAAGTGACAGATTCTGGGGACTCGTCATCCATTGGTGTGTGGCTACACAAAGGGCACCTCTTCAAGCCCCTCAGCCAGTGTAATGTTTTCTTCCATCTTGGAGGTCTTCAAGCTGAGACCAAATATCTATTTGTAGGCTTTATTCTAGTGAAGATTCCTTGCATGAATGGGTTGGAGGGGATGGCTGCTGAGGTCTCCTCCAATTCTCAAATCCTAGAAGTCAGCCTCATTTATAATATATACATATTCATGCCGCCCTGTATACTACATGTGGTAACTGACCTGAATGACATCATTTTGGAGATATGTGACTAAAAAAAAAAAAAAAGAGGATCGGACAGGTAGAAGCAATGAGATGTAACAAATGGGCTGCTTTTGTTGCACTGGTATCCTTGATAAATTAGAAGAAGCAGAAGAAATCTCCAGAGTGTTTGGGAGAGAATTTGTAGAGGACTTTAACAAGAATTAGGAAGGATAAAGAAGTATGGAGAAGTTGTTACCCACAGGGTGGGGTACTGGGCCCATTTAAGAATCTGATAAGGTACAGTTTTCTAAAATATATAACCTACCTACCCTATTTTAGGGAAATAGGCAGAGGGAAATTTTTGAATGTTTTTTTTCTCTAGTGATAAACATCTGATTTCTGATTTCTGATTTCAAGATCACTCTTCTATCTAAATACAGGGTGTCCCTGAAGTCTTTGTGCAGTTTTAAGCTTTAATAACTTCAGAAGTAGAATGCTGCAAATTTACAAAAATATCATTTGAAAGTTTAATTATTTAAATTTATTTTCTATTTATTTAATCTTGTGAATTTTGAATTTTGATTTTGAATTTTTGAATTTAATTTAATTTTTTAAAACCCTCACCTTCCATCTTGGAATCAATTCTACATATTGGTTCCAAGCAGGAGAATGGTAAGGGCTAGGCAAGGGGGGTTAAGCGACTTGCTCAGGGTGAATCTTGAATTTTAACAACATGGGGCACCCCATCATTATGCATTGCACATTTGACAGTTTCTGGTGACACTTTCTCAGGCAGGTGGATTGCTACAGAAATTCTGTCTTCTTGCTTGATCAGTCACTTGATTTATCTTCATGAGACATTTCTTGTGAAATCGTCTCAGAAGTGTTGTGCAGGCATACAAACCTCCTTCTTTGGATGATCAGAAGTTGGGGTTACTATCCTTTCCATCATTGAGCAGTAGCCAATGAAAGTTTTTTTTAATTTACAAAGTTTGAAAATTAACAAGAGTTATGTATGCAGTGCAAGATGGTGGATATGTTGGATTTTAATAAGAGAAACACCCATATTTTACGCATTTAAATAATAAACTTTCCAAATGTTTTTGCAAATTTGTGACGAGTATATTTTTGAGCTTATTAAATACTAAAATTGCCCCAAAACTTTGGAACACTGTATATGATCCCAAAAGACAGAGTGGCATTAACTGCTTTCAAATTAGTTATTCAGTGGAAAGGTTCAAAACAAAAACACACATATACACACAAAGCCTTTCTTCTCTGACCAATTTTAAAACTTCTGCCAGTGTCATTTGTCTATTTTTTTTCCTTTGAGGAGAGCCTGGTCAGGAAGTGTCATGGCATGGTAGGAAGGGTTTTTACATTTTGATAGAACCTGAGTGGAAACTCCGCCTTTGCCTTTGACCTTTCTGTGCCTCCACGGACTCGTCTGTGAAATAAGGTGACTGGACAAGATTACCTCTGAAGCCTCTTCCCAGCAACTATGACTTATGATTTCATTGGTATAGAGGAGTTCCAGGGAGGAACATTCATCAACAATGCAGACTGCTCTATGAGGTAATATTCTTGGAGACCTGCCTGGGTGGGGAGTGGATAAGTGACTTTTCGAAGGCTCTAACTTGTGTATAGCAGAGACATGACTTAAATCCTGACTTTATTTCCCAAATAAATGAACTCTTTAGGTCTTCTCCAATATGCTAAGGTACTCTTCAACTTCCTTTCTCTTCCCTGCCTTCCCAGTTAGATTGTAAGCTCCTTGAGGGCAGTGGGTGTCTTTTCTTTTTTTTGCAGTTCTATTCCAAGCTCTTTACACCATGCTTAGCATATAGTTTTTATTATTGCTTAGTTGTCTTGAGTCCTGGCCCACTCTTTGTGACTCTATTTGGGGGTTTTCTTGGCGAAGATATTGGGACGTTTTGCTATTTCCTTATCTGGCTCATTTTACAGATGAAGAAACTGATACAAACAGGGTTAAGTAACTTGCCCAAGAACACACAACTAGTAAGTATCTGAGGCTAGCCTAGAGTAGGTGCTTAATGTTTTATCGACTAACAGAATGGCTGAAATGATCTCTCTCTCCATTATGCCATCAATCCTCTGCTAGTTTGTCATGCATATTATTAAAACTGGTAACCTCAAGCTCATTCCAGTGATAGATTAGGGTTTTCATACTTTAGTGGTAGCAATTATATGGATGTTGATAAAAATGCAGATGCAGGGACTTGGTGCAAAAGCTGCGTCCAGGATACTTAAACGAGTGGAAATTTCTTTTTTGTAAAATGTATTTGCCACATTAAAATGATCAATTATCTCCCCCACTCCTTCCCTTCCCTGCACTAGAGAAGACATCATTTAGCAAAAATTTAATATATAAAGTTATATCTCGCTTGTTTCTGTTAGTTCTTTCTCAGGAGGTGGACATATGCAAGGCATTCTTCAAACAATATTTCTGTTGCTGTATATAATGTTCTCTTGATTCTGCTTATTTCACGCATCATAATTTCATGCAGGTCATTCCATGTTTTTCTAAAATTAACCTGCTCTTCATTTCTTATGGTGCAGTAGTCTCCATCACAATTATATACCACAATTTGTTTAGCTATTCCCCAATTGATAGACATCCCCCCCAATTTCCTGTTCTTTGCCATCACAAAGAGAGCTGCTATAAATATTTTAGAACATATAGGTTCTTTTCCTTTTTCCTTGATTGCCTTAGAAAATAAAGCTAACAGTAATATTGTTGGGTCAAAAGGTATACACAGTTTTATAACTTTGGGGGCATAATTCCAGATTGTTCTCCAAAATGGTTGAATCAATTCACAGTTCCACCGACAGTATATTATTGTCCCCATGTTTCCACATCCCCTCCAACATCTGCCACTTAGCTCTTCTATTATTTTATCTAATCTGATAGGTGTGAGTTAAAAACCTTACAGCTGTTTTGATTAACATTTCTCTAATCTATAATGATCTAGAGCAGTGATGGGCAAACTTTTCAAAGAGGGGGCCAAAGGAAAGGAAATGCTCATCTGTCTGTTTCTAAGGCAACTCTTCTGAAGTTTCTAAGGCAACTCTTCTGAAGTTTCATTGTATCGTATCCTACTCATTGTATTTGTCAGATTAGGAATAATGTTGTGCATCCAGAGAGAACATTTCAGGAGGCCACATCTGGCTGGTGAGCTGTAGTTTGCCCATCACTGATCTAGAGGATTTTTTCACATAGATATATAAAAGCTTTGATTTCTTCATCTAAAAACTATCCATTCATATCTTTTGACCATTATCAATTGGGGACTGGCTCATATTCTTAAAAATTGGACAAAGTTCTTGCTAAATTTTAGATATGTGTCATCTATCCAAGAAACTCTTTATAAAATGCTCCCCTCCCCAATTTCCTGCTTTCTTTCTAATCCTGGCTACATTAGTTTTATTTATACAAAACCTTTTTAACTTAATGTATTAAAAATTATCCATATTTTATCTCACAATGTTATTTATTTATTCATAAATTCTTCTGTCATAAATCTGATAAGTAATTATGTTCCTTGTTCTTATTTGCTTATGATGTCTCACTTTTTGCCTATGTCATGTATCCATTTAGATCTTCTCTTATTAAATGATGTAAAACTCTAATTTATATTTTGTTTCTGAGAGACTGTTTTCCAATTCCCCCCCCAAATTTTTGCCTAATAGTGAATTCTTATCCCAAAAGTTTGGATTTTTACTTTTCTCTAACACAAGGTTACAATAATTTTTTTACTACCATTTGTTTTATGTCTATTTGGTTCCACTAATGTACTTTTTTGTTAGCCAGTAGCAGATCATTTTGATTTAAAATACTACTTAAAATCTGGTACTGCTAGACTCCCTTTCTTTATATTTTTCATTAATTCCTTTAATATTCTTTATCTTTTGTTCTTCCAAGTGAGCTTTATTATTTTTTTCTGTTTCAATAAAAGAATTTTGGTAATTTAATTGGGATGGCATTGAATGAGAATTGTGATTTTAATTATATTGGTTCTGCCTGCTCATGAACAATGACTATTTCTCCAGTTATTTAAATCTGACTTTATTTGTATGAAAAGTATTTTTATGATTATGTTTATGTAGTTCCTGGGTTTTGGAAGATAAACTCCTAGGTATTTTATTCTATCTATGGTTATTTTAAATAGACTATCTCTTAATAGGTTAATCTCTCCTTGTAGGACTTTGTTGGTGATACATAGAAATGCTGATCATTTATATGGGTTTACTGTAATACTGCTATTTTGTTAAAATGTTTATAGTTTTAATTAATTTCTAGTTGATTCTCTAAGTTTTTGCATATATATGTATATGTATGTATATCATACTGTCTGCAAAAAGAGATAGTTTTATTAATCTCTTTGCCTATTCTTGTTATAAAGATTTTTTCCCAATTTGTTGCTTCCCTTCTAATTTTGGTTGTATTGGCTTTGTACAAAACCTTTTTAATGTAATCAGATTTATTCATTTTATATTTTATAATATTCTCTATGTCTTGCTTGATCGTAAATTCTTTCCTTTCCCATAGATCTGACAGGTATACTATTCTAAGTTCATCTAAGTTACTTATAGTTTCCTTTATTTTTAAGTTATTTACCCATTCTGAATTTATCTTGGTATAGGGTGTGAGATGTTGATCTAAACCTAATCTCTCCTATACTGTTTTCCAATTTTCTCAGCAGTTTTTGTCAAATCGTGAGTTTATGTTCCAAAAGCTGGGCTTTTTGTGTTTACTGATGCTATCTTGGGTTTCCTGAACACTATCTTGCTGAGGTCATTTACCCCAAGTCTATTCCATTGATTCTCCCTTTTGTTTCTTAGCCAGTACCATATTGTTTAGGTGATCACTGCTTTATGGTACAGTTTAAGATTTGTACGCTCCCATCATTCATATTTTTTCATTTGTTCCCTTGATATTCTTGATCTTTTGTTCTTCCAAATGAACTTTGTTATAATTTTTTTTAATTCAATAAAAAAGTTTCTTGGTAGTTTGACTCTTTGCCCATTCTGATCCCTTCAATTTCTTTTTCCTTTCTTATTGTTATTGCTAGCATTTCTAATATAACGTTAAGTGATAATGGTGATAATGGGCATCTTTGTCTCACTCCTGATCTTATGTGGAAGGCTATAATTTATCCTCATTACAGAGGCACCAAAATGGCTCTTGGTGTTATTGACAGATATAAATTCTCTATCTGATGGATCACAAGTCTAACTTAGTGTCATGTTTCATATCATTGTAAGAGAAAGGGTGAATGGGGTTTGCAACTTTTTTGGATGAAGTTGATGGCTTATTTTTCTTTTCTTGTCTTGAAGGTAATGGAGATTAGTTTATAATCAACAAATATAATTTGCAGAAGTGAAGTATTCTCTTGATTCAGGCATAATAATCAGTGTTAATCCTAAATTTAGAGTGCTCAAGGAACTATGACAGATATCAACATGGCTGACATTAGGTCTAAAGGTAAATGCTAACAGATGAAACAGGTCAAGACAAGACCTATTTTAGAGAGGACAGAAGGAGAAAGTAAAAATAAATTCAAAGGATTAGGGGTAGTAAGGGAAAACCAGAATACCTTGGAAGAAAAGATCAGGAAAACAAATAGAGAAGCAACTGATTTTCTAAATGAGGGAGGATGCAGAAAGAGACTGAACTTCATTGGAATGGGGAACTCTCAGGTGAGGTAATTTTCTCTACCACAATGGAGATCAGTTGCACTTTCTCTGCAATTTATAGTCTGAGAGTTGCCTAGGAACATTGAGAAGTATGGGCATTTGTCCAGGGACAGTTAGTCAATATGGATGTGTTGGGGCAGCAATTGAAGACGACTCAAGTTTTCCTGGTTTACCACTCTACCCACACCCTACTGCCAATAGGAATTATCTAACAGGAATGGGGTTTGGAAAGGTTTGTTTACCTATCACCCAAAGTATTTCTACCAGGGACAAAAATCTTTCACCTTACAAGGACTACAAATAGCTGATTATGTAATGATCCAAAATCAACAATTTAAAAGAGAGAAAAAAGATGTATTGTTTACTGCACTCCACTGTTTGCCATTGGCCTGTGGATCAAGTATTATCTCCTAAAATTTTTTTAATTTTTATTTCCAAATTATCTCCCTCCTAAGAACTTTATGATTATTATGGTATACCTAAAGGGTATGAGTTGACTACAATGGGATGATATCCAGAAATTAAAATAAAATTAAGGACCGAGAAAGAGGGATACACCAGAAGAATAGGGAAGACAAAGGTAAAATGGGATGAATTATTTCACGTAACAGAGGTACAGTAGGATTTTACAGTAGAGGGGGAAATAAAGGGTTGGCAGATAACACTTGAATCTTATTCTTATCAAGTTTGACTGAAAGAGAGGATAATATACACATTCAGTTGGATATAGAAATCTATATTATCCTATAGGAGAGGAGGGGGAAAAAGGAGGGGACTGAGAGAAGGCAGCTGATAGAAGTGAGGGCAGATTGGGAGAGGTGGTGATCAGCAGCAAAATACTTTTTTTTAAAATATTCATTTTGTTTTTGTTTTTGTTTTTAAATTTTGAGTCCCATATCCTCTCCCTTCCTTTCCTCCCCTTTTGCTGAGACAGTAACTAATTTGATATAGATTTTACCTGTGTAATCATGTAAAACATTTTTCCATATTGTGTCCTTTTGTGGAAAAAATGTAAAAAATGAAGTGAAATAAAGTATGCTTTAGTCTGGATTCAGATTATATCAATTTTTTCTTTGGAGGCAAATGGCATTTTTTGTCATGATTCCTTTGGAATTGTCTTGCATCATTGTCTTGTTGAGAATTGCTGTCATGTACAGTTGTTCATCATTCAATATTTCTGTTGCTATGTTTAGTGTTCTTTTGGTTCTGTTCACTCCAGTCTGCATAAATTCATGTAAGTCTTCCTAGGTTTTTCTGAAATCATCCATTATACTCATATCACAACTTACTCAGTCAGGCCCCAGATGATAGGAATGCCCTCGCTTTCCAATTCTTTACAAATATAAAAAGAGTTGCTCTAAATATATTTCTTTATGTAAGTCCTTTTCCTTTTTGGTTTTCATTGCTTTGGGATACAAAACTAATAATGGTATTTCTGAGTCAAAGAATATGTATAGTTTTATAGTTCTTTGTACCTAGTTACAAATTGCTCTCTGGAATGAATGAATTAGTTTACAACTCTCCCAGCAATGTCTCAATTTTCTCACAAAATTTCCCCCCAACTTTTGTCATTTAACTTTTCTCTTATAATAGTCAGTCTGATAGGTATGGGGTGTACCTGTTGTTTTATTTTGCATTTCTCTAATTAATAGTAACTTAAGAGCATTTTTTCACATAACCATAGATGACTTTGATTACTTTGTCTTAAAACTGCTTCATATAGTTTGACCATTTATCAATTGGGGAATCACTTGTAGTCTTATACATTTGACTCATTTCTCTATTATTTGAGAAGAGGCTGTTATTAGAGAAATTTATTTTTTGCCATTATAATTACTGTATATTATCCTCTATCCTATTTTCCTTGTTTAGCCAATTCTGTTTCTCTCTCTCTCTCTCTCTCTCTCTCTCTCTCTCTCTCTCTCTCTCTCTCTCTCTCTCTCTCTCTCTCTCTCCTTTTACTTTCTCCACCCTCAAAAGTGTTTTGATTCTGACCACTGCTTTCCCTAATTTACCCTCTTTTTATTGCTCCCCCTTTTCTCATTTCCCCTTCCCCTTCTACTTTACCTGTTTTTCTATACTCAACTGAGTGTGAATATTCTTCCTTCTTTGAACCAATTCTGATGAGAAAAAGTCTCAAGCACTAGCTTTTTCACTTCTCACATCTCTCCTGCCACAGTAAAAGTTCTTTAGTACCCCTTTTATGTTGAATATTCCCCCCCTTCTATCTCTCTTCCTCCCTCTCCCAATGCATCCCTCCTTTTCACCTCTTAATTTTATTTTTTTTAGATATTATCCCATCATATTCATCTCACATCCTTGACCTTTATCCATGTATATTCCTTCTAAGGTTCTTAGGGTTACGAGTATCATCTTCCCATGTAGGAATGTAAACAACTTATTGAATACCTTATGATTTCTTTCCATTTACCTTTATATGCTTCTCTTGAGTCAAATTTTTAAAAGTAAAATTTATCATTCAGCACTGGTTTTTTTCATCAGGAATGTTTGAAAGTCCTTTATTTCATTGATGATCCATTTCTCCTCAAGAAGTATTTACTTGGTTTTGCTGGGTAGGTAATTATTGGTTGTAATCCTTTGTTCTTCTGGATATCATATTTCAGACCCTCAAATCTTTTAATGTAGAAGCTGCTAAATTTTCTGTTATACTGACTATAGTTCTGTAATATTTGAATTGGTGGGGTTTTTTTTTGACTGCTTGCAATATTTTCTCCTTAAGCTGGGAACTCTAGAATTTGGCTACAATATTTCTGGGAGTTTTTATTTTGGGATACCTTTCAGGAGGTGATTGGTGGATTCTTTCAATTTATATTTTACTTTTTGGTTCTAGAATATCAGGGCAGTTTTCCTTAATAATTTCTTGAAAGATGACATCTAGACTCCTTTATTTTGGTCATAGCTTTCAGGCAGTCTAACAATTCTTAAATCAGCTCTTGTGGATCTATCTTTCCAGATCAGGAATCATTAGTTTCCACTTGCTCAACTCTAATTTTTAAGAAATTATTTTCTTCAACAAACTTTTGTACCTCCTTTTTCATTTGGTCAATTCTGTTTTTTAAAAAATTCTTCTTCAGTGGATTTTTGTGCCTCTTTTACCATTTGGCTTATGCTGAACTTTATTCTATATAGTAATTTTTTTGTAATTTAATTGGTATGGGACAGAATGTCAATTCATTTAGGTAGTATTTCCATTTTTATTATGTTGACTTTTCCTAGGCAGGAGGAATTAATATTTTTCCAATTATTAAGGTCTGTTTATATTTGCATGGAGTGTTTTGCAACTGTGTTCATATAATCCTTGTCTGTATCTTGTCAGGTAGACTCCTAAGTACTTAAACTGTCTGTAATTATTTTAAATGGAATTCTCTATCTCTTCATGTTGGGTTTTGTCAGCAAAATATAGAAATGCTGGTGATTTTTGTGAATTTATTTTTTATCTGGCAACTTTACTAAATTTGTTAGTTGTTTCAAATAGTTTTAAATTTTATTCTCTGGGGTTCTTTAAGTATACCATCTTATCATCTGTAAAGAGTAATAGCTCTGTTTCCTCATTGCCTGTACTTATTCCTATTTATTTCTTATTGCTATAGCTAATATTTCTAGTACAATGTTAAATAATAATAGTGATAAAAGATACTCTTGCTTCTTTCCTTATCTTTTTGGAAAGACTTTCTATTCCATTATAATGTTTGTTTTTAGTTTTAGATAGATACTATTTTGTAATTTTAAGAAAAACTTCATTTATTACTATGCTTTCTAGTGTTTTTCATAGGAAAATTATTTTTTGTCAAAACCTTTTTCTGCACCTACTGATAATTGTTAGTATTTTTTGTTTTTGTCACTAATGATGGACATCCTTGATTTACCCCTGATCTTATTGGGAAGGCTTCTAATTTATTCCAATCACATATAATGTTTGCTCTTGGTTTTAGATAGATACTACACATCATTTTAAGAAAAACTACATTTATTCTTCTCCTCTAAAGTCTTTTTGTAAGACTGTGTATTGTATTTTTCTACATCAATTGATATTATCATGTGGATTTTATTGTTTTATTATTAATATGGTAAATTATGCTAATGATTTCCTAATAATGAATCAATCCTAAATTCCTGGGGAAAATCCAGGCTGGTCATAGTGTTGTGATCTTTTTGACATATGATTGCAATCTCCATGCTACCATTTTATTAAATTTTTACATCAATATTCTTTAGGAAAATTGATCTATAGTTTTCTCTGGTCTTGCTCTCCCTCATCTAGGTATCAAAACTATATTTACATAATAGAAGAAATGTGGTAGTATTCCTTTTTAACACATTTCTTCAAATAGTTTATAGAGTTATCAGAATTGTTCTTTAAGCTAATAGTTTTACTATCTATTTTCTCCTTTAATTAATTTAACTTTTCCTGCAAGAATTTGGAGGCTATACCATTTGGTAAATATTTGTTTAGCATTGATATGAATTAATTATATCTGGTACCTCTAAGCAAAATGGAGTTTCTCTGATTATCTCTTTTGATTAGGTCTATTTTTGCTTTCCCTTTGTTTCAGATCATGATAGCTATTTTTTCCTTTTTTTACTTTAGCTAAAACAAATTCTGTTTTTTAGTCTTTTATTTTTTAATTTAACTGAGTGTTCTCCTGTTCCAAGTGTGTCTCTTGTAAACATGTGGCTGGATTCTGGTTTCTAATACATTCAGCTGAACTCTTCCATCTCATGAGTTCATTTCATTCAAATTCATAGTTAGGAGTACTAAATGAATATTTACTTCAATCCTGCTCTCTTCTATTTACCCTTCTTTTCTGTCTCCTCCTTAAAAATCTGTTGTGCTTTTGATCTTTGTCTCTCTTAATAACCTTATGTATTATTACCCTTCCTTATCTTTAGCCACTTCCCCTCCTACTTTTCCATTTAGCAAGAAAAATTTCTATACCCATCAATGTATGTATGTGCGTATAATTCCTTCCTTGAACCAGTTCAGATGAGATTCAAACATTTTCTACTTTCCCTACCCTATTCTCCCCTCCTTTGTAAAAACTGTCTGTCCCTTTTAACTCTTTCTCTCTCTTTCTCCTTCTAGAGTATCCCTTTGAGAATTCTCAGATTTCTATTTTTCTTCTGATTTTATCCCAATGAGATTCACACCCTCACCCTCTGTCTAATTAGACTCATTTTAATCACATTAATGGTGATAATGTTTGTAGAGTTTAGCAATATCATCTTCCCTTATAAGAATGTAAATAGTTTAATCTTGCTCTAAGTTTCTTGTTTTCTCATTCATATTTACCTTTTCTCTTTTGTTTGAATGTCAAATTTTCTGTTCATCTCTGTTTTTGTCATTCGGAATACTTGTAAATTCTCTATTTGATTAAAGATCCATTCCACCCCCATCTCCATCCATGATATAATCATACTCAGTTTTTCAGGGTTTGCTATTCTTCATTGTAATCCTACCTTCTTTGCCATCTAAAATATCATTCTAAGCCCTCTGGTCCTTTTGAGTGGTAGCTGTTAAATCATGTTTGTTCCTCATTGTGGCTATACAGTATTTGGATCATTTCTTTCTGACTGCTTTCAATAGTTTCTCCTTGACCTGGGAAATCTGAATTTTAACTATAATATTGCTGAGAGTTTTCATTTTGGGATCTCTAAAAGGAGGTGACCAGTATTTCTTTCAATTTCTCCTTTGCCTTCTGGATCTAACTTATCTAGGCCATTTCCTTTTATAATTTCTTAAAAGATGGTATCTAGGATTCTTTTTTATTCATTCCTTTCAGGTAGTCCAAAAATTCTTAAATTATCCTCATTAATCTCTGTAATGTTCCATATCAATTTTTCTTGCATGAGAGTTCACATTTCCTTTTATTTTTCTTTCTTTTGGCTTTCTTTTCTTATTTTATTTGCTGACGTCTCATGTCATTAACTTCCATTTATCCACTTCTAATTTTCAAGGAGTTATTTTCTTCAGTATCTTCAGCATTTCTTTCACTAAACTGTTGATTCTTCTTTTGTAATTTTCCTGCATTGTTCTCATTTTTTCCCAAGTTTTCTTCAACCACTTATTTGTTTTTTAAATGACTTTTCATCTGATTTTTTTTTTACATTTCTTTCTTTAGCTCTTCTAGGAATTCTTTTTGGTCTTGTCTTCAATATATATTCTTCATCTGTGGCTTGTAGATGTTTTCAAATCATTGTCACCTTTTGAATTTGTTTTGAGCTTCCCGGTCACCATAGTAGCTTTTTGTAGTCAAGTTCTTTTGTTGTCTTCTCATTTCCACAGCTTGTTTTTTGAACTTTGTAATGGCTGTATGTGGGGTGGGGTGGTATCTGGTCTGAGCTTCTGCCTTTATGTCCTTTTTCAGAATTTTCAGTGATTCCAAAGTAGTGTGATCTGGGGAAAGACTTAGCCAATGCTCTCTTGGTCTGTGCTCTGGTATTTATCCAGATAGGGCCTCACTCCCTCACAATCACCACAGCTCCTTTTCACCCTGGAATTGCGACCCACAACTTAGTAATGGGGACAGACTGCCAAATGACATCAGATCCTGCTTTCAGTGCTAGAACAGGGGCCCTCAGGGATCTTTTTCTCTACATATGTTCAGTCCCTTTATTATTCTTTGGTGCTGGTTTGCTCCTGGTGCTGCTACTTCTACCATGGGGTGCTGTTCACCAGCCCCCATCTTAGTATCTATGAATCTTTGTCTTTCCAGGATGGGCTGACAAATGAATCATTGAGACTTTTTCACTCAGAATTCACTTTGGTGTTTTGGAGGGGTTATTTTTGTTGTTGTTACAGTTGGGATAGCTCAGCAAGAATACTGGTGCCACTCTGCCATCTTGGTTTCTATTCGTCACCCCACCCCCCCTTTGATTATTTCTTTCAGAGTTCTTAAGGAAACTGTTTGATTATCATGACTGTCTAGTCACATGTACTCTTTGACTTCAAAACCTGAACTTGCTTCACTACATAAATATTTTCTTGAAGCCCTCAGTCCCACATTTCACCCTCTCCTCTTTCTTATTGGGTTTATTTAAGCTGTTCCTGGCACCTATTATGCCTGCCATGCCACATCTCTCTCTTTCTTTAAAATTGTAACTCATTAGCTATAACCTCTTCCAAAAATATTTTGCTAAGTTAACCTTTACCATTTTCCAAATAATCTGTATTTTCAACACCTACTGAAATGTTCGGGATACTGGGACTGTTGGAGTAAGCGTATACATGTGTGTACTTGTGTATGAATTTCAATTAACAAGCAGCATTTAGACAGTACTTTCAAGTGCGTTTATACATGTTCTCTCAGTTAATCCTCAAAAACACCCTGTGAAGCAGGTGCTATTATTATCCTCATTTTACAGATGAAGAAACTGAGATGGAAAGAAGTTGAAAGTGATGCATTCAGGGCTTCATAGTTAGAAAAATTATAAGGCAGGATTCAAATTCAAGCCTTACCGACTCCAAGTAAAAACACTCTACCCACTGTTTAATGTGGCAAGGCTAAAAATCCTATTTTACACTGTGTGTGTATGTATGTGTATACACCACACATCTCAAATCAAAATTCAATTCTAGGCACTTCTTAGCTTCACTAATTTTCAAGTCAAGGGTATTTTTAAAAATTGTCTTATCTTCAGGAATTCTTGGAAAAATCTCTAGCTGATAGAATTTAGTATTCATGTTCGTTCTCTCTCTCTCTCTCTCTCTCTCTCTCTCTCTCTCTCATAGGCTTTAACAAGAAATGTCCAATCCTAAATATTCTGAGATGAGAAAAAACCATCTCAGTTTAGGGGACAAGTGATTGATGTCACCTAAAGTATTTTCTCTCAAATAAAAAAAATCCACTTAGACATATAACCAAATGTTATTTAATATCTTAAAAAGTAACACAATCCAAAATGGATATTTCACACGACACTACATAAACAACATGAACACAATATTACCATGTGGAGGGACTTTCAAATATAGACTTACAAAAATCCCTGTCTTTTTTTTTCCTTTTAAGTTATTATACTAAGCATGACAAGTAATCATCATTTACAATATGATACACGGACACAATAAAAACCATGTTACAAATGTGCTGTTATAAATCAGTAACATTAGGGAAGACATTTCATGAGCTGTAATTATTTCATATGAAATACTATACAATATAAACAGAACATCCATCTTGGATGACCTTTACAGCAACCAGAGACCAAGTAAATTTTTAAAAATTTTTTTTCAGTGCAAACACATTTATTCAAGGCAGTCTTGGCTGCAAAACTCCCTTCTAACATACAGTAAATCCCACTTGCGTTTCTTAACTCATTTAACCTAATGCAACAGTCACATTCAGTCACTCAGGGAAAGATACCTGCAGAATTATGATCCCTTAAAGTTAGTATTTAAACTGAAGTCTCAGCTATAAAGTAATAGCTCTGCCAACTACTCTAAGGACCCACTTTCTAGCTGTCCTACTTACACGGAGGTGTCCTTAGGGTGGCTCTATCCCCTACCCCAGCATGTGGGCATAATACCACATGTGAATCTGCCCTTCCAAAGTGGAAACATGTGGTGGTGTATCAGCATCTAGGTGGAGATGGAAGGGGAGGGGGCAGAACACAAGGGTGACAACAGGAAGGCAAGGGTCTGTCGAGTGTGAACTTCAATGATTCTTTCATCTAACTGCAAAGGACATAAATCAGCTGAGATCTTCCCAAGATCCCAGATTTGGTACCTCTTTTTGGTGGGAGCAATAAAGGAACAGGGGCACTGAGGTCAGCCCTTGGAATGGGGAGGCAGGGTGTGAGTGGAATTAGTTTGGAATTCCATGGTTTCCTCACCTCCTCCAGTCACCACTCGGGAAACGTCCCCTGCCTTCAGCTGGCATGATAATAGATGTTCATATCTCAAGCCAAAATATTAAAGCCCTGTAACAGTATATATACAACTCTAGGAAGAAAATTTAATTTTCACATCCAATCATATTTCTAATCCAACTGTTTAATCCCAGATCAGCCTTCTAGAATTCCAGTCTTTCCAAATGACCCACAGCAAAGGATACAGAAACTATAGAGACCCAAGATTATTTGCAAAAGCCATGGCACCCTGTCTGTCAGGATGCTGCTGCAAAGACAACTTCAACTAACTCAGCCTGGGAGACTCTAGTCCCTCATTCAACTACAGAAGTGGAATTTCACCATGGATTAAAAAAAAAAATCAAACGTGTAAAACTTAAGTATCTCTAAACAAAAATCTCCCAGAAAGAGAAGAATACTGAATGTATTCTTAACACTGTAAAGCTTTCTTAGGAAGAAAGGGGAATGTTAGCTGTCAGGTCCCAGCCAGTTGAAAGTATTTACTTGTTCACTCGGCAAAGGCATTCAATAGTCATCTCTATTCAGTCCAAGATGTTACTGAACCAAAGCCAGGTAATGTCTCCCCAAACCATAGAGGGGTTTTTCAGTGTATTTTAGGTTCCTCTAAACCTAACGTACAGAGAAGAGCCACTTGCAAACAGAAGAAGTATAGGCTGTCTTCTGTAAGCAGGCAAGATGGTACTGGAGGTGGCCAAAAAAGGGAATGCTGTGCTCTGGGCGCTCCCCAGGTTGATAGCACATTGGGCAGCTCTAGAGACTGGCCAGTTTTAATTAATTGAGGAGCATGTCACTGTTAAGGCTGTTTTTAATCCCTCCCATTTTAGAGGACATATATAACGAGTTCAGTTCCCTTTGGTAATCCAGATCCTTCAAAAGAGTAGGCTGACATGGATTGTACTAAATCTCCTTTGTGCCGATCAGCCCTATAAAAAGTACTTGATAAAGTTTTTTAATTGAAATGTGTATTCAGCACCTTCCACTGCCAAGAGCAGCCATGTTCCTGAAAAATGTCATTGAGCCATAGTTTTTGCAGAAGCTTTATACAAAAATCATAGATGAGGGAGTACGTCTAGAACTACGATTGGTTCAAGTGGGATATTTGGGGAGGGGTGCCATTTAATTTGTCTGTTGTTTTGCCTCACATTCTATAAGCTATGGGGATGTTATCCTATTCAGAAAAAGCCCTGAAATTTCTAAGTAAAAATGGACGGTGTAAAGTATTACTTTTTTTTTTTAATTGACACTCGACAATAATTGACATTTATTATTCTCTTTATAGGGGAAAAAAAAGGTGTTGCATGTAGTGCTTTCTCATGATGGCCTATCAACCCAATAGAAAAGAGATAGCTGCCACTGAGGGTGCTCTCCAGTCTTATCACCTTTTCCAAAACAGGGGTTATGTGAAAAAGCACCCACTATTTTCTGTTTGTTTCTCAATAGTGAATCTGAATGCTTTGGAAGCACTTTGAGATCCAAGGTGAACTATGTGCAAAGTTCTTATCAATCACAATTTTTAGAAGGCTCCAAATGCTGCCTTGGTAATCTATGGTGAGACACATCAGGAAAAGTGTTATGATTATGAGCAATATTTCTATAATTTAAGTTAAAAACTTTATTTTCAAGTACACTTTGTGGTAAGGAGTGGTTTATCCCCCAGGTAGATTTTCTTTCCTTTTTTTCTTTTTTTTTTTTTTACATTTACTGTGCCAAAGTGAAAGGGGATGGCATTGGAGCTTCCATTTTTTAAAATGCTGGTTAAGAAAAAAAAAGGGGATTTGGAAAAAAAGCTAATGTACAGCTTAGCTTTCAATTTCTGGACTTTTAAGACAAAAACCCCAATCTCAAAGTTTCGAAGCACAGTAAAGCTTCTTTCCTTCTGGCCTTTTTCTCATGTCTTGATAGGGGGGCACCCCTTTTTAATCTACTCATTAAGGTACCCTGAGATGTGCACAATATAGAAAATGGCATGTTATGCAGGGTCTAGCACAGAGAGTGAACGACAGAGAGGGAGAATGGAATTGGGGGAGAGGGAAGGAGGCAGGAAGAAAGAGACAGAGAGAAGGACATACATAGTGAGAATGGAATGTATAGCAAAGCTCTCTCAAGTAAAGTGAAAATTTGACTCGATATGTTAGCATGCAAGTGAAGGCAGATTGGGGCCCAAAGTGCTTCAAAGTTGGCAGTTCAAATATCTGGTGTGTATTCTTTGCCTTATGAAACCTAAAACTCCAATCATATTTAGTAGGTGCAAACAGCTTGCTAAATCATACTTACCAACTACCTACCAGAAAAAAAAATTCTAGCAGGGATGGGAAAAAGAGATAAAAATTGTCAACATTTTCTTGATAGGAATACTATACAGTAACCAAAAAAACCCCTAAAAGAAACAAAAATGCCAAATGAGCTTTCTCGAAGAGAAATACAAAGATCAACTCTGAAAAGCTAAACAGCACAGTAAAGAGGATTCATGGAAATGGGGGGAAGGGAAGGGAAATGGTGACTTTAAACACAAGTGTCAACACACAGAGAGAATACCGTGACCCCGATGCGTCAGAAAGTTTTCACCTTGCTCTTTCTAATACCCTCGAACACACTGCTGCCATTTCATTGAATTCATGGAGGTAGTTATATGTGAAAATAAAAATTACCATAAAGTAACATGTTGTATTATAATAATACATAGTAAATGTGCAAAATACTGACAGATGTGTTGACCTTTTAAAGTTGAACACGTAGAAAGATTCCACCTAACTCAGTTCTGTAAACCTTTCAGTCAATATACAAAAAAGAGAAGACCAGATAAGAAACCATAACAGAAAGCTCGAATCTCATGGAAGGAGTATGATGGTATCAGAAACTCTTGGAGAGGTGCCCAAGGGTTTGGTCTTCAAGAACCTCAAGACGGAATGGCCTTAAGATCCCATTTAAAATACATTTTTCCAAGAGTAAAAATTAACTACAGATGAGAATGTTTCTATTTGAAACTCCTGTTTACATTCCATTTTTTTAAAGCCTATAATTTCAATACTAATGACTGCTGGTCTATGAGAGGTTTTTGAAATTATATACACCATTTGTCTGGCTAGATAGTGTATACGTTTCCTTAGACTGTTAACTTTTTGTCTAATGCTTGACAATTTTTGATTTAAAAAAGTTTTTTTTTTAAATGAGTGATTTCCCCGCCCCCCCCCATTTTCTGTTCACATATTATCTGATTTTTACAGTGGCTATTTTCAGAAGTTAACATAGCATTCCAACATTTCTATTACTTATGAATAGTTTTTTTTAATGAATTTTTGTGGAAATTTTAGTAACCGTATGATATCCAACTCCCCAAAGAAACAGACTCTGGAGTCTATTAGATATATTATCGTTCCTTCTCACATATTTAAACAATGAGGGAAACGATGCATTTCTGAGCAGACATGGCATGCCATAGAGGAAATAAGGCATGAGGGTGAAGGCCCACTGGTTTAGGAGTCTACTCAGAAATGCAATGGAATGTCTAATTGCAACATAAAAAGGAATTCTTAATACCAAAAATAAGGAATCTGACCCATGTGTCTCCCAAATATCTGCAAAAGAATCAGAACATCCCCCAGTGCCTCAGGTTCTAAAGCAAATTGGGGAGGGAATCTACCAATTGTATATAACTGTAAAAAATGAGAACACAGATTTCTGTGATTTCTGGTGATTCAAATTAGGATATTAAGATGGAAGTATTTTACAAATGTTATACCCTAACAAAATCTGAACTCCAACTGAAATTCACATTTACAGTTGAATGCATTAATTCATTTATAATAACTGGCTGACCAAAAAACAAAACCAAACCCATCACAAAGAGAAACTCCGTGCTGTTAGATATCACTGCCTTGCATCTCACATCATTTTTTTTTTTTTACAAATCACTTTTTATCATTTTCACCCATTTTCATTTGCTGTTCTAATAAAAATCTTGGAACTTTCAATTACCAACTTATTTTGAATCAGAAAATTTGGTATCTTTTTGTGTAATAATCCCTAAGCTGTGGAAAGGCATCTTTAATGCCTTAAACTAGAAACCAAAACAAAACAGCGATAAACCATTTGTGGGAACAATATGGGCTAAAAACATCTATAAGCCTACCTAAGAGTGACTCCTGAAAGTTGGTACCAATGTATCTGTAAACATTACTCTGGCATAGTTCATATATGCATAATTATTCTGGGAAATTTTAGGGGAGTACAAATTATGTATATGCCACACCTGTAGAATGAGGGCTTTGTGCTAGAAATCCCCTGGGCACAAATATATCTCCGCTCAAATCTTATTTTTATTTGTCCACAATCATCTTTCCAGGAATCAAAGGCCTGAAGTTCAACTCTCCCTAAATCTGCTCTTCTATATAACCACTAAAGATTATTTTCCACAGCCTAATTTAGGCATTCTATTTAAAACTACATAAAATAGAATTATATCCTTCCATTAGAAAGAAATAAACTCCTCAGGCCATACTCTTCATTTGTATCACAAAGAAATTGCTTTTCATTTAAACAAATTAGTTATTTCCTCTATTAAACTAGGAACATCATAAGTATCACAAGAATAAAATGACCTCCCTAAGATACATGATTTAATACTTAAGAAAAAAAAATCCGCATTACTTCTTCCATCACTCAGTGCTGTTGCTAAGCCAAGTCGGTCGATTCCCCCTTTCTTTGTCCACTTTAAATTCAAAGACCTATAGATTTCTCTTTGTAGTTATGGAAGGTTTAGAATCAGACAAGGATCTGATATATTCACCCCCGCCCCCTTCCAAAAAAAAAACCCCAAAACCAAACACACACAAAAAAACCTCATAATAAAATACCACCCAGTAATTCGAACACAATCCCTTCTAACTCACTTTCAAGGGCTGCAAAAAGAGTGTCATGAGAACTCACAGTGAAAATGATGGGTGTATAAATAATTCACAGACAGAGAAGGGCTGAGGTCCTTTCTAGCAGTGTTTGGCGCTGTTTTCCTCAAGGTGACCTGTGCCTTTTATTTTATGCTTTCTGTGGTGGCTTAGCTTGGGGGGAAATAAGTGTCAAGGATCCGTTCTGTGGCACCGTTCAACCAAGGACTAAGAACTTCATCACACATCTGTGGCATATGTCAATGGAATTAGCAACCGCATGACACCAAAAAATGCAGCTAACACCTACAGTGGCTAGACTCTCACCTATGTGCTCAGTTATGATCAGTTAAGCAAAAGTATACACATTACCCCTACTGGGCTAGTCTGTTGCTACAGAGCCATAAACGTGAAAAACAATACTTGGAAATTAAGATTTTTTTTGTTTTTTTGTTTTTTGTTTTTTGTTTTTTTGTTTTTTTGTTTTTTTGTTTTTTTGTCCTAGCCTACTTAGCAGCACAGTTTAAGTAAACACCAAAACTGTGGTGGAGATGCTTGTCTTCCCAAAGATGTAAACATCGGTCCCAACGTCGTAAACTTTGCCATACAGGATGAGACAAAATATTGGAGGAGGCAGGATGACTATCACACACTAGTAACAGAAGCTTGCAAGCAATTGGGTTTCGGCAACTTCTCGGCTTCATTTGCTGAGGGGTCTGTACTTGTGCGGAAGCTGAATGCCGGCGCTGCGCCTATGTGCGCGGGGCTCAGGGTTGGGTTCTGACGACGGTTACTTTCAACAATGCTGGAAGTGTTGGAAGCCAGGCTCTCACGGGTTCTGGAGGAATTAAAAAAAGAGAGAGAGAGAGAGAAAGAAAGAAAGAAAGAAAGAAAGAAAGGGGGAAAAAAAGAAAGAAAGTTTTCACATAAATAATTACATATCAAGTGCCAGAGGAAGAGAGAATGATGTATTTAATGGACTTCCTCTGTTGGTTCGTAATGTCAGATCAATAAACTACCCCAATTTGATTACTCACATATGTTTCTTCAAAATGGATTCCAGAAGTTTTCACGAGTCAGTATGTTATAATACTAGCACGTTAAATGGGCTAAGGGATTTCATATGGCTGAACACAGTTGGATTTTTTAACTCAAGGAAACAATTTCAAGATGTCACGTGCTAGACAGACATCAGATGGATTTTTTTAAAAACACATACACACATGAATAAATATATATGCATAATGCCTTCATTTTTAGGCTGGCACGTAAAGAAGTAAATACCAAATTGGGTCAGTGAATTTACTGTTAGATTTGTTGAAATTTACCATATTGGACTCATGATGCATCGTCCAATTATGTGAAAATTGGATCCTTGATGCACTCCAGAGAGTCCATTTTTAGTTAAGACCTTTGAGTCAAATTTTAACCCTTATAAGTACTTTTTAAAAAATCCACAATATGAAAAATGCACCTATTCCTGCCATAGACACAGATCGCAAACCCATTTTACCTGAGAGATATTCTGTGTGGTCATGATCCAGGAATTTACCGTCTTCTGGCAATGACCCTTTCCCAAAGGGTTGGGTTCTGGTCTTGGGGGGCAGCCATGCAGGCAGACCCCTTTGCTTGGTATATACTCAAAGCCATCCTACTTGGGTAGGAACTGACCGAACAATTTGTGCCAAAGCACTAGGGGAGAACATCACTTGAAATGAGTTCAAATATTGTTAAGGCAAATAAATAACATTTGCTTTTTCCATTCAGTTGTGGGACATATATTTATTCTTTCCTTCCTTTTTCCTTAGAGGATTCTATGTGCTAAAAATGCTTTAGCAGCTTTATTCAATTTCTTGGTTAATTTCTCAAGTTTAAATGGCTTGAAACTATTTTCATAACTCTAAAAGGGCTAAGACAATCATTGAAAATTTGCTGGGAGATTACCAACAAAATAAAACAAAACAAAATTCACTCACTTTAGTGTTAGGGTACCATCACTTAATGGGTTCCTGTGTTTCAAGCCATGAAGAGTTAAAAGTTTTCTGGCATGATGAGAGAGGGTCTCCACCTCCATACAGATGGATTTACTATTAGCTAAAGTGAAAAACAGGGGAAAAAAAACCTAACATACTTCATATAAGTTTTTGAACTCATTGGGTGGATCAATCATGCCTGATACGTGTTGGAAAAACTATCACGCTCTCTCTACTCTTATATCTGACCTAGATTAGCACATAAAATGTATCTAATAAAACTGAGGCTGTGCTTAAAATGTCCTTGTCATCTGTGATCTGCTCAGACCTGGTGCAGACAATGTTCCCTGCCTTTCCTTGCCTCCTGGCCACTCGAGAATCTTGTAACCTTGGACCACAACTATCTAAGGACCCTCAGTTGTCAGCAACTTCCAGAATCTTTCTGGAAGGGATGAACAGGTAACAAAGAAGCTTGCACGTGGTCCATGATGGAAACAAATATCACTTGGTCTACATGCAGAAGGTCCCTCCAAAAGTTAATACAGTCTAAGGAGAGAAGGCCAGATTCTTTACTTTTGTCTGCGAGTAACTTGAAGCCAGGTCTTAAAATCAAAGGGTTAGTCTGAATTTCTACACTGCTAGATTGGTCTTCCATGAAAGACTCTTGGTCTATTTTGTGTCAGAATGCTCTTTTTTGAATAATTAAAAGAAATGCTAAAAATCAGTTACAAGTTACTGAAAATTAAAGCTCTTTTTTGCTCTCTGAGTTTGTGGACACTCCAATCTAAAATTGATCAATGGGGTCTGTGGATCCCAGGTTGAGTATTTCTGCCTTAGAGTAACTTCATGTCTCCCTCCTTCCCAAAAGAAATATGAAAAGATTCAACTTTCTCCAAGGGAGTCAGTGTATTCAAGGCTATGGATTATGAGTGTCTACTTTGCCCACTCTCCAGTCCCTTTTGGCTACATGAGTCACCAGTATGTTTAACAACCAGTTCTCTAATAATAAAAATGGACACATGACACACTTCTAAGCTTTATCTGTATTATTAACATTTTCTCCTATCGCTTGAAGTTTAAGCAATCAACAAAAACTCTACTCCTGATCTGTGGTAATGGCTGGTTTTTAAAGGTATAAAAGTTGACACTATGCCAGCTAGCTGCCTTTTCCTCATCTGAAAAAGGATGATAACACTAGTTCCTACCTTCTTCTTAGCGTGGTTGTGAGGATCCAATAAGAATATATTTGTAAAGTATTTTATAAACCTTAGTGCACTATTATTATTGATCAATATCATTATTATTAGTAGTAGTAGTAAGGAAACCAGTCATAAGTAAATACAGTTATTAAACTAATTCGATCATTTTTAAAAAATTTATTTTGAAATCAAGTTCACAAACTCCAAGTTAAAAAGCCCTACTCTAGAAGGGAGCCTAATGGAGAGGTAAGTGGGAGCTTTACAGATATTTTTATTAAGGACAATAAATTTAATGATGCCTAAATGATCATTCTAAATGGACAGAATGAACTCAGATATGATCATATAACTGTTGCCTTCTACATGGGTGGTCCAGTCAAAAGACAAACCACAAGAAACTCCCTTCTACAGTCCTCCAAAGTAACACTAGAATCCACTTCTCAACTTCCCCAAGGTTGGCACTTAAGCATCTAGAACATTGATTCCCAAAGTGGGTGCCACCGCCCCCTGGTGGGTGCTGCAGTAATCCAAGAGATCGGTGATAGCCACAGGTATATTTAATCTTTCCTATTAATTGCTATTAAAATTAAAAAAATTAATTTCCAGGGGCACTAAGTAATTTTTTTTTTCTGGAAAGGGGGCAGTAGACCAAAAAAGTTTGGGAACCACTGATCTAGAAGTTTGGGTATTGGGTGTGGAAGGGAGCACCATGCTGGAGTAGAGAACATACCAGCTTTAATATCAAAAGATATGGATTTAAGTTTCAATCCTGACTCTTCCTCCTCATTTAACATTAAGCAAATAACATATCTCATTGTTTAACCTCAATTTCTCTCAACTCTAAAACAGGGTGGATTTAAAAAATGCTAGCCCTGCCTCCCTCAGAGAGTGGCTTATAAGGAACAAAATGAGGTAATATGTATAGAAATATCAAGAATTGGCATGGGGGGGGGGGAGGAATGACTATGGGAAATTAGGGGAGAAAAGGAAAACTTCTTTTGGTTGTCATGAGCTCCTGTGCCCACCAATCCCTGATGTTTTTACCACATCTATGGCAGGGTCCATTGTGGTAATGGGAAAAAGGAGAGAAGGGAGGAAGAATAATCCTATTCTGCTTTCTTTGAGGGAACTCTTGTGATCCTCCACCAATATCTTGCCTCTGCTTCTAATTGTTTCAGACACAAAGCAAGAAAGACTAGAAAATAAGAGAAAATTATTTCAGAACTCTGAACTCCACATTGGAAGGAAGGAAACAAAGCATTAAATTAAGTGCCTCCAATGTGCAAAGCACTTTAAAAATGTCATTTCATCCCTACAACAAAGTAGGTGTTATCACAATCCACATTTTACAGCTGAGGAAACTAAGGCAAGCAGAGATGATAGATGACTCACCTAGGGATCACATGACTAGCAAGTATTTGAGGCAGGATTTGAATGTGGGTCTTCCTTGCTTCAGGTCTAGTGGTCTGCCTCTAGTAGGTGAGGGAGAAACCTAGCAGGACTCCAATTCTTGCCCCTCTCCTGAGGAACCTTCCCAGCCTCAGCCCCTTCCCCACTGCTTCACACAGATGCTGTTTTCCCAGAATAAAAAGGGCACAATTAATTTGAAATCTTTCACTGTTGGTACTGCAACAACGGAAACTTATTCCCGCATCAGAACTCGAGTGCTTTCCCCATAGAAACATTAATTCCCAAGGTGATATTTATAGAAGGTTTCTACTCACGGTATGTTGCAGGTTAAATACATTAGATTAGGAGGATATGGCATGAGAAGCTAACTAGCACAAAGGATAGCATCATCTTTATGGGAAAACATATTCCAACTGGCATTCAATGAATCCACAATAATAAAGGCTCACTTTGTAAAAAAAACACAACAAAACAAAACAAAAAAAAACAACCCTGACCTTCCATCTTTATTAGAGCCAGAGGCAGGACAGTGGTAAGGGCTGATCATGTTTTAGACTTTAAAAATATTATTAAAACTCTCTACATTTATCACATTTAAAGTCCTTACGTTCTCTTTGGCAATATTTATTTTTTAAGCCTTTAAAAATAAAACCTTACCTTCTATCTTAGTATAATTCTAAGACAGAGCAGTGACAAGGGTTAGCCAATCAGAGTTTAAATCACTTGTCCAGGGTTATAGAGCTAGGAGTGTCTGAGCCACATTTGAACCAGGTCTTCCTGATTCCAGGCTTGGTGCACTCTATCCACTGTGCTACCTTATCTGTCTTGGTCAGTTTTTACAGAAGCACTCATCTTCCACTGATATCTTAAGCCAGTTTTCCATCTTGGTGCGGGGGTGACCCTGGATCTTCAAAGGTTATGATCATAGATGTCAAATCCTATTTTTCTTTACTCTTGTCTCTGATGAAAGAATTGCCCTCCTTCTGCCCAATGCCAACCTCTCTAATGGTATCCTTCCTTCATCCCATTTCCTTCTCTCTTCTTCCAGACTGCCTCCTCCAAATCCAGTCTTGGATACTTACCAGCTGTGTGATCCTGGGAAAATCATGGCACCTCTGCCTCAGTTTCCTCAACTGTAAAATGAGGATCATAACATCACCTACCTACCAGAGTTGTTGTGAGAATGAGAGACTATAAAATTCTAATGCTGGTTACTTTTTAAAAAATATTTTATTTTTTAGAAAAATTTTCCATGGTTACATGATTCATGTTTCTACTTTCCCCTTCATCCTATCTTCATCCCCCCCATAGCTGATGCACCTAATGCTGGTTATTATTATCATTTCCATTTTAGCTATTAATAACCCCTCAAATATTTACTAGTATGCAGTCATGTTGTTTCTCCCAACAGAATATAAAATCAAGGGCAAAAACTGTTTTGTTTTGTTCTCTGTACTTCTAAGGACTAGAGTAGTGGTTCCCAAACTTTTTTGGCCTACCGCCCCCTTTCCAGAAAAAATATTACTTAGCCCCCTGGAAATTAATTTTTTTAATTTTAATAGCAATTAAAAGGAAAGATAAATGCACCTGTGGCCATCACTGCCCACCCTGGATCACTGCAGCACGCACCAGGGGGTGGTGGCACCCACTTTGGGAATCACTGGGCTAGAGTATAGTACCTGGCATGCAGTAGGGGCTTAGGGAATGTCTGCTGCCTGAATATTCCTACCTCGAAAGGCTCTGAGCCCTGGCCAAGTGACAGACAGCATGTTAGTGGAACACCAGCTTATCACCACAGGGGGACAAATGTTTTTGGCCAGAGCAACTCACAAAGGTTGAAGACTTGGAGGGGGGGAGCAAAACTGTGTTCTGTGTCAGTGAAAAGATGCCTCCCCCACACTTGGCTGCCATATGCATGCTGAAGACACTTCCGATTCCATGTAGTATAGACATCAGGACCAAGTAGGACTTAAAGGATTTCTGAATTTGGAGCAAGAATGGACCTTACTTTTGGCTCAGATTTGACTGTGTTCCGTGAAACCCAAAAATCAGAGTTATGAGATAGCCAAAATATCATATGCCAATTCTACTGTAGCTCGGCTCTGGCGGGCTGCCACCCCTGGTACTGGGCTCTGTCTCACTTCTGAAGATAAATGCATAGCAAAGAAACTATGACAACAAGGGCTCTCTGTTCCTGAGGATCTGGAGTGCATTCATTTCCTAATTTGCTTTTCCTGGGTCCTGAGAAAAGTATCACCAGCACTTCTGAGGTGTCTGTTCTCCTATTCTTACCACATCAGGGGATAGAAATTCCTGGGGAATGGCTAACACTTGGTTTGAGAAAAAGACAAGTCTATTGTAGATACTACCATGGATTTAGCCCATTAAAAGACTGTTGCTAGTGCTATATCTGAAATATACGGCTCTAAATCCACCAGTTTTTTTCATCAAGATTGACAGAAGCTTTGAAGGCATATATTATGGTCCATTATGAGTGCCCCATCATATTTCTTTCAAGTGAAAAATCAGGACTTTGCAAATAAGCTGAAAAACTAATTTTTGAGAAAATAGGTTTTTGTACATGTGAACCCTCCGAGGATTTCACTGTCATAACCTGCTTTAGGACCTATTTAATTTTGTCTCCCAGAACATTAACAAGGGCATAGTACATTGCCGAGTTTCTCTTCTCTTTAAAGTAGCAAACTATTCAGTAAGTTACTCGGGTTTTCCTTTAACAAAGTCAAGGGGTGGGGTGGTAGGGAAGAAGACACTGTTTTTGATGAATCATCTTTTCCAGATGCCTTATTTTTCATCAAAAGTAATTGTTCTATTACAGCTAGTCCCCAAATGGTGCAAATAATGAATTCCATAAAGCGGTTGCAAGTATTTGAATTTGCACTATTTGAAGTTATAATTATGTATGATATGGGTAAATGCTCCAGCCTAGCAAAAATATGTGGTACAAATTTGATAGTACGTGGCCACTTCATGAGACTCATTACTCACACTAATCAGGATCTAACTCTTCTAAAGATCTCTAAGCTATAAAAAAAAAACAACAACAGACTATTGTTTGGATTAAGCAGAAAGGTTAGTGGCTTTGCCCATCCTTGCTACATGGGCAGGGATACAATTTGACGTTCACTTCTCACCAGGCTAAAAATCTAGATTTCTTGTCAAGCCCTCAGCCATGAGTTGGGTAATCCATGTGGCCTCACATCAGAGAGTTCTCCTGGGACCTAGAACAGGTATACTTTATTTCCCATCTGGTTGAACTCCTGGCCATCCTTCATTATTCCCCCAGGAAGTAGTTAGATCACATCAGCTCTGGAACTCAGTACCATCTGCTGCTAGGGTCCTTTCCAAATGGAGTGAAGACCTTAACTTCCAGAACCTTCCTTAGGGAGAAGACCCAGGTCAATCATCACTTTATTTCTCATCTGACTAAATTCCTAGACTTCCATCACACCTTTGTACTGGGTCCCTTCTTACACTCTTTTCTCTGCCTTTTCTTCTTCCTTTTGTAAGTTATTTTCTCTCATTAGATTATGAGCTCCTTGAGGGCAGGCTCTGGCTTTTGCCTTTCTTTGTATACCCAGCATTTAGCACAGTACCTGGCACGTAGAAGGAAGAGGTGGGTAGAGAGAGAAAGAGAATGTGTGTGTGTGTGTGTGTGTGTGTGTGTGTGTGTGTGAAAAGGAATAACATTTAGATAGTGCTTTACTATGTGTAAGGCAGTGCTAAGTATAAATATTATCTCATTTAATCCTCACAACAACCCTTTAAGGTAGGTGCTATTATTATTTCCATTTTACAGTTGAGGAAACTGAGGAAAACAAAAGTTAATAACTTTCCCGGGGTCACACAGCTAGTAAGTATCTAAGACCATTATTTGAATTTATGTGTCCTGGACTCTAGGACTCTAGCAGTCTATCCACTGTTTATTAACTGATTGCCCAAGATCTCCTCCCTTCAAATTTGGAATCTTTTCCCATGCACCATACTTGTCTTGTAGGTTGCACTGGCTAATTCATCACCCTGTAGTTTAAGCAGTGAGTGAAAAAAGGGTATCAAGATTTTATGACTTACTGGTATCAGGATGCCAACTTTTAAAAAGACATTCCATTTAGGGGCTGAATAATAGGTTGTGTATACAATTTATATTTTCCTCATTCTATACTGGTGTTATTTTTAATGAAAACAACTTGAGGTATCGAAGAATCTATCATCTTCCCTGCTGGGTAGAACCATTCAATGCAATAATACTGTTGGTGATCTCCAAAATGATTACTCTGAGCAAAAATGAGGAAAAGAAATCACAACCAAGCAGAAACGAGCCAGAGGAACATTCCTCAATTAAAGTTGCTGTTTCTATATTAGATGTCAAATACAACCCTGATCATTCCAGAGTCTCTAGGTCAGAAAAAAATGGTCCATATGGTTTTGCTCTCAATGCTGACAAACATTCACACTTCATTGAGCTATACATGTTTGCAATATATTAAATAGCTTACCTATGCTTGTGTTTTGAAGAGTCATTTTACCAAAAATCTGGCAGCCTTGGTGATTTGTGTCTTTGGGGATTGTAGCTAGGAGAGATGACATGGTGCAGTGGATAGAGAGATGGCCTTGAAGCCGTATTTAAATCTAAACTCTGATACGCTTGGGCTGTGTGATCCTGGGGTAAAGTCAGAAAACCTCTCGGTAACTTTCTGAGAGTGTGCTTTGCAAAGATTGTGCCAACCTTCCTTCACTGATGGAGGAATGTTGCTCCCCTGTGAGTTCTCTGTACACCAATGAAATCACCGGTCCAGTCCCAGGTCCTATATTTAAGCTTCAGTTATGCCCTATTTTTCTGGCTACGGCTTTATAGCATTTAGGTTATTTCCTTAAGGGATGAATGTGTCATTCCTAATAGAATATAAGCTCTCTGAGGACAAAGGCTGTTTCTATCTAGTCTTTGAACAATGCCTAGCACATAGTAGGTGTTTTAATATATGACTGTCACTTAGCAGAGTCAGAGATTGTTCCCCTGTTGGCTTCTTCCTTCAATGCATTATTGGAGTGTAGAGGTGAATCTGGTCTCTCAAAGACTCTACTAGCAGAGCTCATGTTCTGGCTAGTCCTACCCAAGCTGGAAAGGAAAGTACCCAGAAATGTACTCTAAGGTGTGCCATTCACAAAGCAGTCTTCACTAGGTTTGGGGAGACTCATCATCAGAAGACTAACCACAGAAGGTTTGTCAGCCAGAGTCCCCCCCCACCACCACCACCACCACGAAGCTGCCATGGCACAATGGAAAGAATGCTGGAGTTGGACTTAAGGGATCTCAGGGCAAATTCCAGTGATGCCCATCTGTGGGACAATGAGCAATTCCCTTCACTTTCATGGTCTCAGTTTCCTTATCCATAAAATGAAGAGGCTGGTCTAGATGATCTTGAGGTTCCCTTCTAGTTCTCTAAGGCTATAATACTCCTAAGATACAGAAGGTGCATTCATGGAAGGTATTCTCACAGCAGTGATTCTCAAAATGATGATGTTATCACCTATTATAATGCAGTCAGGGAGTCTCTAAACCAGGGGTCGGCAACGTATGGCTCTTGAGCCATATCTGGCTCTACCTCCCGACCCACCAGTCCGGGCAGAGCCCCAGGATGTCCCCAGGGGACCCTTCAGCCCCTGCCTCATATTCCAGTGCCTTTGGCCTCCTTCCTCCTCCTTCCGCAGTTGTTTATGGCTCTCATGGCTCTCATTGCTGACCATTGCTCTAAACTATCTAAAGAGTTATTTTCCCAAATATGATTTGACTCTTCCCAGAATCACAGACAACACTTTGGCTGGACACTGTGGCAATATATGGGAAGATAAGCCTTTTAAGCTAGGACTAAAAACAGAGTACTGAAGAGAACAGCTCTCTTTACTCCTTTCTTTGATAACATGGGATAATCACATCAATTGGACTAAGATGGGATAATCATATTTGGGGGTGGGGGGTGGGGGGCTATGCTTTCCTGGTCCTTATAAGTGACCACAGGAGACAACAGATGTCTCAACAATTTAATACTGTTTGACCAGAGGTGATCCAAGCCGTTCATTTTACAGGTGAAGAAACTGAGGCCAAAGGGAACTGCCAAAGGTCCCAATGTTCATGTCCGAGGAAGGCTCTCTGACTCCAGAGCCCATGCCCTTTCTCCAGTATCAAACTGAAGAAGAAAACAAAATTAGAAAATGAAATCATTTGATAATTCCAAAAGCTGTCTAGCACAATGGCAAAGTTCAAAGATTCTACCTCATTCAAGTGAGGATGTTTGGGAACGTTTAGCTTTTTGACTGCATCATTGAAAAGGAAATATAAGACCTCATTTTATAATACAAATCTAAGCAAATAATAGTGGAGAAAGCAAGAGGGATATATTCTGTTCTTAAGAGTAGCAAGGTTCGAGTTCAAACCCTGTTTTAGACACTTCAGAGCTGGGTGAGAAAGTCACTTACCCTCTGGGCTTCAGTTTCCCTTTGGTAAAATGGGGACATTAAAAGCACTTACCTTATTTACTGCATTAGAGTATTGGTAAGCATTAAATGTAAAGTGCTCTGAAAGGTTTCAAGTGCGCTATACATTTCAACTACTTCTATACCTATATATAAAAGAGCATATCCTTTGATTTGTATTAGATCAAATGATTAGGGCAATTAGGTGACTTAGTGGATAGATTACCAGAATTGGAATCAGGAAGATTTATCTTCCTGAATGCAAATCTGGCCTCAGACACTTAACTGGCTGTGTGACCCTGAATAAATCACTTAACCCCTATTTGCCTCAGTTTCCTCATCTTTAAAATGATCTGGAGAAGGAAATGGCAAACCACTCTAAGGGTCATCAGATATGACTGAGATGACTGAATCACAACAATTAACTTTTGAGTACAGCTGTGGTTTTTAAAGAGAAAAGCAAATCCATTCCTTCCCCTCCTCCTCAATCCCGAACCACAATGTATATTCCATGCTAATAATAACACGAGTAATATTGTTGGAAACAATGGCTCCAATGTTCTTACTTCTTTACCCAGAATAAAAGGGTCCCTAACCACATATGACATGTGGAAATGTGTAAGATGAATAATTACGTATGCAAAAGCCCCTCGATTGCTCCCTAGTGCCAGGGTCTTTAACACCCCCCCACCCCACTAGCTTTCTCTTTAAGACAACTGTGTGAAGAGCATTAGAAATTGTCTTGTGGAGAAGGGCTAAAGAAATACCCTGAATATCAAGACACCACACAGCAGAAAGGCTTCAGGTGAACAGCCAGAGACATCCTCCAGTGACTGTTTCAGTTTGAGGATTAAAGGTTTAATTTCTCTGGGATCCACTGTGACCAGAATTCAAAAGAAGGGCAAATTAGGAAAGGAAAACAGAGTCAGAAGAAAAGCAGGCCAAAAAAAAAAAAAAAAAAAAGGCAGCACTACACTGGGAGATGGGGGTGAATTTTTAACAGAAAAAAAAAAAACAACCAAAAAAATATTTAGAAAAGGATGAAATGGCTCCTGAAACTGATTTTTAAAGAAGTTTATAACTGGAAGCAGCTAAGTGGCTTGGTGGAGAGAAAGCCAGATCCGGACACAGGAGGTCCTGGTTTGAAATCCGACCTCAGACATTTCCTACCTGTGTGACTGAGCAATTCATTTAACCCCAGTCATCATCTAGCCTTATTTCTTTTCTGCATTGGAACCACTATACAGTATTGGGTTTTGTTTAAAACAGTTGAAAAAAAAAAAGAAAGAAAAACGCCTAAAATGGGACAATGTAAATCTGTTATACCCAAGGCTGTATTTTGTGACATCCAGGGCTGCCAAGGTTAGAGTGTGATTTTCAAAACAAAATTCGAATGATTGTTTAGTTCTGTTCTAAAAAAAATAAAAATGCCATAAAGGGCCCCACCCTGGGAATCATCAAAATGTTAAGTATCAGGAGAGAAGATTAAGATAATCGAGGAGAAGTTGACTTCAACCTCCAAGAGAGCTGGGAACAAGCTGACCTCCCAACAGTATTTCTGCACCCAAGAGTCACCAATCCGGATTAGAAAGGGGAATGAAAATGAGATCCCTGGGTCAGCTGGGTCCTTTGAGCACAAAGAAGAGGCTGAGGAGGAAGGAAGCAAGCTAAGCCCCTCTTCTCTGCCATTCGACATAGCCCTTCAACAACCATCTTCCTGACTGAACAGAGATGGAGTCTGGTATAGAGCTAGGGATAGAAAGGGCACAGAGACTTGGATCAAAATCCTGCCTCCAAAGCTTGCTAACTACTCAGTCTGAGGTCCAGCCATTTACCTCTCTCAGTCATCCAGTTTCTCCATTTGAGGAATGGGCACAAAAGCATGAAACTGGCTGCCTTACCTGTCTCCCTTGGTTGTGGTGGGGAAAAGCACTTTGTAAACCTTAAAATTCTATAGGAATCTAAGTAGGATTATTATTGACTGTCAAATGCCTTCAGCTCTTCTTGAAAATTGGGGCCAGTTCTCTATAGAAATGCAGGGTATCCCAAAAGTCTTAGTATAGTTTTATATAGTATAGTTTTAAGGCTTTGTAAACTAAGACTTTTGGAACACCATGTATAAATAGTTTGGGGTCATCAACTCTACAGCAGCAGTGAGAACAATATTCATATTATTCAAGACAACACTCAGAGACAATGAAATATAGAAGAGAGTGGACCAACCTCAAATTCAAGAAGAGCTGGGTATGATTGGGCAAGCAACTTAACTCTCCATATTAGAGAAAGCTGTCCTTAGACTTCCTTATCTCATGCATTTAAATGCCAGGGAACATTTTATCAAAGACTAAAGCAGGCAACCCCTTATTTCTGAATGGCTGTAACTCTTCATTGGTAGAAGACATTTCCTCACTGGGAGTGCCTTACACGAATTAAAGTCATTGGTTGGGACACATATTAGCAACAGATATTTTTACAGTTCTTTTAAGGTTTTCAAAGTGCTTTACAAAAAAATACCCATGCCTTCCCCCCCTTTTGAGCTCTGTGCCAACCCCACTCCAAAAAAAAAATTCAAAATTTTTACAAAGGAAGGAAAACTTGATATTTCCCAAAGTTCTAAGATCATTTAAGGGGGATTCTGGACAGGAAAGGGGGCACCTCTTCCCACTGTGTTTCCTGGCAGAACTACAGAAGGGAGAAGAACAGAGAAGGCATGTAGGTGGGGATAGGACAGTACGGCAGAGAAGGAAGGGGTATGACAGCTGTAGCAGCTATTTTTGTCATCCAAAAAGAGATACCCATCTAACTGTTGATTGGGGTAGGAACAAACCCTGACTTCCTGAGCATCAGTGATGCTTCCTCAGAGGCACAAAACCCCTGATGTCTGAAACTCTCAGATTAAACGCTCTAAGGTTAGGTCATCGCAGACAAGAATTGGTCTGAGGGAAGGAGCCAACCCACCAGTCCAGATTGGTGATCTCTACAGCTGCAGAAACATTTTTTTTTCAATTCCTGAAAAAGAAGTCAGAAACAGGTTGTCAACAAAACAGTTCCACAACTCAGAGTTCAAAGAACTGATACTGGGAAAGCACCTCAGTATTGATGTTAGGCATTAAACTGGGGGGTAGGGGCTGTCTTTTATCTCTTTTTGCATAGTGTCCTGGCACACAGTAAGAGCTTAATAAATGACTGCTGACTGACAATGGCCAAATTATGGAAAGGAGAATGTGTATATAGACAAATAAACACATCCCTCTCCCCAGTATATATGTTTCTTACCGTGGTGAATTAAAGCCACTGTCCACGGTGATACTGCTACTGTCCATGCTGTCTAGCCGAGCCGAATGTGTCGCTCTCTGGCTGCTGCTGTTATCGGTTTCCTTTGGGGTGAGGAGGGTGAGGTTCTTTTCAAATTTTCTCTGTAGGTCTCTTTCTTTTTCCCTCTCCAGCAACCACTGCATGGTCCCCACATCGTCCCGATTCTTCTCCTCTTCTGTGTTCTTGTGTGCCCCTTCCTCAGAGTCGTCATCATCAGAGACATTGTAGTAGTCAAAGGAAGCTTCCTGGTTCCCACCAGCTTCCTGCTGTCGTTGGGAAAGGGGCACAGCTTGGCCCACTGAGGCTGCCAGGGACTGTTCAAGGATCTCGCAACGGCCCGGCAAAGCATCCGGAGATGTCTGTGGGTGAGCTTTCAGGAGGGACACGGTCGGCTTGTGATAATTGTTCATGGACAGGGCACTATGGAGCGGTTTGAACAGCGTGTCTTTGCTGAATATCTTATCCAGGCTGATCGACTCCGTGCTGTGGTGAGGGAGCAAGCGTCCATTGGCAAGCGAGTCCACGGCCGGGCCAGAAATTGCCGCCAAGCCTCCCCCCGGCCCTTTGGGCGACTCCTCTTTGTGGACCACGGGTTCTCTGGTGGGGTGCTGAGGCTGCCTCTCGGAGGAGGAGAGTTTCTTCATCCCGTCGGTCAAGGTCAGAGTGTCAGCGTCGTCTTTGTTCTTCCCCAAAGGTGATGGAGCGGTGAGTACTGTCTCGCTGGAGGTGTTACACTGAAAATAATCATCCATTGCGGTTTTGGTTGGACAGGCATTGAGTTCATTATACGGCGGCAAACTCTCTGGAGGTTTGCTCTGTTCCGAAAGGCTACAAGAATTGGGGGCGTCAATGCTGCCACTGACAACTTCGGGGATACACACCTCTTTATAGTTTGTGGATGAAATGTGAGCCCTTGGGTGACTGACCGTCTGCGTAGGCCTTAGAGTACTATCGTCGGTATAAGACTGGCTAGGTGTCGTTGGATCATCTTGGCTACAACCTTCGGCTATGTCCTCGGTGGTCCCTAAAGAAACAGCACCAAGAGGGCCTTTGGAATTATCCATCGACCTGGATCTCTCCTTGGCTTTATTGGACCGTTCATTCCTGGACCTTCGATCCTGGGTATGGCTGTGACTTCGATGGACCTTCGAGTGAGAACTTCCCCGGGAAGGTTCAGGAAAAGGCATCTCGGTCCTCCTCTTGGCCAGTTCTCCAGACACGTCCCATTCCGGCGTCATGGGAAAATGAGGCTCAAGCATGTTAGGGTGGCTGTGCGTGATGAAATGATCTCCTTTGTGCTCAACGATGAAGCAGCCTTCCCGCGGCGACCGAGTCAGAGGATCGCCCAAGTCATAGTCTCGGTCTGCCGTAATATCCAGATGAGAACCATCCGAAGGGTCTCCTCCTTTGGACCCCCGCGTCTTGCTATGAGAACGAGTTTTGCCGTGGGTCTTCCGATGGTTCCTGCCCTTCTTGCTCCTCCCACTGTGGTGGGCAGACGACCCTGTTTTGCTCCTCTGAGCCTTTTCTTCATCGAGTTTCTTCATTAGTGCAGTATGCCTCATGACGTTTTCAACGGTCAGATCTGGGTTAATGCGCCTGATAATTTCCATTTCTACCTCTCTGGGGATTGTAGTGGGTGTCTCCTCATCCCTCAGAGGCCACTCCTCTGGGGGAAACTGTGCAGAAAAATTAGTTAGTTGTTTTGTCTTGTCTTTCTTAAAACTTAGCCTAAACAACTTCAGCCCAAATTTTTTGGACTGTTTTTCACTGTCTTTAGGTTTTGAAAGCGTTTCTGTCTTATAAGAAAAATTTACAGTACTTTTACTTTTTTCAGTGGGTGGCAATTGGCATAGAGAAGGGGGACAGTCCTTGGCGGCTTTCCTCTGCAAAGTAGATGCATGCATGCTATGCATGTCTTCTCTACAACAATGGCAAGAGTCGCAGTGGTTTTTGGGTAATGTTCTGTCCCGGACACAGCCTGAGGTGGAGGGTGTAATGGTCCCTGGCTGTGGAGAGGTACACTGAGTCCTGTCAGGTATCCTCTCATCCAAATGATACCATTTACTATTAGTTCTTATGAGGGAAGGAGTAATAAAATAAGTCTGTGGGGTCACAATAAAATAGCCATCTGGAGTGGGGTAGATTTTCCTCTCGCGAACCAGCATGTTCAACGTATGCCTCAGGATTTCTTGGCTTGGAGTTGGAACACCTGAAACCAAAGCAATACACAGATGAGAATTGAGCAGCCACTCTTGCTTGGCCCCTTCTCAAAATTCTTCTCCCAGCATCCATCCCTCTTTCTAAGTGTATTTTGCAAATAGAGAAAATAGGTTAAGGAGAAACCTCTACATAGCAACAGAATAGGAACAAGTTGAAAAATTCATCCAAAAGTGACTATCCAGCATGCTCCTGAATATTTTTTAATGTACTATCAATATCTAGAATAATATTGCTAATTACAAAATACCAAGTAAGAAGCATGTTACATTATGGTCCTGATGCCAATGTTTACCTGCTCAGGAGGTAAATGGGTCATTTTTCCAGTGGACAGACAATATACAAGAAATGGAAATATGGTTTGATATTTTAAAGATACTATTTGCACACACACACAAACACACACAGAGTCATACAGCATGTTCTATCTGGAAAAGGGACTCAGGGATCATCTTTTCCCATATATACACCCTCCTCATCACTAATAACCCAGCAACAGTGAATTGACTTCTCCCAATTCTCAGTCCAACCTTCTTTCTGGCTACAGTACCTCATTGTCCTTAACAAAACCACCATCTTTAAGAATTAGAGTTAAGCAGTGGAATTGGGAAGGAAGGAGAGGAAGGAAAGAACATGAATCATGTAACCATGGAAAAATGTTCTAAATTAATTAATTAAAAAAGAACTAGGGTTAAGAAATCTTATCCCAGCACTCACTGCTCAGGCTAGTTAGAACCTCCTAGAGCAGTAGCATCAAATTCAGATAGAAATATGGGCCACTTAACCCTGTATAAGTAGTCCTACTGGCCAAATACTAACTTGGAAAACCAAGAATTAATGTAATTTATGCTCTTTCATATTTTTATTTATTTTGTTAAATATTTCCAATTTTTAAAATCTAATTTGAGCTGCACTCAGGAATATTGGAGGCCTCATGTTTGTCACCTCAGTCCAAGTAAAATTATTATTTTTATATAAACACAAAATATAAATATTAAAAGCATCCACAATGTGCAAAGAACTTCTAGCATCCCATTGTGGTTTTAGGATGTAGTGCAGGATAGAATAAGTAATAAAAATTGCATTAAAATTTCAGAAAGCATTCACCAATCTTACAAAACATTTGACCATAGCATCAGACTTAGAAGTAGTACTTGATAGTTACTAAATAGGTCTGGATGTTCAGAGAAAGTCGCTTTCTTCATACATAATGCTGATGGGTAAAAATTACTTATAGGAAACACTATTCCCTTGCTCAAAGACCTTCAATAATGCATCTTTTTCCAACCTTTCCTATCTTATTCCTTTTTAAAAATCTCTCTCCTGTACTCTGTAGTTCAGGTTAATGAAATCACTTTCAGTTTTTTGAATACTACCTACCTGGCTTTCTAATCTCTATACGTTAGCTTCTTTATATTCTTAAATTTAGGATACCTTCTCTGCTTGCTAAAACTTGTCTCATATTTCTTTTCTTTTATCATTAATTGTATTTTCTTCTCTCTCCCATCCTCCCCACTTCCTGTTCTAAGCAAAAAACCTTCATAAATAAATAAATACATACATAAGTCAAGACAAAATTTTTGTTGACCATTTACCAAAAGATTTCCCTTGTTTTGCATTTAAGTCTCTGGCAAAAGGTAAAGAGCATGCTTCATCTTTTGTCCTGTGGAACTGAGGACTGACAGTACACTAAACAGTCTTTCAAAATTGTTATTCTTCATAAGGTTGCTATCATCGTACAAACTGTTTATCTAGCACTACTTACACTTCACTCTGCATCAGTTCACAGAAGTCTTCGCAGCTCCTCTGAAGCTCTTTCCATTTTGTCATTTTTAAGTCTTAATGGAAATATCCCATTACATTCATATACCAAAATCTATTTTGTCATTCCCTAAGAAATGAGCACCCCCTTAATCTCCAGGGGGTTTTGCTATTATAAAAAAGAGTTGCTATAAATATTTTCATACATGAGCATCCATTTTCTTCTATTAGTCTCTTTGCAGGGATATACATAGTATATAGATACTGCAGGGTCAAAAGGTATATATACCCTTTGGTCTAGTGACTTGTGGGTCTAATTCTAAATGGCTGGACCAATATAGAGTTCCACCATTAGTAACTCTGGCAGACCGAGTTAGAGAATGTTGTTTCAGCTCAAAACAGCAGACAAATTATTAGAACAGAAGTAACATAACACAGACCATGTACACCCAATCTCTGTAAACAATTCATAGTATTCAGTGTTTTGACTCTGGGTCCAAAGTGCCTCGCTCAGAGCCAGATAAAAATAGGAACTTAATACATTGCTTTTGAATTGACTAAATCCCAACTAGATTATAAGGTGATTCTTCTCTATTTTCATACTTTATCTAGTTAGACACTTTGAGTTTTCAATGCAATTTTGTGTTTCACTGATTCTATGTTTTTAAAAAAAATTGGAGAAAAATCAGGAAAAGAACTCTTTCCAGACACATACACAGATATAAGTATAAAAAGTATAAAGGTAAATATACAGAATAGCTACTATATTTTATTGAAAATTGGTATTCACTAATTGAAGATTTCTAAAATATGGGCTTAGCAAAATGAAAGGAAGGTGCCTATCTTTAAAAAGGGCAGAATGTCTGAGGAGTGAAAAGTTCTTATACAGATATAAGTGGCATTTGATCCCATTATTTCTGGGATCTTTAAGTGCATAAATCAAATAATTGATATAATTCAACCACTCCTACAAAATTTCTATTCATTTGTCAATGGTTAAAATACCTAACATTTACCAAGTCAAAATAGAGACAGCCAAAACAAAATAGCCCCAAACCTGATTCTTAGCACCCTTCTGCACCTTTCCTGACTGTCTGCCATAATTATTGCAAAAGTAGGAAAGTACACCTCCCAAATTTTTTGTTTGTTTCTTTCATGAGTAGCCATGGCCAATTTTTTAAACTGAATCATCACCTTAGTGAGGCGAGAGAGAATGTAAGTCCAAGAGCAACATGAAACTTTATTTTATGGGGCATCTAGTCAACATATATTGCAGTACCAGAAATGAATATTTCAAAATGAGACTACTATGAAAATAACTGTGGTTTATGTGCTAACATTAGTTGCTACAGATAAACAGGTAAAGAAATTCTATAAAGATATTGATAGGCCCCTTCTAAGTTAAATTAATGTATTCTGATACTTGGTGGTTGTCATGCAAAAGTAGAAAAAGGTGAGGGCACAGAAAAATAGATGGTTAAAGTATAGTCTGGGAAGAAGGCATGAGAGAGGCCAGAGTCTTAAGGATTACCCAGAAGTCTTATGCCTTTGCATCTTGGATGCTTTCTTTGAGTAAACAAATGGCAAGCATGGGACACGAGTACCAAATAATCCACAGAAAAATTTTAAAAAAAATAAGATTTTGTAAGCAAAAGACTTATTTTTGACAAAGGAATTATTCCTGAATTAACTTTCTGTTCACAAGCAGACCATCAAATCATCAGACCTAAGACCAGAATGATAAAAAAAGAAAGCAAGAAAACTAAGTTCTGGTGTACAACTGAAACAACTTGATCTAGAACCATTTAAACAAGTAATTAGAAATCAAAATTGGGAATCTGGACCACAGAAATTGTATAGATATTGATTAAAATGATTTTATACATTAGCTTAACCAATATAAACTAATTAACAAAACAAGGATACCAAAAGAGCCCAGAAAGTACCTTAGTCAACAAACATCTAACGTGTGCCAGATGGAAAAGACGACTGCCAAAGGCAACGCTGGGATAAAATATAAACTCGTTTATAAAATCCGACAAAGAAGGATGATGGATAATGATGAGTAGGTTCATCTCATAAAGCAGAAACTGTAGACTATAAAACTAGTTTAAGGAAATCTTGGCAAGGCATCCAACTAAGCAAAGTCATCCCAAGGGCATTTAAGGATGAAAATGGAAAGAGGTCAACAAACAGAAGACAAATGGATGAGATTTGTAAAAATCATTATCACAAACTGTTTTCTCCATCAAAGATAGCAGAACAATCCCAGATGTCCTGAATAGAGGAAGCTAAAATGATATTAAAGAGAACGAAACTGTGGAATACAGATGAACTATCTATATAGTCTTATATACATTCACATATATAGGTATATTTATATTTAAAGATGTATATATGTTTATATATCAGTGTATGAGTTTATATATCACATATAAGTAATATTTACAAATATATGTGTACATATACCTATATATGCACATATACACACATTTCTGTATATCTGGGAAACCATCCACAAAGAAAATGACAATTAAAAACTCAAAGGAGCAGATGAAGTCATCAAGAGAGTTGTAAAAAGGGAAGAGGGTATGGGACAGAGCCTTATCTTATCCTAATCAACCTTAAAAACTTCATTTCCTACTATCCCCCAATACACTTTTTCCACTCCATGTCAGAATGGTATTGTCAGGGGCGACTAGGCAGCATAGTGGATGGTCTGGGGTCAGGAGGTCCCAGGTTCAAATCTGGCCTCAGATACCTTCCTGGCTGTGTGATCTGGGCAAGTCACTTAACCCCAATTGCCAAACCTTGCCATTCTTCTGTCTTAAAGCAGAAGGTAAGAGTTTTAAAAAAAAAAAGTATTGTCACTCTCTCACAAGAAAACTATGCCTGCCTATGTCTAAGTCAATGTTTTTCTCCTTCACGTTCCTAAAATACAGGAAAATGCTCACCGTTTCCAGAGAGTTAACAGACATAATTGTTTTGCACATGTGAGTTCAATCAAATGAGTTAACATGGGAAGGGTGACTTGCAAACCTTAAAGTGCTATAAAAGTGCTAGCTATAATTATAATTAGTTTTATTTCAGACTGTAAACTCCTTAAGGTATGATGTCTTATATTTCTTCTGCATCTCCTGTAATATTCAGTACAATATTCTAGGTGCTCAATGAATATCTGTCTAAGAAGTACTTGAATGTACAAAGTATCAGAGAATATGGCCAAAGCTCATATAGTCCTAACACAAAGTATTCTTTCATTGGGAGAAATCCATTTAATTACCACCAATAATTCATAAAGTCTGCCAAACACTGTGTAAAGACTTCTTTAATGAATGTTTAAGTCATACAGTGATTATTATTAATGGGGCAGCATCACAGGCTTGATTAACACATGCATGATAAAAATCTTACTGAACCAAAGAGACATGCAGATGTCTAAGTCTCTGCACTAGTCCAAAGAGCACACCGCCATTTTAACTTCATATTTTTTTGGCTTTTCAACATCTTTCTAGTAGTAGATTAGCCAAAATAATTAAATTTGATGGAATTCTGTTCTTCAGTCAGGTGATAGATGATGTGAGAGCATTCTCTATGGTGTTCTTCCAAAATCTTCCCTTAATCAAGAATCTGATATTGGCTTTTTGCAAAGATCATCAAAGTATACATTTTCCTATAATTCTGAAGTAGGCTACATATGAATATAGCAGTATAATATAAATACATTTTAATATACTATAAAATTATATACATATACATACACACACATCTATTTTTTCTCCCTAGTGGTAGATATAAGCTACATATATTACCATAAGCTGAACCATGAAACCTGAGATATTTTCCTGAATTAGCAGTTGGTAGGCCACAGAGTTTTTCTCCAGTAGCATTTTTTCTTACACAGCACTTTCCCTTACCTATAAAAGAATTCAAAATGTTTCAGATGCACACAGTGTGCATTACTTGCATCCATTTAAGTCCTAGTCTGATGCTTCATTGTGATGTGATCATGACCTTGAATCCATGAGAGCCAGGCCAGGGTGCAAGGTCCAACAGATCTTATATAAAGGTGGAAAAACCCTAAGTTTGGGTTTAGCCAACAGACTATATCTGGGACCAACCTAGCTAAATGGGGAAAGGATTATATGACCAGAGGTTGGAAACAAAGAAGGGATCTGTTGTAGCCACATCAATCTATGGAATGAGAAAAGAAAAGCCAAAATGCTCCCCCAGTCCTGTGCAGTCTCCACAGTGATGGCAGCAGGGTGGAAAAGGAAAAGTGGATCTAAAAATTATACAGTTCACAGACTATTTACAAACATTAACTTAAGTGTTGGCATTCTCTATGTTTGACTTTTCTCCATTGCCAACAAGTTGGTGCACTACTGGAGGGACTAAACCACATCAATACAGACATTCTGGCTGTAAATTAAACCAGAAGGCCTGAAGAAGTTACAGCTAAATGGAAAGACAGCTCTCAGGTTCTCCTTGAAGAGGCAAATAAATGTGTTGGCAGGGGGTTGGTTTCATCCTGCGCCCAAAGGCAAAAATAAACATAATTTCATGAAATACTTAGTCATCTTAACTTACAGTACTCACGAAAAGCATAAGCAAACAGACCACCATGAAGATAATTGCAGCTTATGTGCCAATATCCACTGAAGAAGATGAAGTATAAAAGACATATTAAGAACTTGACAAAATCCTCTGAACTCTGCCAACATATACCTCAGCACTCAATGACATCAATGTGAAAGAGGGTACTAAGGAAGGTGGCAAAAACCAATGTTAAAAAATAAAGGATGAGAACAAAAACAAAAGGCTACTTGAGGACCATAATCAAGAGTCTTAAACTTCACATCATGACTCCTTCAAGGAAAGAGTTGGAAGATGGTCAATCAGGTGAGCACTAAGTGATATAGTATATATAATAAAACTGACAGTACTTTAAAGTTAAGAAAAACAAATAGTTTTAGACATAGCAGCCACTTCAGAATTAACTTTGCTATATTAAACTATCAGCTAGTTAGAATATACCTGTCAAGTCTGTGGGAAAGGAAGGAATTTAAGACCAAGCAAGAGATAGAGAACATTGCAAAATGTAAAATGAATGACTTTGATTATATCAAATTAAAAAAAGTTTTGTGCAAACAAAACCAATGCAACCAAAATTAGAAGGAAAGCAACAAACTGGGAGAACATTTTTATAACAAAACTCTCTGACAAAGGTTTAATTTACCAAATATATAAGGAACAAAGTCAAATTTACAAAAAAACAAGCCATTCCTGTAATGCAGGGATTTGCATGGCAATATTAGCCTACGCAAAGCTGTCAGTTGCCCTGGATGGAATGTTGCCAATGGCATGTGCCAGGTGCCAACTGGCAGTTGGGCTGAGACTATAAAAGCCCCTGCAAACCCAAACATGGGTGCTGTTTTCCCCTGACTTCTCCCATCTACTCATCTACCCCTTCCTTTGGGCCCGGGTGGTGGGAGTAGAAAGGGTTGAGGGAGGAGATCGTGGGTAGGAACTTAGGAATATCCTAGATATTAGGACCTTCTTTAAGAGCAACTCAACAATAACTATTTTGATAATCAACTAAATTAGCCAGAAAATCTGATCAATCTCTTGACCAGAGACAGCTTTTTTCATAAGGAAAAAGATTTGTACAAAAATATTTATAGTTGCGCTCTTTATGGTGGCAAAAAATTGGAAAACAAGGGTATGCCCTTCAATTGGGGCACAGCTGAACAAATTATGGTATCTGTTGGTGATGGAATATTACTGTGCTCAAAGGAATAATGAACTGGAGGAATTCCATGTGAACTGGAATGACCTCCAGGAATTGATGCAGAGTGAAAGGAACAGAACCAGGAGAACATTATACACAGAGACTGATACACTGTGGTAAAATCGAATGTAATGGACTTCTCTACTAGCAGCAATGCAATGATCCAAGACAACTCTGAGGGAATTATGAGAATGAACGCTATTCACATTCAGAGGAAGAACTGTGGAAGTAGAAACACAAAAGAAAAACAACTGCCTGATCACATGGGTGGATGGGGATATAATTAGGGATTATTGACTCAAAATGAACACCCTAATGCAATATCAATAATATGAAAATTGGTCTTGATCAGCAACACCTGTAAAACCCAGTGGAATTGTGTGTGGACTATGGGAGAGGGTGGGAGAAGGGGAGGGATAGAACATGAATCCTATAACCATGGAGAAATGTTATAAATTAATAAATTAAATTTTAAAAAATGAAAAAAATGAGGGGGTCCCTTGATTGGAGAATGGATGAATAAATTGTGGTATATGATGGCAATGGAATATTATTGTGCTGAAAGGAATAATGAACTGAAGGAATGCCATGTAAACTGTAAAAACCTCCAGGAACTGATGCAGAGAGAAAAGAGCAGAACAAGGAGAACATTGTACCCAGAGACTGATACATTATGGCACAATCAAATGTAATAGACTTTTCTAGTAGTAGCAATGCAATGACTCAGAAAAATCCAGAGGAATTTAGAAGAAAGAATGCTATCCACATCCAGAGAAAGAACTGTGGGAACAAAAATCTAGAAGAAAAACATATGATCAATCATGTAGTTTGATAGGGATATGATTAGGGTTTTGATGTTAAAAGATCACTCCACTGCAAATATGAATAACATGGAAATAAGTTTTGAACAGTGATACATGTATAACCCAGTGGAACTGCTTGTCAGCTTCAGGAGGGAGGAGGGAATCATGAATCATGGAACCATGAAAAATATTCTAAATTTTAAAAATTTTAAAAAAAGAACGAAGGCAACACACCATGCAATTTAATTATTGTTGATTCTTAAAAATGAGAAATACACAAAAGTAAAGTCATTACCACTAATTATCATCATTTTCTAGAAAAATATAATTGATGTAAAATAGTTTTCACAGTGAGGAGGCTGAAAGGGACCAGGTACCCCCATTTCAAAAGACCAATCATGAAAAACATCTCTCAACAGACTATATTTGAAACCAACCTAGCTAAATGGGCAAAGGGTTAAATGACCAGAGGTTGGAAATCAAGAAAGTATCCGAAGTGGCCACAGCAATCTATGAAATGAGAAAAAAGTGCCAAAATATATTCATCTCATATACATTGAATTTTCAAAGATAAAAAAGGAAAATAACAATTGTTGGAAGGGCAGGTACACTGATGTATTGTTAATGGAGTTGTGAATTGGTCCACCTCTTCTAGATAGCAATTTGGAAATATGCCACAGGGTAATAATACTCCTAACTAAAAATACTACTATCTATAAACCCCAAAGAGATACAAGAAAGAGGAAAAGAATCCCCATATACAAATATATATATAGGGCAATTCTTTTTGTAGCAACAAAAAAAGGTAGAAGCTAAGAAGACATCTATCTATTGGGGAATGATTAAACAAAATATGGTACGTGAATATAACAGAATATCATTGTGTCATAAAAAATGTTAAAATTGATTGGATGGAAGTAAAAGCATTTGTTAAGTAGGTACTGTGCTAGTTTTAAGAAAACTGGAAAGACCAGTATAAATTGAGACAGAGAGAAGTGACCAGTAGTACGAGGAGAACAATTTATATAATGCCAATACTTTAAAGAAGAATAACTTTAAAAGACTAGAGAGCTCAATGCAACATCCAATATCCTTCCAGAGGACCAAAGACAAAACATGCTATCTACCTTGTAACAGAATATGTGATAAGGAGAAAATAAAGGATGAGACATATTTTTGGACATCGGTCAATGTTGGGTTCTTTTCATTTGACTATGCCTATCTGTCATTATGGTGCTTATTTTTATTCTTGTTCAATTAGTAAAATAAAAAAGGTTCTTCATGATAGGGAGAAGTGAGCTCCCACAAACCTTGCCCCTATATATCACAGTCTTTCATCTTGCATCTTGGGTAGGCTTAATGCCATTTGCTGGTTTGGTCAGCAGCCCTTCAAAAATTTCTAGTTAACACTTTGCTTAGAAAAAAATGGATTAAAATATTATCTATGCTCTAACATCTACCTGGATGAGGAGTCATTTGAATTAGTCTATCATATTAACATTTTCATTTTGTGTAAGTGTTGTAAAAGTCATGATTTTGGAGGGAAGTGGAAGAGAGGTACAATTTTTTAACTAAAAAGATTAAGACTTACTATGATTCCTAGCAAAATTCTGAGACAGAGTATTATGGTTTATGAGCATTTCGAAGTGTAAGAGTGATGTCTAAGAGCCAAAATAGATTTATAAAGAATGGATCATGTCAGAAACATTTCATTCCCTTTTTGGGGGGAAAGAGTTTTTAGACTAGATCATATGAATTCACAACACCTGGATTTCAGTAAGACTTTAGCAAAGTATTTTATGATCTATTTGTGAGCAAGGTAGATTGATAGGGTCCAGACTCTAGATCAATCACCAAGCACTTATTAAATGGTTGTTATGTACCAGGTACTAGATGATGGTGGTGAGGTGTGTTTGGAACTGACAGAAAGATTGGACACCAAAAATAATGAGTCATTCAATATCAGCTTGGAGATTGGCCTCTACTGGATATGGATTCTTAGTCCTATGTCATTCATTGCTTTTATTCTTGAATATAAAGAGGTAGCAAGGTGAAGAAGAAAGAACAATGGATTGAGAAAATCTAACTGCAAACCCAGCATTTAAGACAACGAGGTGACATGACAACCCAAAAAAATGATGATCTTTGGTTCTATTAACAAAAGCAATGTTCAGAGTATACTTTTCCTTAGAGAGCATTTTGTTCAAGTCTGAACACCACATTTTAGGAAGTCCAAGAAAAAGATGGGGTGGGATCATAAGCAAAGAAAACAACTAGGATGGTCAGAGAACTAGAGCTTATATCCAATATTGGATGGTCGAAAGAATTAGAGAAGCTTAACTAGAAGAAGAAAGGAATCTGAAAGGAAATTCAGATGTGAAGAATTGTCATGTGAAGAGTTGAAAATTCTGTCTATATGGAGAATAGTGAAAATGGAAATTTGAACAAATTTGTCAGTGAGGAAGTTAAGCTCAGAACAACTGGCATCCACAGCATGACTTGATACTCCAAAAGATCTATTATTTTATCATTGTAGGTATTTCCATAGTGTAGACTGCAACTTTGTCTATAGCTTTTTATTCTGTGTAATTCTTGTCTGTGTCTTCCCATTAGTCTTCTAAAGAGAATCTACCCAACGTGCTGGACTGTCCTCTAGATTTCTTAGGTCTTGTAGATCACATATTCATCTGTTATCCTTTCTTGATTGATACATGACTCCACCTCCTCTTCCTGACACATATTGACTTCATTCTATTTTTAGTAAAATTTTTGGCACATATTTCTTACCTGTAATATGCTTCAGCTTATCTAAAGACCCACCATTCACATATCCATCATCTTTTGGTAACCCACAAGTTCTATTCTTTGGGCTGTGTAGTATCTCATGATTCACAGTTATATAATAACCAGCAGAAGAATTTTGGTAATCCTTGTTTCAGGGAGAAGTTTGGAATATCAGAGAAGCTAAAAAAACTACTATGTAATTCTTCCAAATAAAAGATGTCTTACTTTCTTCCTTATATTTATGTTTGGTGTCAATGTGACAAGGCAGCCAAAACAATTCTGTGCCATGTTAGGCTGAGTTAACAAAAGCATAGCATCCATACCATGTGTAAGGATGGGACTTGTGAAAGGGGGATGGGACAAAAGGAGCTAGGCTTTTTTAATTGTTACACATGGAAAGTGTTTGTACTATCCTTCTATGGTTAAACCACATCTGGCTTAATATATAAAATTCGGGTTCCACTTTGTAGGAAAGACATTTGAAAAAATGAAGAATATACAAGATGAAAGTGACCACAGTGGTAAGGAGATTGGGAAACATCATATAGAATTAGATGAAAGATCTAATGAAATTTAACTTGGACAGAGACTTAAGGGGATCTAGAAGACAAAATTCCATCAATTATGCAAGAATATTGAAGAGAGGTCATATGACAGATTTTTCTGATTCTCTCACTGGGTATGCATTTCCTTCTCCCCAACTTCAAGTGAAAAATTGTTCTTCACTACCTGGATCCTTTAAGGCTTCCCAAATCCTTTACCTTGTACTCTCTGAACCTACAGGAAGTTGCTTTCATTTATATTTTGTCTTATGTGATAAATGGTTCCTTGAAGCTGAAACCATATTTTAGATTATTTTTTACTGTTTTTCCCCTTCATGCAAAAATTGCCTCTCTTCCACATACCCTCAAAGCTCTTCAGCAGGTATCTTGTAGACCTGTTTCTCCACTTCCTTATTCCATGACTACTTCCCTCTAGATTAACTTGCTTTCTTACTCAGGTCCAGCATTACAGGATTGTCTATGGCTCTCCAGTATTGGTTGAGTTCATTTAATAAACACACTGTGGACCAATGGACACTGAATAGGTTTTTTTCCACTAGTTTTTAATTAGTTTAATTAATTAAATTAATTAATTTTAAAAAACCATTTGCCCATTGTAGGATCTTAAATCATTTGTGGGGTGGGGGGGTAGATTCTGAAAAATTATTCAATACAATAAAAACAACTACATGGCCTATAGAATAGAAATAAATTCTACATATGCAAACACAAAAATTGGGCATAGACATTCTATATATGAGACAACAAATAGACAGTTTGAGGGGGAGATTGGTACTCCTCCCTATCAAAATAATACGGTTTCCAACAGAGCTAATAAAAAGATACAAAGGAGGAAGTACTCAGAGCGAAGCAACTATTCATCTACCTAAGTGACAATCAGGCTTCTGACTTCTACTGGAATTGTTTGTCCCAAAGTTTAAGATGCTTTCCTACCCACCAAATAGAATGGCCTCTTCTCCAACCTCATCCTTCTTGACCTCTCTGCTGGATCTGACAAATGCTGATCAAATTCTTCTCTCTCAGGTTTTTTAGACACCAGTCTCTCCTGATTCTCCCCCTATCCATTGCTCTCTTCTGCTGTATCTTCCATGCTCAATAACTGTGGTCATCTAGGTGTCCTCATTTCTTTCTAAATTCTTACTAGGAGATCCCTTCAGCTCCTATGAGTTCAATTATCATCTCCAAGAAGATTAGTTCTAGATGTATTTTCCCAGCCCAAATCTGTCTCCTAAGCTCTCGCCCTGCATAACTAGGCATCTCAAACCATGTCCAAAACAGAACTCATTATCTTTCTTTCCAATCTCTTTCTTCTTCTCAACTTCAGTTTTGCTGTCAAGGACACCACTGTCTTTCTGCTAACCCAGGCCTGCAATTTTGACATCTTTCTTGATTCTTCTCTCACTCATCTTTCATATCCAGGTTGAATTTAGTCAATTTTTTTCTCTGCAACATGTCCACTTTACTCATATACCACTCAAGTTTCCTTGAGATTGCATTCTAATTGGTCTATTTTACATTCTAATTGGCCTATTTTACTGAAGTCTCTCCCCACTTTAATTGATCTTCTACTCAGCTGATTTTTACTAATGCATAGAAGTCTGACCCTTTCATTCCTCTTCTCAATTAATTCAAAAATTATCTTCGGGTGGGGGGTGCAGCTGGGTAGCACAGTGGATTGAAAGCCAGGCCTAGAGACGGGAGGTCCTAGGTTCAAATCTGGCCTCAGACACTTCCCAGCTGTGTGACCCTGGGCAAGTCACTTAACCCCCATTGCCTAGCCCTTACCACTCTTCTGCCTTGGAACATACACAGTATTGATTCCAAGATGGAAGGTAAGTGTTTTTAAAAAAATCATCTTCAGGATCAAAAACAAAATTCTCTCTATAGGTGGTGTCTGCATACTGCTCTTCACATCTGGAATCCTCTTTAACAATCTCAGTGGATAGAGAGCCAGGCCCAGAAACTGGAGGTCCTGAATTCAAGTCTGATCTCAGATACTTCCTAGTTCTGTGATTCTGGGCAAGTCATTTAACCCCAATTGCCTAGCCCTTACCACTCTTCTGCCTTGGAACCAATACATAGCATTGATTCTAAGGTAAGGGTTAAGAAAAAAACTCAGTTCAAGTACCACTCTCCATGATACCTTTTCCTAGTTTCTCCAATTAGTGCCATCACCTCCAATGTCATCTTCCATCTAATCTGCCTTTATCATCTTGTATATTCTTATTTTATATCTTGTATCCCTCATTAGGAGAAAGACCTGTTTTTGCTTTTTTTTGTAGCTCTTGCATTTATCACACAGTGCCTGGCACATAATAAGCATTAATGCTCATTGATTGACAACTTTTTTTTCCACAAAGAAAACAGAAATTAACTTTTACATAGCAAAGTGATTTTTCAAAGATTTCACTCCAAATCATTGATGAAACTAAGAAAAGAAATATAATCTCCTGACTTTTGGTGCACTGGTCAATGCTTTCAACTGCACCCTCAAACTTCTGGAGTTAGAAAACACTTAAGTAGTCATCTAGGCCAACACATCCCCTTGGTAGGTATCTCTCATGAAACCTCTACCTGACAAGAGGCCACCTAGACTCTACTTGAGAGCCTCTAACAAAAGGGAGTCCCTCACCTTCATAAAAGTCAACTTGGGATGTCTCTTTTCCTGATATAAAAATAGATTTGCTTCTTTGTGATTTCCAGCCATTGCTTCTGGCAACAAAGAACAATTTTAATCCCTCTTTCACAGGATGGCCCTTCAAACTCTCAAAGTCCCATTTCCCAAGTCTTCTCTTTTCTAGGCTAAACAAGCCCAATTTCTTCAACTGATCCTTCTAGGACACAGCTTCAAAGCCCTTTTTACAATCCTCTTTGTTCTCTCTGGGCAAATCCACCTCATCAAGGTCCTTTTAGAACTAACCATACCTTGCCACAGTCAATTACTACTCATGTGACCACTGACAAATCACTCTAAGTCCACTCTAAGTTTCCTTAATTATAATAATATAATTACTATAATAGTTGTTATATAAAATAACTCTATTATAATTATGCTCACACAATAATAGCACCTACCTCTCAGTTGTTGTGGGAATCAAATGAAATAATGTATTTAAAGTGATTTGTACCTAAAAGCACTAAATAAATCTGAACTGATATTATACAGTTTCTTGTGAAGTCATGTTTAAAAAAAAACCCTCAAACCACGAGCTCTCGGGGTGACTAACTGTTAGTAGTGGGAATCAAAACTAAAACTGCAGCAAGGGAGGCTCTTTGCCAGGGCATCACAGAAAGCCAGTGTTTATGATCTTAGCTAAGTTTCAGTTAAAAAGGCAAAGTTTCTCTGGGAGTTCACTTTTTTTTTATTTTATTTTATTTTATTTTTTTTAACCCTTGTACTTTGGTGTATTGTCTCATAGGTGGAAGAGTGGTAAGGGTGGGCAATGGAGGTCAAGTGACTTGCCCAGGGTCACACAGCTGGGAAGTGGCTGAGGCCGGGTTTGAACCTAGGACCTCCTGTCTCTAGGCCTGACTCTCACTCCACTGAGCTACCCAGCTGCCCAGGGAATTCACTTTTTAAAAAAATTCTTGTTCAGTCATTTTCAGTTGGGTCCAATTCTTTGTTATCCCATTTGGGGTTTTCTTGGCTAAGATACTAGAGTGGTTTGCCCATTTCGTTTTCTAGCTCATTTTTCAGATGAGGAAAGTGAGGCCAACAGTATGGGCTTTCTTCTACACTTTAAACATATTTTTATACCACGTAAGTCAAATAGAGTATAACAGGGTAAGAGAACAAAATAGAATATTGTTTCCTTTGGCTGGAAGCATTGTATGTCTTAATGGCTGCCACAATCTAACTTTTTGTAGTTGCTGAATCATAATGCTGATTCACGTTGAGTTTTTATAGTCCATTCAAACTCAGAGCTCAATTTCAGAGAAACTTGTTCAATTATTCTTTCCCTTCGCCTTGTACTCGGGGAAACTGGGTTTTTTGAACCCAACTGTAAGGCTTTACACTTACCCCAAATGAGCCACTTGGAATATTTCATACCACGCCCTAAAAAAAAAGCATGCTTGTGAAAGAAATCTAGCTTTGTTTTTTCCTTCCCCTAGACAAAAGCTTAAGGATTTGGGGGTCAAAAAGAACAAAGAAAGTCTTTAAATCTTAAGGGAATTTTAAAAATGCCACTCTGCTTACCCACCCACCCTTCACTGATCCTCAAAGCCAAAGAATATATCAATAGTATCATTTTGGATAGTAAAGGCATCTAGCGAAATTACACAAAAATCTGTACTGCTTTAGGGCAGCTAGGTAGCGCGGTGAGCAGAACACCAACCCTGAGTTCAAATTTGGCCACAGACATTTTATTAGGTGTGTGACCTTGGGCAAGACACTTCACCCCTTTTGTCTCGGTTTCCTCGTCTGTAAATTGAGCTGGAGAAGGAAATGGTGAGCCACTCCTGGATCTCTGCCAAGAAAATCCCAAATGAGGTCACGAAGAGTTGGACATGACTGAAAACAACTGAACAAACCCCACAACTGTCCCAGACACACACTTTCATTTAAAAAGCAGAAGACTGGATCATCATAGATAGGGAAGTTCCACATCCCAGAAGTCCTTTGTGCTCTCCACATGCAGCCTTTGGATACTCAAAGAAAAGTAACTAAGTTTTAAAACTGTAAGGATGATGAGCGTAACGTAAAATTATCCTTCCTAAGTGATGTCTTTTGGACTTCAGTCTCATAAATGATGAAGCAGCAGACAGCTTTAGGAGGACGAAATACAGCCCCATCTCAACTTTTCCCCTCAACTCCCTCAAAAGTATTCCGATGGTAACTTTAATTAGAAATTGCTAACACAACTTAAATCACTCTCCAAACTGGATGAATGGATGAGTGTCATCCAGAGCCAACAAACACGTGGGCTTTCTTCTCTACCCTTTAAACATATTCTTATGCCCCTTAAGCCAATGATACTGAAAAAAAACCAAAACTGTTTAAAGAACTAAAACCTGTCAAGTCATTTCATCCCAAACAATAAGTATAAGCTCTCTTCATAAACTAGAAAGTTTCAGGAGAAGATGGATGAAAGCATGGGATGGGGGAGTGAATTCTCAAATGTTCTTTGATTCTAAGGTTTTCTATCAAATGCAAGAGACTTTAGTAGTGTTCCAAAAACAGAGGCCAGGCTTTCACAAATGCTTGCCTGTGAGCTTCCAAATTAAGAAAGAGAATGTAGTTTCTTTACTCCCACTTTTGTCAGACCCTCAAAAAAAAAAAATTTCAAATCTGATATTTAGAAACAACATACCAAAATCCAGTCTCTCTATTTGGGGAATCGCTATACGTGTTTGAGAAATAAATTAAGTGGTATTATTACATTTTCTAAAGTCTGGCACAACAGTTAATGTACAAATAAAAAGGAATATTTTCATTTGTTCACCGGGTTAAGTTTAACCTACAGAGTTGTTGCTACGAGGGGGGATGTTATAAATAATTAGCATCCTGCATATTGCGAGGAGGCCATGGCCCAGAATTAGGTCTAGAGAGCAATTCTAAACAGCAGCAGCCAACACCACACATTTGAGAAAGGGTTATTTTCCCTTAGCCAGACAACTGTGGCCTTGGGATATATATATTCGATTTGCCATAAAACCTAGCCAGACGTTGTTGTTGTTGTTGTTGTTGTATGAAAGTCTCAGCAACCTACTTCTTTCTCTACTGTTTTAACTTACTTAAATCATTACCGGCTGCTTGGCAATGACTAATCATTCGTTATTGTCCACTGGCTCTGATCTACCGCTTCTCTCCATTTGCACATTCCATAAAGGAAGATATTCAAATGAATCCTACGACATCATATAATGGCAGCATGGTGGGGTGAGTGGGGACAACTCCATTGTAGAGTGGAAAGAGTGCGCAACTTGGTGAGTCCCAAGTCCTGGGTTAGAATTCTGCTTTTTCTTGGTTAATAATTATGTAGCTTTAGCCAAGTCAGTTCTACTCTAGGCCTGACTTTCCTCACCTTTAAAAATGAGGAGGATGAATATGATAACCTCAAATGTTCCTCTTTTCCAACCCCACGATCTTATGAACACCAGACTTAGGCAATAAGAAGTCCTGGGTCTCAATCTCACCTCAGCCAATGACTAGTTGTATGACCATTGACAAGTCACCTTCTTTAAGCTTTAGTATCCTCAATTTTAACATAATAATGTAATTAGTATATAAAATAAATATAGCTTAATTACATATAATAATTATCATATAATAATAATAGCACCTACCTCTCAGGATTGTTGTGGGAATCAAATGAGATAATGTGTATAAAGTGATTTGTAAACCTAAAAGCAATAAATAAATCTGAACTGATATTATGCAATTTCTTGTGAAGTTATGTTTTAAAAAGCATGTATAAACCAGTGGAATTGCTTGTTGGCTCTGGGAGGGGGGAGAGTAAAGGGGAGGGAGAGAAAATGAATCATGTGACCATGGAAAAATATTTAAAAATTAAAAAAAAATTTGTGATGTTAAAAAAAAAAACCAAACCATGAGCTCTTGGGGTGATTAGCTATTAGTAGTGGGCATCAAAGTAAAAAGCGGCAAGGGAGACTCTTTTGTCAGGGCATCTCGCTTACTCAAGAGATCAAACAGCATTTAAGATCTTACCTAGGTTTCAATTAAAAAGGCAAAGTTTATCTGGGAGTTAGTTTTTGAAAACTGTTGTTCCATCATTTTCAGTCACGTCTGATTCTTTATGACCCCATTTGGGGTTTTCTGAGCAAAGATAATGGAGTGGTTTGCTATTTTCTTCTCCGGCTTGTTTTACAGGTAAGAAAACTGAGGCCAACAGACTCAAGTGACTTGTCCAGGATAACACAGCTAGTAAGTGTCTGGGACTGGATTTGACCATTTTGCTGGAGTGTCCTTTGTGTTGCATGTTCCTTCTCCCACTACCCTGTTCTTCCTCTCTTCCCTTTCCCTCCTTCCCTCCCCTCTCCTTTCAGATCCTCTTGATGTGAGAATCAAGGTATTGAAGGAAGGAAGCTAAGGAATCCCAACATCAAGAGTGAACCAAACTAAATAATCCCCTCAAAATGAAAAGGTATATATAAACTGAAGGTTGCAGAGTTTTCAAATGCTTTTATTCGTGTTGATTTTTCTGCTATGTGCATTGCTAAATATTGATGATAATTATAATAATAATAAGAGAGAGAAAGAAAGGAAAAACTTTTTTTTAGGAAGAAATGTGGAAGTGCAATGAGAAGTTTTGATACACTAGAATCTCTTTTAAGTAGGAGCTAGGAAATATCAGTTCATATTTGATATTGAGTCCTCTGTGAGCAGGAACCATGTCTTACTTATTTATTACTATTACTTACTATTTCCCACACGTTAAATGAATGTGTGTTAAATTTCAAGCTAAGAAAGAGTTAAAAATCAAGAACCTACCCCTTAGTTTGGAAATATCTCAGAGGGGGAAGAGGAAATTGGGCTCTGGGCCAGTCACTTGCTCTTGGCCTCAGTTTCTTCAATTGTGTAGTGGGTGTAAGAATGTCATCTGCCTCACAAGACCAATAGTATAAGGATAGAATAAGATAATGTGTGAATATATATATATGTATATATATACATATACATATGTATACACACACACATATATATACATATATATATGTACATATATATATATGGCTTAGTAGACCATAAAGATTATAGAAATGATGATTTTTAACATCTTTGGTTAGCCCAAAGGTGGTCAAAAACATTATAATAATTATTTCAAATGGAGGAAGCTAGGTGGGTCAGTGGATTGAGAACCAGATCCAGAAATGGGAGAGTCTGGGTTCAAATCTGGCCTCAAACACTTCTTAGCTTTTGACTTAACTCGATGAGAGTCACTTAACTCTTACCACTCTTCTTCTTTAAGAACCAAAGTATTGGTTCTAAAATAGAAGGCAAGGGTTTTAAAAACAGTTATTATAAGGGGGAGCTAAGTGGCTCAGTGAATTGAGAATTAGACTCACTGATGGGAGGTCCTGGGTTCAAATCTGTCCCCAGACACTTTCTAGATGTGTGACCCTGGGCAAGTCACTTAAGCTTCATTACCTAGCCCTTACCATTCTTCTGCCTTGGAAACAAAAATGGTATTGATTCCAAGACGGAAGGTAAGGGTTTAAAAAATAATAAATAATAATTGTTATTATTTCAAACAAAATAATAGCTTACTCTGACTTTAAAGTAAAATAAATATATTTCATTCAGTACATTTTAACACGTCCAAAAGTGGAACTTCTGTAGTCACCTAACTTGCAACCCTAGATGCATGTTTGAGTCTTCCTTCAGTTTGAGTCTTCCTTCACCCACTATGAATCCGTATATCTCTTATTCCTGCCTGCCTTTAGGCCTCCCCCTCTGTACTACTGAAAGTCTCCCATAATTGGTGCTCTTGCTTCTAGTTATATCCCATTCCAAGATGACCCCAATACGATTTCCAAAAGAACTTCCTAAGGTATTAATTCGGTCAAAAATCCTGCTCAAGAATCTTCAGTGGCTCCCTGAATTCTCTAGGACAAAATACAAGCTCCTCAGCCTGGCATTCCAGCTCTCCCAACCAATTCCTTTTTAGTACTCATCCTTCTCCTCCCCTCTCCCTCTCCCACCCTAACTAGACTACTCCTTATTCACTGGACCAGAGCCCATCTTATATCTCTATGCTTGCTGGTATGCCCTGCTTACTTGGAATGCAGTTTAGCCCCTTAATCTCTTTCACCTACTTCAAGACTGAACTCTGATGTTACCTCCTCTAGAAATCCTTTTTTAATGCTTCCAGTTATTAAAAAGTTATCGTGTTAATAGAGCAAACACTTCACTCCTTATCTCCAGCAGCCCAGAAGCTCCTTGAGGACAAGGGCTCTTTCTCCTTTGCTCATCATAACTCCAGAACTTAGCACAATGCCTTTCACAGAGTAGGAACCTGCACTGTCTATTGAGTTAAATTTTGTAGGGGAGAAAGTATCCAGAAGAATCCTGAAATCAAGCCATGCTAAAAGATGAAAAATCAAGTTGAGGTAGGGGGAAGCAGCTAGGTGGCTCAGTGGACTGAGAGCCAAGCCCAGAGACAAAAGGTCCTGGTTCAATCTGGCCTCAAACACTGCTAAGCTGTATGACCCTGGGTAAGTCACTTAATCTCCACTGCTTAGTCCTTACTATTCTTCTACCTTAGAACCAATGCCCAGTGTTAATTCCAAGACAGAAGGCAAGGGTTTCTTTTAAAAAAAAAAAACTCATTGGTTGATTCCTTGGTATCTATGCATGAAAGGTGATAAATTTGTCAATAAGCATTTATATTTATTAAGTGCCTGACAGGTAGGTGGGACAGTGGATGGAATGCTGGACCAAGAGGCAGGAAGACCTAAGTTCAAACCCAGCCTCAGATACTTACTAGCTATGTGACTCTGAGCAAGTTACTTAACCTCTGTCAGTCTCACTTTCCTCAACTGTCAGATGGAGATCATAAAGCACCTACCTCTCCCAGGGTTGTTGTAAGCATCAAACGAGATATTTGTAAAGTGCTTGGCACAATGCCAGGCACAAAGGAGGCATTTAATATTCCCTCCCTTCCTTTCCGGCACTAAGAATACAAAGTCAAAAATCTAACAGATTTGGTCTCGAGGAGTTTGCATTATTAAGTATATATTGGACATTCGAGCTGAGTCTTGAAGGAAACTAGAGATTCAGGAGACAGGTATGAGTAGGCAGGGCATTCCAAGCATGGGGGGATAACCACTGCGAATGCACAGAGACTAGAAATTCTGTGCAAGGAATAGCAAGTAGACCAGTGTGGCTGGAGGGCTGTAACGTATAAGACATCTGGAAAGGAAAGAAAAGCCCAGGATGTGAAGAGCTTGGAATATCGAGTAAAGGTTAGAGGGAGTTTCCTTTCTAGCTGCTTTTGGGCAAAGTGATTTTAGCAAGTATGTGAAAGATACTTGGATACTGGAGGGGAGAGAGACTTGAGGCCTGGCGACCAACTGCAACAGTCCAGGCAAGAGGTGAGATTTATAGTTAGCATGTAGTGATTGTCTAAGTAATTCATGAACACAAACCACATGTGAAATTGGAAAATGAACATTTTCTGGAATTTTATTGTTTTTTTTTTTAAATTAAATCTCAACTAACTGTCAAGTTTGTAGAGACCAAATCAAGCAATAAAGATAAATTGCCAGGCATGTATGTATATTTAGTCTAGCATAGCTTTCTTTTGGAACTTAAAACCTTAGGAACTAAGAGTTTCCAGTTATTTCCTCTGAAATCACTAAATCCAGGAATCTACACAAGGATTTAAAGTAGCACACTGGTTTGTAAAAACTTGACTACTCCTCACTTTTTCTGCTCCAATCCTTGCATGGGTTATAACTTAATGGTTTTGCTTCAATGCAATTTTAACAGTGGCAATTGGGTTGAAGGTGGTAGGTTCTTTTTTTAAATGCTAGAGGTGCCTTCATTCCAGTCACTTTGGATAAGAGTCTGTTGCTGTTCTGTGTAAAGTCAGAAAGAATGACTCTGCAAAGTCCTAGGCAAACCATGTGATAAGGGCTCTGCTGGTACTTCTCTTACCTGGAAAGCAAGTGGTCAGGTGTTCCATCAGTGCTTCTGGTGTGACAGGTTTTCTTGCAGAATTCATCGCTGAGATGGCCAAGCAAAGGATTTCCCCAAGTGGAATAAACTGAGATTGACTAATGGGAGACATGCTGATTGGAGAGACATCACCTGTAGGGAAACCAGAGACATTTTAAGCAAGTGTTCCATCCATTAAAAGAAATATATATATATATATATATATACACATATATATATATATTCATTCTCTGTCTCTCTCTCTCTCTCTCTCTCTCTTTCTCTCTCTCTCTCTCTTCACCTTTCTCACACACACCATAGATGCAATAAAGTATTATAAGATTTAATCCAATAAACATTAATCTATTACTTATACAGTTCCCCATGTACTGGGGACACAAAATAAGAAATAACCCCAAGATGATATAATACAGCTCAACAGAAGGGGCAAAGCTGTGTAACCAAGATTGTTATGCCCAGAATTCATATAGGTTAAAAAAAAAAAAAAGATGTTAATACACAGTTAAGACACCTCACCTTGCTAAATAAAGTAAGAGTTTTTAACAACACAGGCGTTGGTTCTCCACTTTTTAGGGCAGGGGTCAGCAACCTTTTTTGGCCGTGAGAACCATAAACGCCACATTTTTAAAAATGTAATTTCATGAGAGCTGTACAGTGCTCACAGTGCGGCTCCTGTAACAGCGCCTGAAAAAAATTGACTTTATGGCTCCTGCAGAAAGAGCCATATGTTGCTGACCCCACCCCTGTTTTAGGGGGTCACCGATTTGTTTAAATGGTTTGGCAAAGCCAACACACCCCCTTTCTAATAATAATTTTTAAAAGCATAATATATATGTGTGTATGTGTATATACACATATATATGAGAATAAAGGAAGCCAATTACATTAAAATACAGTTATCAAAAAAAATTTTTAAACAAGTTTATAGGGCAGCTAGGTGGCTCAATGGATAGAAAGCCAAGCCTGAAGATAGGAGATCTTGTGATCAGATCTGGCCTCAGATGCTTCCTAGATGTGTGACCCTAGGCTAGTCACTTAACTCCAATTGCCTAGCTCTTGTTGCTCTTCTATCTTGGAGCAGACACTTACTATCAGTTCTAAGAAAAAAGGTAAAAGTTTAAAACAAAACAAAACAAAAACAAGTTCACCCACACCAGCTCAAGAATTCCTGGGTCTTAAGCCAATTCATGATACAATTTAACAATATAATCTGAGTCATGGCGCATCCATATAAAATAATTCTGACCTCATAGTGCAGAAATGTAAATGAATACAGGGTATTCTATGTAAGCCCAAAGATACTTCGTTGTTGCCCTAAAATACAGTTTACTTTTGTCTAACAGAATTCATTATCTTTTAGGGACCAGCACATTTGCCATCCTCCAAATCACCCAGCCTTGCTTCCTCACTTTCATCCTTGTGTCCTCTCTCGTACTCATCCCACCTAATCCATATTTATTACACCTTCTTGTTTTTCTCTTCACCTCTCCTCCTTCTTGGTACTCATGTACACAGCATTACAATCTAAAGAATTCCAGTGCCTTTTTATAAAATACAGTATTCACTTATTTAAAAAAAATCCCAAAGATTTTTTGCTGAATGAGTAGGACAAAAGGAGTGTAATGAGAACTCAAAAATGGGTAATGGTGCTAATGTTAGAAACAATGTCCTGTGGAAGAGTGGCCATAAAATGTAAAGAGGGAAGCTCTTGCGATGGGCAGCACATGTGTATACGATCACGATCGAAAATGACAGATAACAGTCAATGTAACTCAGTTTTGTCATGTCTAGTTATCGTTTCCCAACAAAACTGTTTGAGTTAACTAAGCATTCTATTTTCAAATGTGTTTATTCCAAAGCAATAAACTAGAGACTGTAAATATTGGTACATTGCCACAACTCAAAGTATTTATAGAAATCACTGCATCGGGGATTAATTATGATCTATGATTAATAAGAAAAGAAAACTTGTCAGTTAATCTAAAGCATGAATACATCTGTCAATATTTCACTCAGTATATGGAATGAATAATCATTTGGATAAGCCAACATATTTTCTTTCTTTCGAGGATTTAAAAATGAAGGAGACCTCCCAGATCATCTATTTAGACCATCACAATCAACAAATGAAGAAAAAAAGCAAAACTAAAGTCTTAGGAGGAGCTATGCATTAATGTGGCCATTTTGGAAAGCAATTAGGAATGACCTAGCAATAAGCAATGTCTGTACCTTCAGAGACCAAAGGAAAAGGGAAAAGACCCAAAGATACAAAAATATATTTGTAGCACCAACTTTTGGGTACCCATCTACTGGAGAATGGCTGAACAAATTGTGTCTACGAATATGATGGGACACTATTGGGGTGTAAGAAATGAGGAAGAAAATGGCTTTAGGGAAATCTATGAAGACTTTTATGAATTGATGCAGAGTAAAGTAAGCACGACCTGGAGATCAATTTGTAAGAGAACAATATCATAAAGACAAGGAACTTTGAAAGACTTAATGACTGAGATCAATGCAATAACCAACCATGATTCCAGAGGCCTGTGACCATTCCGGTGGCTAGGGTCTCTGAATGGCCCCACAATGTTCATCATCACAGGCCCATCATACTCAGCAATACTCTTTTTCCATTGGGAAAGGTCTTGCCAGAGCTAGGCTTTGAGGGGGCAGCCTTCTAGGATCCAGTCACAGTAATGCCAGGATGAGGCAATGTGGCAGAATCCTATCTTCTCATGTATCTCTAATCAAACCTGATTTTTTTTAACAATTCCCTATTCATCCAACACAACTATTTCTTATGAAACGTTACTGGATTTTATTTATAGTATAATAATATTGTTTTCTATCATTTTTCACTCTAAATGTATAGTATTCCAGGTGCACTGTAAACAAAATAGGCTTTTGAGCTCTGTAGCTGAGAATATAACCATTATTCACTGCACTCTTTCTACTTCTTAAATGGATTACATATTTATGAAACCAAGGAACGTATTTGTAAAATATGCCAAGGGCCCAGTTGCAATTCAAAGACTGCCCATCCTTTTTTCCTCTTTCCTCCTCCTCCTCCTCCAAACCTACTGATAGAATTACTAATTCACCAAAGTTTTATCTTAAATGCCTTTGGGCTTGGGGGGTGAGGGAGGGGGCGAGAAATCACATGCAGCCTGTGGTTACAGTTAAATGAACAACTTTGATAGAGAACATCAGAAAATATCTTGTGTTTACAACTTAATTTAATATATTAACACCAATTATATGTATAAATACTGCTTGGCTCTTGAAACAGAAGGTTTACTATAATATTTTTGAGAGATCTGTTCCAAAATTCAAAGATTCCTTTCCTGGAACATTTACTTGAAGACTACAATACCCATACATAAGGGACAGAGCATATGGCTCTCATTAACTCAGACTGCTGTTAGTTTCGAGCAGCTTCCCTTTGAAACCAAATTACTATACTTGACTTTCAAATGTTTGTATTTGAAATTAAAAGGAAAGCTGGCATCCAAAAAAGCGCTTTTTCCCCCAAGTTCCTGTAGGTTTTCTTTAAATGCCACTGTAGGGTAAGATTTGTTACTTCACTGCTTCATACAGTGGAAGAGAATTTGGCAGAAAGAGAAATTCTTCACGGAAACAGAAAACATTAAAAAAAATTTATAACAAAAAATGCCCTAATGCTCTCTTTAAATACTTCATAGGCCTGTTAAGAGAGCTCAATTCCCACAGCTCTTAATTGAAAGAACACTCCTGTTAAGAAGGAAAAAAACAAACTCCAGAGAGTCCCACAGAAGTTGGCCTTGCTAACATTAGCCCTGGCACTCCTTACAACTCCTAATGAGGTACCGGGAAAACTGGGAACACGACGTGGTAGGTGGAGGAGAAGCCCCATGAGTAAGTGAATTCAAACCCAACTGAAGCCTTTTTGCTTAGAGAGTGCTTTTCTAACTGTCCACTCATCCCACAAGATAGATAACGCACAGCAAAGTAATGAATCAGCTAGCTGTCCAACTCAGCAGGTCCTGACTCACCGCTTTATTAAAGAATCCATCATGTCTCTACACATCCGTACACACTCTTACTAGGCAAATCGGCCAACATTGCTATTTCAGAGTTGGGTCAGGGACTAAGAAATGATTGATGTGGAAAATGAGGGTGACGGTGGGATGCAGTGAGGAAGACAGGTAGAAAGCAGAAGACCCACATCCCCACATCCGCACCGGCTGAGAATCTGCCTTTCTTCCTAGCTCCTTTGAGAGATTATATCTATTAGGCACCTCATGGTCTCTCTTTCATTCAGAAATTCTGCAGAAAGGCTCACTAACATCAGTGGGAGAGGAGGTCTCATTTAACTCCCAGTATTGCTACTGTAATCACTGGATAAATATTTTGTTGTTCAGTCCTTTCAGTCATGTCTGACTCTTTGTGATCCCATTTGGAGTTTTCTTTTTCTTTAATTTCTTATCTTTCTTACATATCGATACAATTTTTAATAATCACGTCCTGATGTTTTGCAATCCATGTTCATCCCACCCCTTCCCCTCTCAGGATGGCAGGGAATATGATATATATTATATATGTGTTATTATACGATACATATGTCCATGTTCATCATGTTGTAAAAGAAGACACATTTCACTTACACTAGAGGAAAACTCATGGAAGAAATCAAGTGAAGAATCTATTTGGAGTTTTCTTGGCAAAGATACTGGAGTGATTCTGCCATTTCCTTCTCCAGTTCATTTGACAGATGAGGAAAGTGAGGCAAATAGGGTGAGGTGACTTGCCCAGGGTCACACAACTGATCAGTGTCTGAGGGCAGGTTTTGACTCAGGAGGATTAGTCTTTCTGACTCCAGACCTAGATCTTTATCTATCAGCTGCCCATTGGACTATGAGCTCACATCTGTATAATAGCACTTCTAATACACTGGGCGGGTAGGGTGGGAAGGAGACAGAGCAGGGAGGCAAACTACTACATCAACTGTAAACTTTCAATAACCCCACAACCCAGTGAGCACCAAGTTTTCAGAACTCATGGCATTGAGAATGCTGTGGGCTAGCCAAAAGAGCATCCAACCTGCAGTTCCAAGACCTGGGTTCTAGGCTATTGATTTCTCTTGGTCATGGTTTCCTCATTTTAAAATGGAGTTGCATGGCGCTAGATGGAAATAGAGAGCCCAGGCTTGGAGTTAGAAGGAGCCAGGCTCAAATCTCCCTCAGACACTTCCTAACTCTGTGACCCTGGCAAAGTCATTTAACCCCAATTGCCTAAGCCTTGCCATTCTTCTACTTTGGGACAATACTTGGTATCCATTCTAGAACAGAAGGTAAGAGTTATTTTTAAAAAATTAAACAAAATGGGGGTTAAAAAAATCAAACAAAAACTGCTCCCATTTTCACAGGGTAAAGGTGGGGTCTATATGATAATGTATAGAAAGCACTTTGTAAATTATCATATCAGATAACGAATATATTAATAGGGTACTTTAAGGTCTACAGAGTGCTTTACACATCTTATCTACAGCATCCTGGAGCCACAGGTGAGAACTGGGTGAGAGGTGGACACCAAAGGTGGATGAGCAGCCCTGAAAAGTGTTGAACAAGCCTTCCCACCCAAGGTGCTGGTCCTCCCTGGGCAGCTAGGTGATGCCATAGTTCACAGAGCACTGGCCCTCCCACCAGAGGTGCTGGTCCTCTCTGAGCAGTTAAATAGTGCCATAGTGCACAGAACACTGGCCATTCCTCCTCCCAGAGGCACTGGTCCTACCTGGACACCACTTAAATCCAATTCATGCACAAACCAAGACATGACTGGGTGATGTCATTGGTCCTCTTGTTAAAGGGCAGAGGCACAACAGCAAACATCCCAAAGGATTCTCCTAACAGCTTTTGGCTGCATTATTTTGGGACACAATTCTCTGACCTCTCCCCCAAGCTGCAGGAAGGTCATCTCTGGGATGATTTCATCATCCTACAGGATCCAATCAGCTGGGGCATTCAGATCACTGCCCTTTGCCCTCTGACTGGAAGGCAGAACCATGAACTCCCAATCTTCCATTTAGAGAGGGATCTCAGCACAGACATTTCTGTATTTCTTCCCCATTTGAGGACTTCCCTGGTTTCTCCACTGTGTCTTTCCCTGGGTCAGGTGTAGCTCCAGCTCTTAGCACAGTACCTGGCACAGAGAAGAGCTTGAAGTTGGTATCATAAATAAAATAACAGGGAATAAAGCTGGTGTGCTCCACTGAGATGGAGTCAGTGTGAAGAGGAAGAGTATTTGGCACAATATTACTGTCATTCAGTCTGTTTAGTTGTATCCAATCCTTCAAGATACCACTTGAGGTTTTCTTGGTAGAGACACTGGGATGAAGAGAGTGAGGCAAACAAAGTACAGTGGTTTGCCCAGAGTCATCCAGGTAGGAAGTTTCTGAATTCGAACTCAGGTCTTCCTGACTCCAGGCTAGGTACTCTATGTACTGGGCCACCTAGTTGCCTTGCATAATGAGCTCGGTGAAATTTTGGGGGAGCACAGACAAGTGTTGCATAGAGGAATGGATGGATTATGAATTGTTCTACTGCAGGAATACTCACATCTATGGTACCATATAGTCATTACAACACCCTTTTATAAAGGAGAAGAAATGTATAAACATGGCATTCCTTAGGTGGGCGCCACACTGCTTTGAAAGTCCCTCATCACAGAGTTCGTCACTGACAATTCAAACTTATTTAACCAGGGTTTCTGCCTTAAGGTGTATTGTTCTCTCTGTGAATTATCATTGTTTTAAATTAATATATGGAGGTGGTTTTTTTTTTATTATTAAACCCTTACTTTCTGTCTTAGAATCAATACTAAGTATTGGTTCCAAGGCAGAAAAATGATATGGGGTAGGCAATTGGGGTTAAGTGACTTGTCCAGAGTTCACACAGCCAAGAAATGTCTGAAGCCAGATTTGAACCCAGGACCTCCTATTTCCAGACCCAAAGTCTGTCAATCCACTGAGTCACTCAACTGTCTTTACTGAGCTTTAATTCAGTGGAGAAGTGAGTCATTTAGGATCATGAAGAACACCAAGGAACACAGCCACAACACACAAGGACTGTGTACTTAGTGAAAGGAGTGAGACAATAATAAAAGTTAGCATTGATAACATACTTTAATGCTTACCATGTGCTTTATGGTCAATAATGTTTTTAAAGCATAAACTATTGTGCCCAGCACTGGGCTAAATCCCAGAGACACATAAAGAAACAATCCCTCCCTTAGAAGAGCTCCCAATTGAATGGGAGAGAAAACCAACAACTATACACAAGCGAATTATGTACAGGAAACATGGGAAATTATTAAGAACAAGAAACCACCATTCATTAAAATGGGATGGAAAACCTTCTTATAGAAGATGGCATTTTAGTTGGGACTTAAAGGAAGCCAGGGAAGGCAGTTGGTGATGAGAAGGGAGAGTATTCCAGGGATGGAGGGACAAGACAGAGAAAATGGCCAAAGCCAAGAGATGATGTACTTTGTTCTTGAAACATCCAGGAGAGATCGGTGTTACTGAACTGAAGGGTATGTTAACAGGGAGAAAGATGTAAGAAGTACTTTTTCTTTAATCTTTGAAACAGCCTAGAAGAGTAAATGCTCTTCGTGTCCCCATTTTACAGATGGGGAGGAATGAGGAAGACAGAGATTAAGTGACTTGCTCAGGATTACACAGCTAATAAATGTCTAAGGCTGGATTTGAATTAAAGTCTTCCTGCCTCTAGGCCTGGTACTCTATCCACTGTCTCACCTAGCTAGCACTAGAAAGAGAAACAAAAGGATGGCAAAGAAAAACCTGGTCTACTTCACAATTTTGAAGGAGCCCCTTTGTTCAGGAAAGGAGATAGAAACTTTTTCCCTTCATCCCTCTTGCTGTTCATACCACCTGGGTCCTACTCCAAGGTTTCAGAACATAGGTTAGTCCTTAAATATAATATAATGTATATATAGCATGTAACCTATGATTACATATCATGTTCATATACAACATGTGATCTATATATAGTCAAAACACAGAAAGAGAGAAAGAAAAAGAGGAAAGAAGGAAGGAAAGGAAGGAAGGAAGGAAAGGAAGGAAGGAAAAAGAATAAACATACATGTGTGTGTTATGTTTTAAAAAGGCTTCTGGAGGGGGGGGCAGCTGGGTAGTTCAGTGGATTGAGAGCCAGGCCCAGAGACAGGAGGTCCTAGGTTCAAATCTGTTCTCAGCCCTGTGTGACCCTGGGCAAGTCACTTAACCCCCATTGCCTAGCCCTTACCACAATTCTGCCATGGAACCAGTACACAGTATTAATTAAAAGGTAAGGGTTAAAAAAATAAAAGGCTTCTGTGGGCTAGCCTGGAAATATAGCCACCCTTTTTGTAGGAGGCATACATTTGGGATTCTGAACACCTGAATTCCAAATACACTTTCAGAATAATAATAATAAGAGCTACTGACATATAAGCAGGGGTCCTAAAGTTTACACAACCCCCTGTGGATGAGGTGGGTGGACTGGATATACTGACATCCCCAGATAAAAGATGGACTAATAAGAAATATGAAAACTGCAGAATTTCGGTGATCTGCCCAACTTGGACCCGCCTCTACAACAAAGCAAGTGTCTTCTCCAACCCAACAAGGACCTCATCATTTCCTACTAGGGACCAGTCTGAGATGAGAGGCTGTCCTGCTAAATTACACCCAAAGATAAAAGTGTCCCACCAACAGCTTAACATTTGCCAACACTGCTGCTGTAGGTATCTCTCTTTCAAGATGGTTTCAATCAGTTTCCATAGGAACAAATGATTTGGAACAAAAGCACCAAAAAAAGCAAAAAATAGTTTAATTCTTTTTGAAGTTTATAGAAGTAGTGATCACTTAACACCATGGTCTAATCTCTCTCTGTAGGTGTGTGTATATACATCTCTCTATATACATATATATATATATGTAATGTATATGTATATGTAAATATACATATATATGCATGTGTATATGTATGCATATTTAATGAGGAGTCTTTTAATAGATACATATATATAGATAGATAAATACGTGCATGTATATCTATCTTTAATGGTATCTATCAACCAATCAATACATGGGTCTATATCTGTGTATAACTTTTTAAAGGAGTCTATTTATAAGGTTATAAATATGCCTATATAGCTATCATTGACATGTGCTAATCGAGTCCATCTATATATAGTCGAAACACAGAAAGAGAGGAGAAAAAGAGAGGAAATAAAGAAGGAAGAAAGAAAGAGAAAGAATAAAGAGAGAAAGAAAAAGGAAGAGAAGAAAGGAGAAGGGGAGAAAGAGAGAAAGGAAAGAAAGGGAGAAAGAAAGAATCCATCTGTTGACTGGTTGATAGACTCCTTTAAAAAGATACACAGACAGATAGACAGGTCCATCTATTAACTGGTTGATAGATACCTACAAAAAAGACTTAAATAAATTATAGATAGTTAGTAGCTTGTTTATTGCAAGATGCTGCACAACGTTACTGTTTCTGCTGTTAGCTTCCAAGATTAGACAATTGTTTCTGCTTCTTACTGTTTTCACACTATGTTGAAAGATGGTGTGGTCTGAAACAAATTAAAATGTAACTGGGAAATAAATAATAAAACAACAAAACATAGATAATGTTAAAATGTGACTTTTTTAGGTCAATAGGCAGCCTGCAGAGATCCTGGAGTGGGTTTATTGGCCCCCATTTCTATTTGAGTTTGACATCAGCGTTGTAAGGTCCAGTGCTAGGCACACTGGGGATAACACAAAGAAACAGAAAAGGCAGAGATGTCTAAAAAGCTGAACAATAAATGAGTGGGCCAAAGATCCATAGATTGTACACGATTCTTTGCCACACATGATACATAAACAATAACTGGCTTGAGAGCTCAGTGGAGGGTCAAATATCAGAAATAGAAAGGACTTCAGAAGCACCTAGGTTCAATCTCCTCATTTTATAGATGAGGAACCTGAGGCCTAAAGATATGAAGTGATTTATCCAGTCACACAAGTATTAGCACCACCAGTGGGATTTGAACCCACCTCCTCTGACTCTAAACCCAGTACTTTCACTCGAGCTGGGGTGATCCAAATAGACTTCATGGAGGAGGCGGGGTATGAATAGGTCTTAACACACAGGTGGAAAGAAAGAGACAGCATTTTACTAATTCTATCATTTTCTAATTTAATATCTGTGATTCATGACAAAAATTGTCCCTTAAGCCAGTTGAACATGCTTGACTTTAAATGCATTGGTGTAGCTATGGTTTGCCATACATTTTCCCAATAAGTTTTTGTTTCATTAAGTATTTCTAAATTATATGTAGACAAAATTTTCAGCATTTGTTTTGAAAAATTTTGAGTTCCAAATTCTGTGCCTCCCTCCCTTCTTCCTTCACTGAGAGGGCGATTTGATATAGATTATACATGTGCAGTCATGCAAAACAGAGTCCATATTAGCCATGGTTTTGCTATGCATTTTAATGTTATTTGCATGATGAAGAGCTGTGTTTGACAATGGAGAGAAAATATCTCCGTTGTTCAGGGAGAGCAGGGCATGTTCTCAGGAAGACAGGTGAGGTTCTTTTTTAAAAGCTCTTTGATCCTTGATATGAATTTCATATGAACATGTCTGGGACCACCTGAATAAACAATATTAAGTGCTATGAATGTTTATCAAAATCACAAGATCTTCAACTTGAAGCTGGAAGAGCCCTCAGAAGCCATGTAATTTGAACTCTTCATTTTACAAATTAGGAAACTGAGGTTAAGGCACTACCACACTAAGTAGTAAGTGTTGGGGGTGGGATTTGAACCCAGGTCCTTAGGCTTCAGAGACAAACCTATATTTTCCATCAAACTATGCTTCCACCACAAGGGAGAGTGCCACCTTTATAGGACTACAGAGTCCAATCCTGCTAAAATGATGTGGTGTGTGGTTTGGTGGATTAAAATTTATCTCCTCTTCATAATCAAAGCTGCTCTGATGAAGGGAGTATGAATTCTAAAGCAGAGCTAGCCTAAACTGTGGTTATTTTATTAATATTCTTGAGGGAGAAGTTATCAACTTGCAGGGTTAGGGGTTCTCTTTCTCTCTCTCTTTTTTAAACCCTTATTTTCTGTCCGAGTAACAACTCTAAGAGAGAAAGGCAAGGGCTAGGCAAATGGAGATGAATGACTTACCCAGGGTCACATGGCTAGGAAATGTCTAAGGCCAGATATGAACCCAGATCCTCCTGACACCAGACCTGGCATGCTCTCCACTGTGCCACCTAGCTACCCCAAAGGAATAAATCTCAAAGAGATAAATCAGTCTTTCTTGGCTTCCAGGGTCTTGGTATTCTGCTACCAAGAAACTAAAGCACGTTACCTGTTAGGAGCTATTAATTAATTCTTTGGAAAACATCCAAATGATATTTCTGAAGTGCCCTCCAGCAGCCAATGTGGCTGATTTAATCCATCGTACTTTTGGATTATTTCCTCTTTTGCAAATCTTGCAGCTGGCTGACATCAGCTCTAATATGACACTCAAGAATGAATCACGCCATGGAGGTCACATCTGCTAGGAAGCCTAGATGAAACAAGACAATTGCCTAAGGCCAGGGAGGAGGGATGGAATAGCAAGTCCACTTTTTAATATACTGTGCACCCATTCAAAGAACCTTAAACCTCTTTTACTTTACTATATATCATTCCATCCCCTACCTAAAACCTCAGGGCGGAGGAGGAAAGGAGGGGGGAAGAGACAGACAAAGAAATGGAAAGAGAAAGAGAGAGAGAGAGAGAGAGAGAGAGAGAGAGAGAGAGAGAGAGAGAGAGAGAGAG
>NC_058135.1:78341677-78364984 GCF_016433145.1 Gracilinanus agilis
GAAGGAAGGGAGAAAGAGAGAGAAAGGAAGGGAGAAAGAGAGAGAAAGGGAAGGAGAGAAGAAGGGAGGGAGGGAGGGAGAGGAGGAAGGAGAAAGAAAAAGGCATGGTCTCTACCTTCAAGGAGCTTACAACAAAGCTGAGGAAACTTCATCTACATGAAAAATTACCTGTTGGTGTTTTTGTTTTACCAGATCTATGATTTCTTCAGTGAAGAATTTCCCATTAGCAATGAAGATGAACAGTTGCTTTCCAATCTTGATTTCCAATGTGGCCTAGGGTACTAAGAAGTTTAGGGACGTACTTTATTTGCTCAGGCTGATAGTCAAGGATGTGATGGGAAGGAGTTGAAATGAGGTCTTCCTGACTCCAAGGTCAGCTCCTCCCACCCCCACCCCACACCAATCATGCCACCCTAGACAGCAGAATATCATATGCATCAATGAAGTAGCACTGTGGAAAAATTTCCAAAATAAAAATGTTTAAGTGATTTAGTAGTTGAGAAAACGTTAATGTCCACTGCCCACCAGGAAGATTTGAATGAAGATAGACCTATTGCTTGGAAAGGAAAGAATCTGGATGGGTAGAGAAATGAGAGAGGGTAATTCCAGACAGAAGATGGTAGATAGTTGAACAAAAGAAGAACAGAAATGCATATGGCAGTGTCAGGGAGACAGTAACACCAGTGCCCTGATTAGAGGGAATTTATGTTGAAGAATATTTAGATAAGAAGCCTAGAAATATGGAATGTCTTGGATGGACTACCATTTTTTTCCAGCTTTGTAGTTCAATGGAACATTTTTTTCTCTCTCTCCAAGGAATGACCACTCTAGTGAAAACCCTAAGGCCGCTTCCTAGTAGTCCCTATAGTGAGCTTTATAGAACTTAGTGCCAACTCTGTCAGAGAAGAGATGGGAAAAATATGGGTCTCTTCTATTCATGTGTTTTGTACTGCTGTATAGACATTTGAGTTTACTAGGACTCTCTCATCACACAACTGGCACTTCCAAGGAATTGGCCACAAAAAGGAAAAGTGAGAGGAGAAAATGGCGGGGTTTTGTTTGCTTCTTTTGTCCCTGAACCCTCGTGCCTAAAATAGCACCTGACACATAGTAGTTGCTTAATGGACAATTATTGCATTTGGATAACAAAAATAGACTTGTGTGGGACAAAGTCCATTTTGTTACAACTCCAAAGGCGATAAATACCACAACTCCCATTCCAACAGTGGTTTTATCACCAATTTTGAGCACGTAATTCTTTGCACACTGGACATGAGGTCCAAGCCAAGAGTCTATGCAAATGGTGGCCCTGCTACAGTTGCAAATTCTACATCAGCAACAGAGTCCAGAGTGGGACGTTAATTCCAGACGAGAAATCACAATGTGATGAAAAGGAATCCTCTGAACAGAAATCCCTGGACACCAAAACAACACTTAACCATCCAGTCTCTCTTAGATGCAAGAACTGATGAAAAGACCAAACGTGACAAGAATTCAAAACACTACCAAAGCAGTTTCCCAAAGAGAAAGTTAAACCTTCTGAAATCTTTCTAGTCAAGAGGTTACTAGGTCAAGTACATTTCTGTTATGTTGGAAAACAATTTCAATTATAGTTGGATCAGACCAAATGGAATGTAGACAGGGGTCTCAAATACTTTAGCAACAAATATTCTGAGCAGTCCTGTCTATTATAGAAATCACCAAATGATTGGGGAGCATGCATTTGTGACACACTTACATATTGCTAATATATTAAGGTCAATTCTGTTCTCCATATTCCTTAGTTGGGAATAATTGCCACCACATTTCCATAGCATTTAATAAGGGTTACAAAGCATTTTCATAGAATCAAAAACAGCAATATGGAAGGGATTGTCAGGGTTCCTTAGGTCTAACCTCCTCATTTATAGAAGAGGAAATAGCCCAGCGAATTGAAATATCTTGCTAACCATTACACAGATAATATCTATCAGGGGGATTTGAAGTTAGGTTTTCTCACTCCAAAGTCAGTTTTTCTCTTCCCAGCAGGCACTTCAAGTGAATTAGAGTAAGTTTTATGATGCTGATTTTACAAAGAAGGAAACCGAGGCAAGGAGGTTGGGGGGGAGGGTCATACTATTATGTATCAGAGCCTAGACTCAAATGCAGGTCCTTCTGATTCTAAATCTAGTGTGCTTCCCACAATACCATGCTGGCACTGATAATGATAGGCATAAATTACATCATAATAACATAGAATCATCCGTGAATACATACACCAGAGGATCTGTGATTTTTTTCAGGGTAGGAAACTCTTCGTATGGGAACATCTTCTACCAAATCAGACCATAACCAGTCTGTGAATCTGCAAATAAATCCCAGAGTTGGAGGCAGAGGTGGGCTAAAAGCCTTGTCACCAAGGTCATAGAGCTGGAAAATATTAAAGGTAGTATTTGGACTCAAGTATTTCTGATTCCAAACTTGGCACTCTATCCACAGGGAAATAAAGCTTTTGCTACACATAAAAACATATTGCCTTTTTAAAAATACTTTTAAGAGTATTTGATATGTAAATATTACTATGAAGAGAAGCAAAATTGTCAATAGTGAACCATTATATGGGCAGGTAGGTGACACAGTGGATGGAGTGCTGGGCCTGAGTTAAAAAAAAAAAGGTCAGAAAGGTCTGAGTTCAAATCTAGCCTCAGACATTAACTAGCTGTATGATCCTCGGTAAATCACTTAACCTGGTTTGCCTCAGTTTCCCCACCTATAGAATGAGCTGGAGAAGGGAATCGCAAACCAATCCAGTATCTTTACTAAGAAAACCTCAAAAGGGGTTATGAAGAGTCAAGTCAGAATGAAAAATGGCTAAAAAAACAACTACAAAGTCATTATATAAATTGTTTTGTGTATCTACCTAATCCTTCGCTTTCTAAAAGCTGAAGACCCTTAATTTAAGTAGATGATCCAGAGTCCAAATTTGAAGTTATTGGGGAAAAAAATCCAAAACTTTAAGTTCTAAAATTAATTTTTATATTTATCCTAATATTATACCATAAAAAACACAGTTGTTGCTGGCAAGAAGATGTCAAATAAATGAATGGAATGGAAAATCATTTATTAAGGGGTTATGATAATGTGTCAAGCACTGGGGCTACTACAGAAAAGCAGGGCAGTTTGTGCTCTCAAACAGTTCTCATTTTAATTGAGAGAGATAATACATAATAAAATGAAGGGTCCACCTGCAAGGAAAATGGCACTGTCCGGTGGTTCTTGGGGTACAGCAGCATAGCAGATGGAAATAGCCACAGTTTTAAGAACCACAAAGATGAAGATGTTCCTTCTATTTCCAAATGTTACCAGTTTTAATTTCATAGATCATGTTTGGATAATTGTGTTACATATACCTTAACAACATCTGAATATGGAGTCTCTCCCTCTTTTCTTTTTTAAAACCCTAACCTTTCCATTTTAGTATCAATATTGTAGTCTAAGGTAGAAGAACAGGAAGGTCTAGGCAATTAAGGTCTCAAGTCACTTGCCCAAGGTCACCCAGCTAGAAAGTGTCTGAGGCCAGAATTGAACCCAGGTCTCCTGTCTCCAGACCTGGCTCTCTTATCCACTTAGCCACCTAGCTGCCTCCTGTGGAGCCTCTCTTAACAGACTGAGTCTTAAGGTTCAAATAAAGCAAATGAAAACAAAACTCTGAAAAAATACATATTCCTCGATAACTTGGCAAAATCTTCATCAACATTATGTTTTCCCCAACTTATCGATGAGTCTACAAACTATTGCCGTCTTCATAAATTAATTATGGGTGAAGGGCTAAAAAAACCCAAACTTGGTGCTACCTATTTCCTCGATTGACATTCATTCTGTATTGACTGTGTACAATTCACCAGCCTCTCTGAATTTTATGCTTTATGTTTTCTGTAGAAATAAAATATTTACACATGGTTTGCGTAAGATCAGTCTTCAAATTAGAAGATGTACACCATCAAACCATTTTGTATGTCTTTGGTTTTCTTGCTATAGTCACAAAAATGACGCACGTGTCTCCTTGTCCAGTCTTAATACCATAAGTCACTAAACAATACTGAATAACTAACTGGTCTTGGAGCACTGACCTGAATGATGAAAATATATTTTGTTTTGTTTTTAGAGACCATTTCCTATCTTCATCATAGCCTAAAGAGAACAAATGAAGGCATATGAAAAAAATCACATAATCCCAGAATTGGAAAATACATGTTAGGGTCTCATCTAGTCCAAACTCCAGCTCCAAACAGGTATTCTGTTCTCTATGAAATCTAACAGATTTGGCCTCTGCCCAAATACTCTCAGTTAAGGGGAGGTCTTTATGATAATAATTACAAAGCAACCCATTCCATTTTTTGTGCAGCTCTAAGTGCTAGAAGTAATTCCTTTATATTCCAATGAATATGTATCCCCATTGGCCTTGGTTCTGCCTTTGGAAGTTAAAATAAAGTCTAATCTTTTTCTCATGCAAAAACTTTTTTGACTTTTGAAGATAGTCCTCACGGTCCCTATCCTCTACCCTAAGCCTTTTCTTCTCCAAGAAAGAAGATCCCAGATTGCTCAAGTGTTTTCATAGACCTCTTCTGGAAACACTCTAGTCTATCATGTCTCAAGTGGAACAAATACAATTCAGCCCAGATGAGGCCTAACCAGTTGATTAGAATTATTAGTTCCCCATGTTTGGGTCATAAAAACATTTCCAAAGAAACACACAAACATATAAATATGCTATAAACTATGCAAAGATAACAGAATTTTCCCCAGAAATGTTAAAACTCATTATTATTTCATGTTTTTAAAACAATTTAATCAAATTTCATTTTTCCCCATGTAAATCTGCCCTCTCTCCCTCAGACCCCCCCCCCCCAAGTTCCCCTTGAGAAAGTAAGAAAAACTCTAGTTACAAACACGTAGAATCAAACAAAAGCACTGGCCACATCCAAATAAAGATTATTTCTCCAACTGCCTTAAGTCCATCATCTCTGTATCAGGAGATGAGTATCCTCTGAAATACTCATCGTTCACTAGAATATTGGAATTTAACTATTAAAAAACACTTTTCATTCACATCTATCCAGACAAAATTTGCCCCTCAGCAACTTCCATGTTTTAGGTTCAGTTCTGGGGCAAAGGATAATAAATAATAATAAATAATAAACTCCTCCCTCTTGAGAGTCCTGGAAATACTTGAAGACAACTAGAATATCCCCTTCCCATCCAAGCTTTCTCTTTTTAGGGGCTCAGCATATCGCTATCTTCAACCCATCTTCAGATAGCAGTGGATCATCAGTACCCCACACACAACTCCAACCGCCTTCTCCTTTGGATGCCCCAATTTGTCCATGTCCTCAATGAATTATTAAGTACCTAGAATCGCATGCAATATGGCAGGTGTGTTCTGATCAGAAAGAATCCATCAGAACTACCATTTCTCTTGTTTGAATTCTACGCTTTTACTACTAGGATAGCATGATATAGCCACATAAATTTTTTAGACTGCAAAGTTGCACTGTTGCCTCATGCTGAACTTGTGACTCTCTTAAAATTTGGTATACCAAGAAGAGGACAGCCTGGCTTTAAAACCTGCAATCTGTAGTTGCTTTCTATTGTATGTCCCTTGAGCAAAGACACAGACACACAAGTGCACACACATGTAATGGCAGTTGTGTTCAGCCCTTCACCTCCTTGGGCATCATTTTTCCTCATTCATTCAATGGCATTGAGCTGTTAGATAGCCCCTGAGGCCCCTTCTAGCCCAACATCTATAATCCTATGATTTTTCACATAATTTCCTCCTGTACTTACATGGTCTATTTCTGTGAACATAAGTATGGGTGGGCCTTTAAATTTATTTCTAGGAAATTTCATCTCTTTCGATTCAGCCTATTCAGATCTTTTTTGCATTCCGTCATCCAGTGAATAAGATTATGCTTTCTGGCTTCATATACTTTCTAAATCTAATGTATATCACCTAGGCCTTCATCCACATCAACTGACAAAAAGGACAAATCCTAAAGCAATGCAGGACATACTCTCCCTGTAGTCTGACAATTATCAATTCATTAATCACTAAATATTTTGAGTCAATTTTACTTAGCTAGTTTCAAATCATCCTAACTCTGGTCTTGCCTATCTCTCCACCTTGTCCATAAGAACGTCAGGGGAGATTCTGGCAAATGCCTCAATGAAATCTAGATAAAAAATACACTTATGTCATTCTGCTGATCTATCAGATCAATAATCCAGTCAAAAAAGGACATAGGTTTAGTTGGACATGAATTATTTTTCAATTTTCACAAATTAGCTCATAATCACTTTCGACATCTATGAACAATCACATTCTACCTTCTTTAATTAATAATCAGTTCCAAGATTTTGCCAGGAATCAAAGTTTGAATTTAGTTTGAAAAATACAATTTCTTCCCCCTTTTGAAACCAGGAAGTACATTTGCTAATTTTCCAGTTCTGTGATACCTCCTCTATTCCTCAAGATTTCTAAAAAGCTCTTTGTTAATTGCTCAGTTGAACTGAAAATTTCCAATAAAGAACGTCAGAGCAATCTTCATACTTCATTGTTGGCCTTTAATGCCAATATTTTTCAACTTTCTGTCAACAGATCCTGGCCCTTACCTCAGCATAATATCTCCTCCCTCTGCCACTGTTCTCTCTGTATTTGCTTGATACATGTTCAGTCTGGGAACTATTATGGTCACCCGTCATCATGGCACAGTAGATAGAACATCAGGCCTAGAGTCAGGAGGACTCATCTTCATGAGTTCAAATCTGGTCTCAGACACTTACTAGCTACTTGATTGGGCAAGTCACTTAAATGGAGTTTGCCTCAGTTTCCTCATCTGTTAAATGAGCTAGAGAAGGAAATGGCCAACCCCTCTCATATCTTTGCCGAGAAAACCCCCAAATGCAGTCATCCAGAGTTGGACAAGTTTGAAAATGGCTGAACAACAACGAATCATCATGGACCCCAAGGTCACCTGAATTCTTACTGCTCCTATCAAAGCTATCTTCTCCACACAACCTTCTTCTCATTCCTCTAGGTCACAAGACCTATGCTCTTCAGAAGACCTGTCACCATGCTTCCTCAATGAAAACTTACCTGGGTGACATTGTCATTTTAAAATACTCTCAATTTGGGGGCAGCTGGGTAGCTCAGTGGAGTAAGAGCCAGGCCTAGAGATGGGAGGTCCTAGGTTCAAATCCGGACTCAGCCACTTCCCAGCTGTGTGACCCTGGGCAAGACACTTGACCCCCATTGCCCACCCTTACCAATCTTCCACCTATGAGACAATACACCGAAGTACAAGGGTTTAAAAAAAATACTCTCAATTAAAAGTTTGGAGTCTGGGTTGCAAGAATTGTTTAGTTAGTTTAAGTCTTCATTAATATCTCTAATAGTGTCTTGCCCTCCCCCCAAATTAAGTAACTAGGAGTAACTACTCACCCACATCTCGCTATTAACTCCTAGGTAGAATGGGACTTCCTAGAGGGTAGGGGATGGTTTTTATTTTCTATTTTCTGTTTTTTATCCCCTGGCACCTAGAACAGTGCCTTGAACATACTAAGTGTTTAAAGAAGTTCATCTTGTTTTCTAGATTAAACCCTTTTTCCATTAGATCTTTCCCAAGGGTTAAATGACTTGAGTTCAAATTCAACAAACTACCCTTTAGTCATAGTGACACTGAGTTTTGAAAAGAGAACTAGATGGCGCAGGAAGTAAAATAAAAAGCCTCCAGTCTACCAACTGGATCATTAGGCCCTGAAAAGGAATGGAATAAGACCTTCAAGGTTTCCGTTTCTTCTCTACCCCCAATCCATCTCTCTTTAAAATTATCTAAAATTATCAGCCACTAATTAGATAGTAAAGGGACTCTTGGACCCTTCAGTCACAGTGTTGAGTAGCCCAAAGTAAGTATCAGACTCATTTGGGGAGAAAAAAGTTGCAGAAAAGTCCAGAGGTACCAAATCACTTGAGGAATGTCCTCCAAGTTATTCAGGTCATTTAACTTATTCCCATGAAGTTATCATTTACTTATATACTCAAGGCAAAGAAAGTGAATAATTTCATCTCAAGTCTTCCCTTTTCCTTTGTCTCTTACTCCAGCCGCAAACCTTATTCGCTACTTAGTTAAACCCCTCCCCACAAATCATAAAACTCACTATCTGATGACTGTGATCTCACCAAAAGGCTTTTTATGGTAACTCTCCCTAACAGATTTCCACAACTTCTTGGCTCTTCATGATCCATTGGGCAGGGAGTTTATAGAAATCGAGTTTCTTTTGAAGAGATGCATTTTTTATTGGACTATTTCCTTTCTGCACTCACTGACAGGACCAGAAAGGATGGGAAGAGAAGATAATGTATAATCCATTCTGTACTGCATAGGGATGTTCATTTGTGATTGTACCCAAAGTCTGTCTAGCAATTTGCCTAGTACTGACCTGAGAGCAAGTCACTTGATCTTGGGAGACTGTTTTCTCAGCTATAAAATGAGTCTCTGACTCCAAGACCTCCAGCTTTATCTGTTATATGACTAAGTAACTAACCATTTCAGTGTGGGGAGATGTCATTACTACCACCTCTGCTGACTGCTAAGGCATGAGAACTGGCTTTTCTTTCTTTTTTCTTATTTTAAATAACCCTTGCCTTTTATCTTAGAATCAATACTATGTATTGATTCCAAGGCAGAGGAGCAGGAAGGGTTAGGCAAATGAGAATTAAGTGACTTGCCCAGGGTCCCACAGCTAGGAAGTACCTGAAGTCACATTTGAACCCAGGACCTCCCTTGTCTAGGCTGACTCTCAAACCACTGAGCCACTTGGCTTCCCCAGAGAATCAGCTTCTTTCAAAGCAAGCTTTAGAAAAGAAAGCCCACTGCTGAAAGGCTAATTATGTCTTGAAACAAATGAAATTCTCTGGAGGGTCCATTTTTTATTTTAAAATAAATATTACTTTATTTGAAGACTACTAAAGATTTTTAGCTAGCTTGATGGACTTCCTCCACAGTCTGAATAAATGCCACAGAACTCAAACAGGGGCAAAAGGCAGAGCCCGAGAGAGAGAAAAAGGCAACTAAGCCTCTAGGCTGGGCAAGAAATCAGTGTGATTTCTTGTCATGCAAGCTAATGTATATTCCTTCAGACATCACCATCTAGTCCCTCCTCTGGACATCTCTGATTGGAAAACAGGCTCACAGGAAGTGGCCTCAGAGATCTCAACTCCTCTCTAACCACCTCATCAGGAAGCAGCAGGTCTTTGAAGGATGCCTTTTCCTCCTCTCCATGTGGCTGGACCACCATATTTTCCAACATGGTGGCTAGAGATGACTGATCATTACCTAAGAGAGTTCTTGTTTACAGATAAAAAGGAGCAGGCCCCCACCTTACCTATAACAAAAATCAGCTCAGTGACATACCCTTCTCCCAGTTATCCTTAACCAAAAGATCTAGATAAAAGAGGGGAGAACCCAACCCAGTCTCATAGCCTGAGGAAGAAACTGTTTGTAGGTTTTAAAAACCAAATGGTTTCATCCTGACCTCAAAGGAAGGAGGTGGGGAATGATTTTTCACACTAGTATCCTAATTCATCATTAATTTTCCAAAGTCTGGAATAGGCCTATGTGCCCAAAGACAAGGCAGGAGCTTATAGACTTCCCTCTAGCCTTTAAAAATATGTAATTAAGGGGCAGCTAGACAGTACAATGGATAGAGTGCCAGACCAGAAGACCTGGGTTCAAATCTGTCTTCAGACCCTTCATAGCTATATGTCCCTGGGCAAGCCATTTAGTCATGTTTTCCCTAGCCCTTTCCCTTCCATCTTAGAACTGTAACTAAGACAGGAAGTAAAAGTTTAAAATATATATATATATATATTATACATATATGTATGATATATATGTATATATATATATATATATAATTTTAAAAAAAGAATTGAGTGATTAATTTCATCTCGGGGTGTGAGATTTGGCCATGGCGAAGCCAAAAAAGGGAAAAATTTATTTTTGGTCCAAACTCTATTACATGTATCCTAACTAAATGGGATAGGAATGGGGAAAATATTGAGAAAACTCACACAGGGGCTTCCTCTCTCGTACTCCCTGCCAGGCCAGCGTCTGGAACAGGGTCCACTGCCTCTTCCTCCTAGGCGTCCAGCCAGGAGGCCACATCCAAGCCTCTTCCCCTCCTGAGCATCGACTCCAGTACCATACATCTCTGCATTCTTCTTCTGCTCTCTCTGCTTCCGTTTCCATTCTCGTTTTCATCCTCATGTTGGTTTCAGAGCTGTTAGGTCAAGGAACCTCATGTCAAATAAGCCCAATGGGGGCCTGGGAGAAATACTCATTTGTAATCTATTTGTTGTCTCCTTAGTGGAAATTCTTCCATTTTAGAATCTTTAAGGTTAGACCAAAAAATTCTATCCTCACTTAATGGCAGCAATTTTCAATAGTTATACATATATTTGTGTGTGTGTGTGTGTGTGTGTGTGTGTATGTATATGGTGCTAGACAGATCCCCTAAAGTTCATGTTTGCTAATCCTAATTAAATATCCTATCTTTCTAGAAAAGCTATGTGTGCCATATTGGAATTTGGCCCACTGCATGTTCTGTCGGCCAAATTAAAGACACCAAGGGACTTTGGGAACAGAATTTGGGAACACAAGATGAAATGATCCCAAATCCCTTCCCACAGTAGCACTCATAAGAGAGGTCATCAGCTTTTGTTTAAAAAGAGAAGAGCTTCATTAAGATATTCTCTCTCCCCATCACAACTTTCTTTTCTTATTATTAATGGTAATGATTTAAACATTGACATTCACTTCCTTTTATATGTATTCCATATGATTCCATATGCCAAAGAGCAGGGCTAGCTGAAGGAAGCTGTGCCAATGGAACATGGTCTTCCCATATAACATATAACAACATATGATCACTGCTTTAGCTACCAAAATTTGTGCCTACATTCACTCTGCCCAGCACCATTGAACGAGGTTCTACCATCAAGGCAGGCCCTTTGGCTAGCTAAATTGGTTTTTGGGGCTTGGACAACCTTCTGGATCAACTGCAGCTCAAGGAGTGAGATTCAAAGAGAAGATGCTTATTCAAGTCCACATATGGTACTTGAATTCATGTCTTATGACTCTATGTCTAATGTCCTTTAGACTAATGCTATCACATTTGAAGAGAGATGGGGTCACCAAATTCTACATTTGTTAAATATTTTCCACTTGCATTTTTATTCTGCTTCTGTACCTGTTGACATCAGCTTAATGCTGATGGAAGACAAAGTCCCTTATTATACTATCTGTATGACCTTGAAAAAGTCACTTTAATTCTCTGGATCTCAGATTCCCTATAAATGAGGAGGCTGGACTCGGTAACCTTCTAAGGTCCCTTTCTCTACTTCTATATCCCTACTGCCCTCCCTGGCTTCCTTTAAGTCTCATCTGAAATCCCACCTCCTACAGTAAAGTCTTCCCCCAAAGCATCTGAATTCTAGTGCTTTTCCTCTGTTAATTCTCTCTTCTTAGTCTGTATGTAGCTTGCTTTGCATGTATCTATTTGTCATCTCCCTTAGTTAGTACACTGTAAATTCCTTGAAGTGAGTCTTTTTTCTCTTTTTGTAACCCCAGCCTTTAGCACAGTGACTTGCATGCAGCTGATACTTAGTAAATGTTTCTTGATTGACTGATAAGTGATAGCCACCAAAGCTAAGAGAGCAACACCCCAGATATCTATTAGACTTTTAAGGGATAAAAGGACAAATTAAATTTTCATGTGCAAAAATGTGAGGCTTTGGTACCACAAGCTGCAACAAAAATAATCTAGCTTTAAAAACATGAACAGGGGCAGCTCTCAGTGGATGGAGAGCCAGGCCCAGAAACAGGAAGTCCTGGGTTCAAATTTGGCATCAGACACTTCCTACCTGTGTGACTCTGGGCAAGTCACTTAGCCCTCCATTGCCTAGCCCTTACCACTCCTTCTGCCTTGGAGTACTTTACTGATTCTAAGATGAAAGGTGAAGGTTTTAAAAAACAAACAAAAAAACCTGAACACTGTTATGGACCATGCAAATAATTTTTCTCAAAGAAGTTTGAAGAAAGGCCCTATGACTTTTTTTATTTTTTTAAAAACCCTTACCTTCTATCTTAGAATTGATACCAAATATCAGTTCCCAGGCAGAAGAGCGGTAAGGTCTAGGCAACTGAGGTTAAGTGACTTACCCAGAGTCATACAGCTAAGAAATTACTGAGGCCAAATTTGAACCCAGGACATCCCATCTCCAGGCCTGGCTGTCTATCCACTAAGCCACCCAACTGCCCAGTTATCTATCATCTTTTAAAACAGTTCTGAAAATAAATGACTGCCTAGATATTCAGACTCTATAAGTAATCAAGTATCAGTTCTAGAAGAAATATGCCACTCTGTTGCAGCATACTATTCTTTTAACTCAATTGGGATAGGGCACTAGTCTTTGAGGGGGGAAATTCATAATTATATCTTCTATTGGCAAATAGAGCACAGGTTTTCAACCTTCTGGCAAAATAAGCAATAGAAGATATGACAGAGTCTAAGAGAATGGCTGGTAAACGTGGGGAAGGCATGACTACAAATTTCACAAAGCTGATAGAATATTTAAAGTCTAATGATTTTTAATAGCCAATTCCCTTTTCTTTCAGTCTAAAGTAATTTGTCCCCCCCCCTCAAAAAATAAAAAGGTCACTGGATTCCTATAATGCCCAGGAGCTCTGAGTAAAATGTGGCTAACTGCAGGCTAAATTTAGAGGTCCTTACTACTCCTCTCAACTTTGTACTCTATCGCATAAATAAAAACTATTTTACAAGTATGATAACCTATATGAAGACTGAAAAATTCTACAGGTGCATAAGAATGTAGTAGATTTTTTTCTATCCATCTTTCAGCTAAGTGAAATCTTGGGCACTTAATTCCACAGCTTGTTCTGTACATCATTATTTTGGGGATCTCTCATATCTCAAGTGAAATAAGACTTTCAACCATTTCTAATTATTTTTGCTATTACTAATATATGTGTTCAAAAAGAGTAATAACTGCCTAATCTATATTACTCACAAAGCATTCTCAGGTTGGTATCCTAGGTCTGAGCAATGTAGATGACTTGAGAGCCAAGAGAAGTAGTTTGAAGTCATGATTGACACTTAGTAGCTGACCGACTGAACAAGTTTCTCCAAGTGTTGGTTTCTTCCCTATAAAATGGGAATAACAATGTCTATCCTACCTACTTCACAGATAGAAGTTCAAGTAAAAGGAGTATGAAACTAGTCTGGAGGAAGAAAAGTGCTGGAGCCAGCTCAAACCAGGTCTCATCTTAGAAATTGACAAACACTGCAAATAGAGCTTGATTTATTGTTTTGTTGTTTAACTTTTTAAAAGTAACAGTCAAAATGTGTACAATGCCAATTAAACTTACATGGTTTATTTTTTACCCCGAGAGAGCCCATTGTTAAACATTTTACCAGCACACTCCTGGTCTTCTGCAAGCTATATTAATATGTAATGCTCTTATTGAAAGGAAAACCTATTGAAAAAAAAAAACAACTGATTTGTTTTTCTCTTCTCTTTTCTCTACTCTCACAAACAAAACTTCCTCCCTTCCCCCCTCCCCCCCTCGCCCCAAGCATCTTTTATTTTATTGGTCTAGGAGGTAGCACTGAATTTGGAGTCAGAAAAAGTTAAGTTTAAATGTGGCTTCTGCCATTAATAATTGGCTGTGTGATTCAGGGCAAACCACCTGGCAACCAGTTTCCTCCTCTGTAAAATGGGCAGAATAATCCCCCCTTCCTCACAGAGTTATAAGGATCAAATGAGTTAACATATGTAAAGCACTTTGAAAATTCTATATAAACACTAGCCTTCACTATTGTTACAAGCTAAGCACGAATAGGTACCTTATTTTCATACTAGTTAGTATCTTAAAATTCTTCCATTATAACTTTAATTTCTACCTATCTGTAGCCTGCATCCTTTGCGTACCACCAGGGGGCTAATTCTTATTATCTTTCCCTCACTCTGAAAACATTCAACCTTTAATGATAGACATTTTCTTCATCCTGTCACCACCGATTTGAGGTTCTTCTGACATGACAACATTTCAGAGGACATGACAGTAAAGGATGTTGACTTAAGCAATTTCTCTAACGTAATTTAACTGAATCAATAACCACTTAACTTGTTAAGAGACCCACACATAAAAAAATGGCAATTGTATGCATTCTTTGCCTTTCCCCATTTAACTCCTGCAACTCCAATTCAGCAATTCAGATTATTTTGGGAGAAAGGAAGTACATGGTATGACATTACTAGACGCAAGGTCTTTTCCCCACTACTTTCTTCATTACTGGGGGCTTGCACTATTTCATACGCTTTGCTTTTTTCACCACTCATAATTCCACTAAATTTTCTCTGGGGCACTTTGTTTTTCATGTATATATCATCCTCTTTAAATACTCTTATATTCTTCTGATAGATAGATACAGACAGATAGATACATGGATGGATGGACAGATAGGTAGACTGGTAGATAGGTAAACAAGTAGATGGATAGATATAGACACATGTTCACATTTCATCTTTGGGCCAAATTATGATCCTAGTCATGGTTGATAATTATAGGAATAATGAAAGAAAGGAAGTCTTAAATAAGGATAATGATGTCACCACTGAAGACCTTGCCAGTATCCCCAGGAATCCTTCACAATTCCCTTCCCCCACCAAAAACGACTCTATTAACTTAATGTTCCTCCTTTCAAATCTGCTTTCTACCTCCTGCATCACTGGACGAAGGATGGTGGTTGGGAGGGGGGAGAAGAGGAGTTAAGGGCCAGGAATGAGGATCTAAGACCTGTCCTCATGAACTGAATCTGTGGTCTTTATACCACAAAAGCTACTGCCACATATGTGAAGCATTTATTCTGCACTGATGCAACCAATTAGAGAAAAACAAGAGTGGTACAACAAGTCATCAGACAACATAGACATTGGGCAAACATAACCAGTAACAAAAATGCCAAGCCTGACCAGAAGTTAAGGGCACTTTATAATTCAGGGCATCTCTTGGATAGGTAGCATTTTCTTCATCAAAGAATGAGAAAAAAGAATTAGTACCCCTAATTCTGACCCCTAAGAATCCCAAACCAGATATTTACTGAACCAAATGCTTGGCTTGATACCTATGTGGGCGTCAACTCTAATTGCCTTTATGTTTGCACAGAGCACAGACTGATTGCTTACCTTTCACCAAAGGACCCCGAATGGTAGAGACCAAATCAACTGATAATCTATCCCATGGTATGGCTATTAAATTCTCACTTTCTCTTCCCTTAATATCTCTGATTGGAGCCACTGTATAATAAGATGAAAACTCTCTTCCCTTGCTATAGCTCAGTCCCTAATCTCTCATCCCCACTTCCTAGTCTCTTTCACCCTCCCTTCTAATGTGCTCCCTGAAATTCCTATTCTATTGTGAACAAGTTTCCTTTTCTTCTAAATCTCATCTCCTTGTACACATAATAATCTGATTTCCTTAAGAAGCAATGCATTCCTAACTGTACATACAGTACTGGGTATTCTTTCTCTCAAGCTTCCAAAACTGTGGGCAGTCCAAGTAGCATGTTCACTGACATTTCCCAACGCTCCCCCTTCTGAAACTATCTTTCATGAACCTCTCCTTTGCTTAGGTTGTTCATCCAATCTGTTTATATCAACAGCCCAGAATTCCTTGCTGCAGTCACATATAAACATAGTTCAAAGATTCTTAACCTTGTGTGTGTCATGGACCCCTTTAGTAGTCTGATGAAACCTGAAGAACTCCTCAGAATAATGTTTTTAAATACCTAAAATAAAATACATAGGATTACTAAGGAAACCAATTATAGTGAAAAATAATTATCACAGTTCTTTTATTTTAAGTTCATGGACTCTAGGCTAAGAATCCCTGCACTAGTCATTCTCTCTTTCTCAAGGAAAAGGAACATCTAGATCCTCTCAGACAAATTGGCTTTCCAGTTCCTCATCCTCCTTGATGACAATGACCTATATCTTGACATTAGATACCCTCAAGGAGGGCCATCATTTACATCTCATCAATACCCATAACAGTGCCACTTCCACAATCCTGAATTCAAATTCCACTCTGACTATAATCTACTATTTTTTAATCTCTTTTTCTGAGGCAGGTGGAGGTATAGTGGATAGAGCGCCGGGCCTAGAGTCAGAAAGATCAAATTTTGAATGTGATCTCAGACACATGCTAACTGTATGACTCTGGGCAAGCCTCCTAACCCTGCTTGCCTCCAATTCTTCATATGTAAAATGGAGATAATAACAAAACCTACCTCCCAGGATTGTTGGAAGGACCAAATGAAACATTAGGAGAGTGTTTAGCCCAGTTCCTGGCACACTGTTGGTACTATATAAAAACTTATTCTCTTGTCCCTTCCCTTCCTTCTGCATTTTGAACCTCATCCCATCCCTCCACTCTTCTGTTCTCCCAGTTTATTACTGTATACTATCCTCTACCCTTAAATTTTTCACCTCCTTCTCCCATCACTGCTCATAATTTGCCAACCCCCAGGCCTGGGTTACTCTGCACCATCTGCCTTCTACGTCCTGCTGAATGCCACTGAATATGGGTCACTACAAATTTACATTTTCTAATCTCAAATGGGCTCCTAAAGATCCATTGACAATCCCTTTATTAATCTTCACTGATTGCCTCTTTCAAGGGAAAGGAAGAAGCATTTATCTAAAGCCTACTATATATATTCCAAGCCACTAAGCTAAGTGCTTTACAGATATTTATCTCATTTGATCCTGGCAACATCCTAGAAGGTAGGTGCTGCTCCTATCTTCCATTTTATAATTGAGTAGACAGAAGCAGACAGAGGTTAAGTGACTTGCCCAGGATCACACAGCCAAGATATATCTGACACCATATTTGAATTCAGGGCGTCCCGACTCCAAACTCAGAGCTCTATCCACAGTCCCATCAGCTGCCTCATATACATGTACATATATGTGTGTATATGTTTATTACATATACACGACTAGTTCTATATCACTTATAGTATATAGGACTCAGTCATCATATATATAATAGTTATGTCATATATAATAAATTCATGATGTATATGACTTAATAGTCATGTTATTAGAAACTAGATTGTAATCAAGTAAGAAAATGCATTTATTAAGTATCTACTGTGTTCCAGTACTAGGTGCTAGGGATTACAAAGCCCTAAAACAGAAAATCCCTCCTCTCATAGATTTTACATTCTAGGGGAGAGATAGGGGGAGGGGGGAAGGTGATTTGTATTCTGTGTAATATACATATACATACATATACAATATATGCCTATATGCACAGTAGATAAATATAATATATACATATATACACAGGTGTACAAATTACCTCCTCATCCTCAGTCCCTCCCTACCTGGCTTCTAATCACATGATTCCTGAAACTGCTCTCTGCAAAGTTATCAATGATCCTTTAACAACTAAATCTGATGGCCTTCTTCAGTCTTCAGAGACCTTTGCTGCTGCAATTTCTAATACCATCAACTCCCACCAATATGCCTGAGTGTACTCCTGGGATGTTTTCATTTCTTTCTTTAACAATACTGTCCCTCTTGATTTCCTTCCTACCCACATCTGACTGTCTATTCTTAATCTCCTTTGCCAGATCATCATATATTGCACCTAACTATAGATGTCTCCTAGGCTCCTCTTTTCTATATGTTCTTTCTTTTTTTTACCTTTGTGCAAATGACTTCTAAATCTCTCTCCTCCTGCTGTGTGTGTGTGTGTGTGTGTGTGTGTGTGTGTGTGTGTCTCCTCTTTGAGTCTCACCTCATCCACTGCCTCCTAGGCATCTCCTTAAGATGGATGTCCCACAGGCATCTCAAACTCAACATGGAAAATCTCATCCTCTTTCTAAAGCTAGCCCCTCATCCTAACATCCTTATACAACCTGACTCTTCCAGTCAACCAATTTCACCACCTCTGAGGCATTCTTGACTCTCCCTCACTGCCCATATATTCAATTGCCAGGTTTTGCTAATTTTGCCTCCACAATCTTTCTCTTCCCATGTGGCCTTCACTACTGTATTTCAATCTCTTATCATCTCCCACCTGGACTCTTATGACTACCCCATAAATGGTCTCCTGCTGCCATGCCAATCTCACCCTTTCCAATATATCCTCCACATAGGCACCAAAGCTCTAACCTTGGTCAATTCTTATACTCAATAAACCTTGTGGAAACCTGTTCCCCATGAAGATACAACCCAAACTGCTTGGCCTGATATTTAAAGCAAGACCCTCCAATCTGGCTCCAACTCACATCTCCAGATTCTGATCATTTTACATCTTTTATATGCTTTATTCCAACCAAATTAGCAATTGTTCTCTGAATTTAGCACATAACCTCCTCCCTGCTCCCTTTTCTTGAAGCAGTGTCATCTCCAATCCCCTTAGAAAAACCTTGGTTTCCCTACAATGCTCATTTCACTAAACCAGCAGTTTTTTTCAAATGTAGTTTGGGGACCCCTAGGGATCCATTGATGGGGGGCAATGTCTGTAGGGTCCATATAATTTTCATAATAATAACACATTCTAATTCCTAATAGAGTAAAAATCAACAAATATGTAACCCACATAAACAAAACTTTTGTGGGGGGGGAATTCCTCAATAATTTTTAAGAACACATAAAGGGGTCCTGAGGCCAGAAAGTTTGGGAATCACCATCCTAGGGTAATTAAGTGGCGCAGTGGATTGAGCACCAAGCTTTTACAGTTAAGAAGACTCCTCTTCCTGGGTTCAAATCTGATCTCAGACACTTACTGGCTATGTGACCCGGAGCAAGTCACTTAACTCTCTTTGCCTCAGTTTTCTCATCTGTAAAATGAGCTGGATAAAGAAAAGGCAAACCACTGCAGTATCTTTGCCAAGAAAATACCAAATGAGGTCAAAGTGAGTTGCGTATAACTGAGAAACATTTGAATAACCACCACAACTGTCCCAGACACATGCTTCTTTGTTTTCCTCCTCCCCACTTCCTGGTAATAATGCTCTATCCTTCCCCAAACTGCTTAACAAAATATCTGAAGTATCAACCCCAACACTACACAGGCTTGCATATAGCTTAGCAAAAGTTGGCTCTAAGTGCTGTAAAGCCAGTCACCAAGAAAAAATGGGCTACGCTGAGGGCTCTCTGGCTAACATAATTGGTGAGCAATAGAATCATCAAATGCTACATGGAATCCTTGGTGAACCACCAGTCCTTGCTTCATTGCCTTGGGATTTGATGACACACATATACCCGTATGATTTTTAAATTAATATCCAATAACTCCAAGTATTATATTTTATAAGATTCATTCATAATCACTTGAAGTAGAAGAAATAAAAGGACAAAAGTAAAAAGCCTGAGTAAAGTTTTCCCAGCCACATTCTCAGGAAAAAGAAAGAGAGGGATGGGGTCACACACAAACTTTATCTCCAAAAGATAAGGACAGAACATGAGAATGAAAGTGGGATGCTGGGATTTAGAGACCTGGGAGCAGATTCTAATTATATATACCCAAGGCATTTTCTGCAAGCACGTTTGCCTTCTACATTGACCTAGGCACACTTCCCAAAGAGGAGAAACAGAACAAGAAACACAATGTACTCATGGAACTCATGAAACACAAGCTGATAACCATGTCAAGAATGCCATTACTTATTTCATCGTCTGCAAAGCAGATGACCAGAAAGCCCATTTTGCTTAGGATGGTCCCAAACTTGCTGCTTCATTTCAAGCTACCTTACAAGAGACAGACAAGCCCCCATTAGCATTTCAGTTGACCAGTGGAAGAAGACAGACAGAATTCAGTTTGGTGTCAAACCAACAGTTAAGAAAACATCCAGGGGGCAGGTGGATGGCTCAGTGGATTGAGAGTTCCATAAAATCACAACTTGGTGTGATGATTTTTCCCTCTTTGTATTGACCTAAACTCCTCCTATGTATGCAAAGGTGATGGTCAAGACCTTGGGATTTTGGCAATAAAAGAAATATTCAGCCATCTAATCCAACTTAATCATTTGGGATATAGGTGAATACAAAAATATCTCTTGGTCAATTTTATCTTCAGATTTTTTATGCGTTGGACAATACTGTTTTTAATGATTTTCTTAAGCCCTTGCCTTTCATCTTAGAATCTATTAGTGTGTATTGGTTCCAAGGCAGAGGAGAGGTAAATATGTGGATTAACTTTCTCAGAGTCGTACAGCTAGTAAGTGTCTGAGGCCACATTTGAACCCAGAACTGTGGGAGGCCAATAAGAGAAACAGAGTCTCAAATAGATATTTTTATCTGGACCCCATCGAAAGATACTCTGCTAGTCAGAGCCAGACAGGATGGGCTATCTAAGATAAAAATCTTGACTCCTCTTTTGACACCTTTTATGATCCTCACCTTTTCTTATTGGAAAAGCACTACAGTCTTATTGGAAAACTCTAAGTCCTTAGCAAACCAGCAGTTAAGAGGTTAACAGTTTCTCTTTAAGACAGAAATTTAGAGGTTTAAGCTGTATGGCCTTTGAAACTATTTTCAGACATCCAAGGTCAAAATTAGACAAAACCTCATTTAGCTTTCTGATAATAAGGCGGCTGGAATTCAACCTTGGCCTTGTTCTATTCCAGACTATCCCTACCTTGAAGTTATTGACACTCTTTTGACATGACATAATTTGTATTTCCTATGCAACTGTGAAGTTTCTTTGTGCCTCTGTGTGAAATGGGGTTTGAATTCTGTATATATTAAACTTGTGACTTGATAGCACTTGGGAGATGGAACCATGAGCTGACAGGAATCCAGAGTCTTTTTTTTTTTTTATCACCTAAGCCATCCCTATTAGATCTCCTGGAAATGTTTCAACACAGGGCCTCCCATCTCTAGGCCTAGATCTCAATCCACTGAGCCATGTAACTGACCCCTGATTTTTTTCTTTAAAAAAAAATCAATGTATCCTGTATCCCTCTTTCATTGTGGATTAAAACTAGCTTTTATAGTTCCTAGGGCCTCCCATCTCTAGGCCTAGATCTCAATCCACTGAGCCATCTAACTGACCCCTGGTTTTTTTTTTCTTTAAAAAAATTATTGTATCTTGTGTCCCTCTTTCATTGTGGATTAAAACTAGCTTTTATAGTTCCTAGGGAAAATGGTCCTCGATCAAAATAGCTGACTTAAAAATGAACTTCTCTAACAATCCATTTCTATGTGGGAGACTTCCTGTAATAAATTTAGTTCCTAGTGGCATTTCTCCTAGAATTCTCTTGTCATCAACAATAGATTTTGCCATAATAATGGGCTTTTCACCAGACATTCTGTATGATGTCTTGTACATGCCTACTGAAAATTAACTTTCATCCTTTTAGGTTGGCAATAGATACATCATCTTTCTAATTATTTCATATGTATTAAGTCTTTTCTCCAAGCTATATTTTAAAATTCTTGAGGCCAAAGATGATTTTTTTTGCTTCCTTTTCTCCCTCCTCCTTTCCATCTGACACAATTCTGTACATTCAGCCAGCTCAAAAAAAAATATTGATCTTTTATTCTTCATATATTTTAATGACTCATATATTGATGGTTCTCTTTAAATAACATTAATATTTCTCTTTCAGAATGACAAATATCAGAGAAATATTTCAACCTCATCACCCCACCCCTACCTTATTTCATTACCTCCTTCTTACTAGGGCTTCCAAAATGAACATCATCGTCGTTGTTAAAAGATTAGATGTGTCCAATTCTTCATGACCCCATTTGGGGTTTTCTTGGCAAAGATGCTGGAGTGGTTTTCCATTTCCTTCTACAGTTCATTTTATAAATGAGAAAACTAAGGTAAACAGGATTAAGTAGCTTGCCCAGGGTCACTCAGCTAGTAAGTATCTGAGGCCATATTTAGAACTCAAGTCTTCCTGATTCCAGGGCCAGCGTTCTATCCATTGTACCACCTAGCTGCCCAAACATCACCACAGTTTGTTTCTATTCCAAATTTTCTTCCCCTTGTCCCTCTCTCAGCTCCCAATTTACTTAATCATTGTCAGAGACTGAAGTAACAAAACTGACATTGAGATGTGAACATAAGTAATTATTACAGGAATTTCTCCTCTCAAAAACACAAAGTTTGTCTATCAGAGAACTTCTCAGGGCTTAAATAATTTTTCCATGATATCTGCAGTGAGGAAGACCCACCACAAAGACTTTCAGTATACACAAGGTACCTTCCAAAAGTAATTAAGCAAGTTGCAACCACTGGGTAGAGCTCATGTTAGATTTTCTTGGTATCCTCTGGCATATACTATACGATTAATAAATGCCTTATGTATATAACTTTTAATTAAGCCAGAAGGCTCAAAATTCCCATTTTCTACATTTTGTCATTAAATAGTAAGAGGCTCCATAGCAATATGGATCAATCATCATTTTTGTCCCAACCATGAATAAATTCTCTACATAAGCAAACCTTATTGAAAGCAGACTAACAATAATAGTTATAATTTATATACCACATTAAAGTTTGCAAAGTACTTTACAAATATTATCTTACTTTAACCATGTGAGGTAGGCTAGGGGTGATGCTGGAGCCAGCTCTAGCCTGCTTGAGAGCAAAGTGTTAAAATTTTTAGTGTAAGCAATTAATTCACAAATCCAAAACCTCTACAAATCAAGTTTTGGTTTATTGTTTGTTGATTGTCTAGACTCAAAAAGTATTAATGCAGATTAAACTTAAAAATACTTGTATAGTCATACATTTCTGTAACCTCCTACCCCTCCCCCAACTCAGTTGTTAAACATTTACCACCCCACCATTATTATCCCTATTTTCAGATGCAGAAATTGTGGTTAAGAAACTTATCTAGGGTCATGGAGCTAAGTTGGGAGTATTGGATTCAGGTCTTTCTGACTCCATGTGCAGTGCTCTAGAGACCTCTGAAGTTCCATCCAACTCTCAAATTCTGTGATGAAGAGATCAACGGTGATTGTTTTTTTGGGGGGTAGAGGTTTCCTTGTACCTCCCTTGATGATTAGTACAATACCTGACCCAAAGTAAATGCTTAAAAAATGAGAAAGGAAGGAAAGAAGGCAGGAAGGTAGGAAGGTAGGAAGGCAGGCAGGCAGGCAGGCAGGCAGGAAGGAAGGAAGGAAGGAAGGAAGGAAGGAAGGAAGGAAGGAAGGAA